>NC_063180.1:44876160-45170108 GCF_023159225.1 Perognathus longimembris pacificus
GTTAGCGCGAGCAAAGGCAGGGCTTCTCTTCCCAGGGTGAATAAAGAATAACATTAACACACACTTCATTCGCATTCTAGGGAAGCAAGTCCTTATTACATGAGTTACTTGTTTGTCCTTCCAGCCTTTATGTAACAACTACCTCTTGTTAGGTGAGAGTTAAGCTATTCTTTCAGTCCTCGAGAATCAGGTGCGCCCCTCTAGCAGGGCGCTGCGGGTTCACCCCTGTAATCCCAGCTACTCAGGAGCTGAGAGCGGAAGCGCTCAGTTGGAAATCAGACGGGGCAGGTCCACCTGAGACCCAGCTCCGGCTCCACTTAGCCAGCAGAAAGAGCTTGTTGTTGCTGTTGGAGACCTGGACTGGAATTCGGTACCCAAGGCTTCTACTCACGAGCTGGCGCTGTACCAGTGGAGCCCTGGGGTGAAAGATGGAAGGCAGCCTGGGCCAGAAGGGCCTGGAGACTCCCATCTCCAAGGAACCACTGGAAAACAAGTACAGCTATGGCTCCACGTGGCCAGCCTTGCACAAAAGATCTAGCCAGTGCCCAGGCCCCGAGTTCAAGACACACACAAACTCTGCCTCTATGCAAACTCAATACAAGCTACCATATACTAAAACTATCTGTGTGCGCAGCTCTTTCCCACTGCACTCTCAGAAACCATAATTTATATATTATATACATATATATTTGCCAGTCCTGAGGCTCAAACCTCAGGGCCTGAGCACTGTCCCTGGCTTCTTTTTGCTCAAGGCTAGCACTCTGCCACTTGAGCCACAGCGCCACTTCTGGCCATTTTCTGTCTATGTGGTGCTGGGGAATTGAACCCAGGGCCTCATGTATATGAGGTGGGTTTGGCGGGGCCTTGGGATCCGCACACAGACGGTATTTCTCAGCGTCTCTAACGCTGCTGGACTCACGTGACAGCATTCCGGCCAAACGGAGTGCGCGCGCGTGGGACTTCCAGGAAGCTCTTGGAAAGCCAGGGCTGTCCTTTCTGTCCTTGCTTTCTTCCTTCGCGCTGCCAGGAATCTCAAGCTGCTGGCTGCTGGCCAAGTGGCTATTTTGGACCTGAGGTGACCTTGAGATGACCTTGAGAAGGCAGGCGTGCTGTGCCGCAGACAGGCGCGGGCCGCCGGCTTGGGGACCGGCTCCTCTCGGCTCGCGCACCGAGCCCCGGTCCACAGTCAGCCGCCAGCCTGGCTCTCGTGTCCCGAGAAACCCTCGGCACTTCCGGCCCTCGCCCGCGTGGCGGTGGCGGCAGCTGCCGAGTCCGTCCCAACAGCACCGGGAGACGGCTGAGGCTGGGTGTGAGGGAGGAAGGAGCCAAGACCAACAAGACCCACCGAGGCCACCGGGCGGCCACCGGGCATGCCCCAGCGAGCTGCCCTCCCCCGCCCCAGGACCCAGGCGCACACCCGCCTTCCTAGCTACGCCCCAGGATGAGGTCCAAGGACGCCAGTTCAAAGCCAGCCTGGGCAGGAAGAGCTGTGAGACAATTATTTCCAATTCACCAGCAAAAAGCTGGAGGTGGAGCGATGGCCCAAGAGGTAGAGTGCCAGCCTCGAACAGAAAAGTCAAAAGATTGCGCCTACGCCCTGAGTTCCAGCTGGTACGAAAAAGGAAAAAAAGCAAGCTCTGTGGAAACTGTCAGCAAATCAGTGTACAGCACTCTCGACTGCGTAAGGGGCAGGTTTATTCGTATTTTTTTTTGCTGGTCCTGGAGCTTGAATTTCTTCTTTGCTCAAGGCTGGTGTTGTACCACTTGAGCCACGGCTCCCTTCCCTGGCTTTTTCTTTGGGGGTGTGTGTGTGTCGTTCCTTGGAGTTGAGTCTCCCTGGACTCTCGTGCCCGGGGCGCCAGCTCTCAGCCTCCTGAGCAGCGGGGTGACACCGCGAGCCACCAGCGGCTGCCCACGGCAGTGATGTTTAAAATGCTGCTCTTTGGGCACAACCTGTCCCTTCTGGCCAAAGATCAACTGCCAGGGTAGCTGACTCTGAACATCCTTGAGTGGACTCCAGCACGCGCTGCTGCTGTCACCGCAGTTACTGTGGCCGTGGCACAGTGAAGACACTCTGTGAATGAGCGCTCCCGGCGGAGCCGGCTCTGCCCGGGGGCCCCGCGAGCAGGACCGGGCTCGTCACCGCGCAAGCAGAGGCAGACCCCGTGGGTGCCACACGGCAGAGTTTTAATGAGACAAACGGCAAGCAAGCACACCGATTACAAAACAACAACAAAGAAAACCAGTTTAATTACAAAAAACACGCGTACAGAAAACGTGGCATCTCAACAGTTCCAAACACAGGAGGCACGTGACGTGTTTTCTAAAATGTGTCAGAAACTAAACACCTTTGTCTCCCTTTCCGCGGCTGCTCCTGGTTTTAAGGAAAATGAAACAGGGAGCCGGGTGGACGCTCGGAGCCGGCGGGTTGCTTCTCGGGGGAGCCACGGGAGTGTGGTCACATGGAGGAATTTGCTAGAAAACAAGTCTCTGTGCCTTGTGGAGGGGAGGCGAGGGGGCGGCACGGATCGGCTCCCCAGAATCCGGCAGTGATGAGGGTGACTCCCACCAGGCTGAGTCAGGTGGGGCACCCAGCAAGGGCCGGGCATTGGCATATGCAAATGAGATGCAAATGAGACCAATCCCCCAGAGGGCGGGGCTGTGGGAACCGGGAAGCCGCTCCCTGGGGGGAACAAGGGCAGGGCACGGCAGACACCGAGTCCGGCGTGGCCTTCACAGGCACGGGCTCTCGAGAGGGGCCCGGCTTCACAGCAGCGCACCAGCAAGGGGCCCCGGCCCCCCCCAAACTTCAGTGCACCATCGTCTACAGAACGCTGTCGCTGCTTTATCCCCCTTGGACTAAGTGAGGAGCGGGGGAGAGCGCCTGCAGCCATGTGGTGGGGTTCAGCCTGCCCCCACCCCCATGAAACAGGAGAGGGGCCACATGCCCCCCCCCCAAGCCTTTGGACGAAGTGGGGTGCAGGGGGGATGGGACCTGCAGCCAAGTGCTGGGGTTCAGCCTGCACCTTTGGGGGGGGAGGAGGGCGGGATAATGGGGGCAAAGGAAGGCAGGACCCCAAGCAGAGGCAGAACTTCCGATTTTGCTGTTAAAAACCCAACATCTTCTGCTAAGAGGAGGAGGGAGGGAGGAGGGGAGGGGAGGGGAAGAGGGAAGGGAGGGGAGAAGGGAGGGAGGGGAGGAGGGAGAGGAGGGAGGGGATGAGGGAAGGAAGGAGGGAGAGGAGGGAGGGAGGGGAGGAGGAAGAGGAGGGAGGGGTGGAGGGAAGGAGGGAGAGGAGGAGGGAAGGAAGGAGGGAGGGAGAGAGGGAGGGAGGGGAGGGAGGAGGGAGGGAGGGGAAGAGGGAGAGGAGGAGGGAGGGAAGAAGGGGAGGAGGGAAGGAAGGGGATTTTTTTCCACAGACTCAGCAATGGCTACAGAAGGACAAAGCATGTGTGAATCCCTCTGCCGTCTGTCTGCCGTTTCCCTCCTGGTCACTGGGTCCCCCCAAGGAGAACGGGGGGGGGGAGGACCCCCAATTCCACTTAAACTTGGGCTTGCTTTGACTTCCTCCCTCGGGTTTCCCAGTGACACACACACACAAGGCCCCACAGGACACTGGCCAGCGCTGGGGATGGGGAGAGGGCGGCCGGGGGCGGGGCCGTCGGGGGCGGGGGCGGGGCCGTCGGGGGGCGGGGCTGGCCGGGCTGAGCGTTGGGAGCGCGCGCTCTCCTCCCCCCTCCCTCTCCCCCCCTCCCCCTCCCCCCCGGGGTCCGCGAGGAGCTCCTTTCCTCCCGGGCAGCAGGCGATGATGGCGATGGCGGAGGGAGAGGACTGGGCCCATCCAGTGAGAGGCTCGGGTCCCTGCCGGGCCCAAGCCCAGGGGTCGGAAAATGGAGAGGCGCAACCGGGTATGGGTGAAGCAGAGAAAAAAAACAATCCACCCCAAGCATCGAGCAAGTGACGGCTAAGTACAAGGCAAACAAACCAACAGGAAACGCTGGGGTGCCGCCCTGGAGGGCGGGGCGGCCTCGGCGGGGAGGGCGCCCCCCCCCCCCCCCCGCGGTGCTCAGTCCTCCTCCTCCGCGGCTCTCCATCCGCAGGTCCACAGACGGCTCCTCACTGCACGCCGCACACACGCGGAGCCTCTCGGAGGGACCCCTCGGGCCTGGAGAATTCGGGGGACGGAGGGGAGAAGCGGAGAGCGGCGGGTTAGCTGGGGCAGGCCGGGCGTGGGGCGCGCGCCCGTGTATCTCATGCGTGGGAAGCTGAGGCCCGGCCTGTGGTTCCAGCCCGACCAGCCCGAGTGTGCGCCGCAGGACCAGCTCCACGCCAGAGGCGGTCCACACTCGCCCAGCCCCGCGGGAGGCACACGGAGGTAGACGGGGTGCAGGCTGGCCGCGGGCCGGTGGCTCACACCTGTCTTCCTAGCCACTCAGGAGGCTGCGATCCGAGGATCCTGGTTCAAAGCCAGCCTGGGCAGCAAAGGCCAGGGGCCTCTGCTCTCCATGAACCAGAAGTGGCGCTGTGGCTCAAAGTGGTAGAGTACTAGCCTTGAGCAGAAAAGCTCCGGGACAGCACAGGTCCCGAGCTCGAGGCCCACGACTGACCCAAGTAACCAAACCAAATCAAACCAAAAACCAACCCCAGTGAGAGCTTATCTTAGAAATGACCACTGCAAAAGGGTCTGGGCAGTGGCTCAAGTGGTAGAGGGCCAATCTAGCACACTGAAGCCCTGAGTTCAAATCTCTGCCTGCAGAAAGCTTTCTCTTCAAAAGGGATGAAGCAAGGAGCAGTGTCTGTCAGTGAAGGAGCTGCAGTCAGCCGGAGGGGTTTGGGGTAACAATTCAGTGACAAGAGCGGCCTGGCTCGAATCCGGCCCCACAGAAAAGAAAGGCACCAGCGCTAAACTCGGGGGAGCGGCTCCCAGAGACCCGGCTGAGGAAGGGAGGTCAGCATCCTCCCTCAGCACAAAGAACCTGTGGCCAATCAAAACCAACTTTCTTCAAGCATAAATCTGAGGATATCTGTCTGTGTAGGAATGTGTTATACGCTATGCTCAATAAATGTTCTGGAGTTGGTAAAAATGCAATCATGTGAGAAATGTATTCTTTTGGCTGAGCGCTGGTGTCCACACGGGTAATCTTAGCTACTTAGGGGGGTGAACTCTGGAGGTTTACCGCTAGACGCTAAGCCTGGGCAGGCGAAGTCCACGAGACTCGGTTGATTCTGAAATAACCATCAAAAAGCTGGGCTGGGGCTGGGACTTGGCACTAGGGCTGGGACTGGCTTAGTGGTAGAGCGCTCACCTTGTCTACATGAAGCCCTGGGTTCCGTTCCTCAGCACATGTATGGACAAAGCCAGAAGCTGCACTGTGGCTCAAGTGGCAGAGTGCTAGCCTTGAGCAAAAAGAAGCCAGGGACAGTGCTCAGGCCCTGAGTTCAAGGCCCAGGACTGGCAAAAAAAGAAAAGCTAGGCTGGAGGTGTGTGTCAAGTGCTATTGGAGTGAGCGCCTTGAACTCGAGCCTCAGAACCTCAGTACCGCTCCCCTCGCCCCAAAGGATAGATACCTTTTTCAATTCTCAAACAGCCGAGTATGCATCACTGACTCAACTGGGACTGGGCGACAGGTGGTTTTCATGGGTCAGATGGAGCGCTGGCCCTCAGGACACACAGGGCACGGATGGCTCCTCCTGGGCCCCTCCCTGCCGGAGGAATCAGCCCACCAGGCCGGCGAGGCGGAGGACCTCCCACCCTGAGGCGGGCTGGCCACAACTCCCCAACGTCCTCATGGGCTGGAACCTTTTTCCCCCTGTCAGTTGTGGGGCTTGAACTCAGGGCTTGGGCGCCGTCTCCAAGCTCTTCTGCTCAAGGCTGGCGCTCCACCACTTGAGCCAAGGTAACACTTCTGGTTTTCTTGTGGTTCGTGGGTGTTTAGAGTCTCACGGACTTTCCTGCCCAGGCTGGGTTTGAACTAAGATCTTCAGACATCAGCCTCCTGAGTAGCTGGGATGACAGGCATGAGCCAATGGCAGGACTGGAGCCTTTTCTACATCTCTAGTGCTCCAGTGCACGGGTTTCTAGCAGTTTCTGCCCCACCCCAGGCCCTGCCTCATGACGGCTAAGTTCCAGAAGCACCTGGAAGGACAGCTAAGACCGGTGCTCTATTTGTGGAGTCTGTCTGAGCTCCGCAGGTGCAGGCCCGCGCCCCTCCGTGGGATCCAGTCTCCACGCAAAGGGCTGGGTTTCTAAAGACGGCTGTGAGCACTGGACACCCTCTAGCAGGCGGGGACCCGGGGCCTGCCTCCCTCCCTCCCTGGGGGCCGACCGAGAGTGAAGGCTCTGTGGGGCCGGCTCGCGCCCGCGGGTGCTGGGGACATGGGGCCTGGCTGTCGGCACGCCTGTATAATCAAGTCTGGCCGGTGTTCATCACGGCCTTTAGAATTGTTTCATTTGACAGTGGGGGGGGGGGGGAGAAGGGGGGCTGGGATGCAGAAAGCCGCGGTCGCGACGGCTAGCATTTTCAGGCTATTTTTTTTAAGGGCAAGCATCTGCGGATCAGCATGGAGGGCAGTGGTAATGTTCTAATGCTCTTGGCTTTTGGACGGGCCTTCAGCGAGCTCTAGTTTAGACAGAGTTAAGGCAGAGCTCCGAGCGGATGCTGCAAACGGGAGCGGCTGTCCTCCGGCCCTGTGCGCGGCGGGCGGGGCGACTCAGCCCCCCCCCCCCCCACCCCGCGCTCCCTTCACGCCTACGCCAGGCTAATTGAGAACACGCCAGCTCCTGGCGCTCCCAGGCCTCGCTGTACACGCTGCTCTCTCTCTGGGTGGCCGGGGCGGGCGGTAGCGGGGCCGGCTCTGCTCCGCAGGGAGCCCTGCCCGGGAAGCGCCCTGTGCTCCGCCCGCCGCCCGCGGACCCACGCAGCGTGGCCGCGGCGGAGCCTCACGAGACGGACCGAGCGGCTGCCGCCAAGGGCAGGCCCCCGAGGGCCAGGGACCGCTTTCTGCCTTTGTCTCTCTGCCAGCACACAGACCGAGCCAGGGGCTTTGTTTATTCTTGTACATGGTGTGCGACGTCCAAGACCAGCCAGAATATCAATTATGGATGCCCTCGTGCCGCAGGACCAAAGCCTCCGCCGCGCTGCACAGCCGCCCCCGAGCGCCTCACACCCCATCCGGCCCCCAGGCTGCCGCGTTGCGGGGTGGCCTACTGAAGGGGCGCCTGTCCCTCGCAATCTCAGGGACAAACGCCAACGGAGGCGTGTGGACCTGAGGACCGCCAGGGCCAAGAGCCTGCGTGGGAAGACCTCTTCCCGTGGCTGCTCGTCGGAGGAAATCACCTGTCGGCCGCTGCCTACCTCGTCTCTATTTAGCTCATCTCTTTGCCCGCCCTTTGTTGGGACTTGAGCTCAGGACTCGGCTGCTGTCCCCGATCTCTGCTCGGAGCTCTACCGTTGGAAACACAGCGCCACTTCTGGTGTTATGGTGGTTCACTGGAGATAAGAGTCTCACGGCCTTTCCTTGCCTAGGCTGGCTTTGAACCTCAGGTCTCAGCCTCCCGAGTAGCTAGGATGACAGGTGTGAGCCATAGGTGCCCTGCTTGAGGGATGTTTTTTTTCTTCTTCTTCTTTACTGACTGCTTATTCTCTATAGAGCCAGGGCATCAAAGGTTCGCATCACCATTTACCATACAACACTCTGTTATGGAGTGGTAAATGAAAATGCTTTTTACTTACGTAGGTGCACCCCACCCTCCCCGATGGCATCCCCACTTTCCGGGCTTCTCACTGACCCCCTGTAAATCAGTATGGATATTCACCAGGGAAAAGAAACACTCACAATGAAGTGCTATTTATTTTGTTTTGAGAACTGCTTAGGTGTGGTTTCTTCTAAGTGTCTCACCCAGTCTTCAAACCCCATTTTGGAACCTAACATCTGAAAATAAATGCCAAACAAGAGCTGAAGTCCAGCCAACCACAGACTCCTGTTCTTCCATTACCGTTCTGACACACATGGGAGACAGACTGCTTTGATTCTGCTTTCCTAGTATTCTTCGGGAAGATCTTGCTGAGTGGTGTTGGCTTACATCTGTCATTCTAGCTACGTAGGAGGCTGATCAGAGTGAGGATTGTGGTTCAAAGCCAGCCCAGGCAGGAAAGTCTGCAAGACTCTAACTAATCACCAGTCAGAAGTGCAGCTGTGGCTCAAGTGGTGGAGCACTAGCCTTGGGTGAAAAAGCTCAGAGACGGCACCTAGGACCTAAGTTCGAGCTCTAGTACCAGTTAAACACACACACACACACACACGCTTCTAGAAAGATCTTCAGTGGCCACATCGCCCACATCAAGCCCATGTCTCCCCTCACGGAGTGGGGGCCCGGGGGCTCGGCGCCGCCGTGGGCAGGACCCCCTGGAGCACTCACCGGCCCTAGCGGTCCAGCCTGCTCACCACCTCGCGGACGGTGGCGATCAAGTTTTCATTGTCTTGGGGATTTGCTAAAATAATGCTGTGCAGTCTGTTCATGTACGAGTCGATGGTGTCCAGGGTGGGGGTCTCTCCACTTCCTGATGTCGAGAGGGAGGGGGAGAGACCGAGACAGACAGACAGACAGAGAGGGACAGAGAGAGAGAGAGAGAGAATTTGCCATTCAGCTCAACTCTAAACCCCGCCAGCAAACCCACAGAGGAGGAATGGACTCTAGAGCGGTTTGCTCCCTAAATATTTTAATTTTACAGGAAAGACTCTCAGGCCACACAGAAGTGAAATGGGAGTAGCTGGACGCGAGGGAGGCCGCGGCTTTGTGCCGTTCCTGTTCTCCACACAGGCTCTGGGCCCGTGCCTGTCTTCCTGCTCTCGAACAGAGCAGGCCTGGGCATAGTGCTCTCCTCACCGGGCAGGGCCCCGCTGCCCCCCACTTCCTGACCGCCCCCCTACGGGGCAGGGCCCCGCTGCCCCCACCCCGAGCCCCCTCACCGGGCAGGGGCGTGCTGGCGAAGCTGCTGGCCAGCGCCTGGCGCAGGGTCTCCAGGTGCTGCTGCAGGACGGCGTTGCGGCCCCGCTCCTGGACCACGTCGCCCTCCAGCTTCTCCACGGCCGTGCGCATGCTCTCCACGTGCTTCTGCAGGGCCGCGTTCCTCTCCTCAAACTCCATGTTGGACTTGCGGAGCTGGCGGAGCTCCGCCTCGCGAGCTGGGGACGCACAGGGCCCGGCCGGCCGGGCGCGTGACGGGGGGGCTCCCCGGAGCTGCTTTACTCCTCTAGGGCCCCGCGGCCTGGGGCTCGGGCGCGGGGGGGCTGCGGGCGCCGCGGCCCTGACTCTGACTCCCTGTCCACAGTGTGGAGTCCCGGGCAAGCTTCCGTCTGTACGAGGGCTCCGGGCCACGCACGGAAAAGCAACCACACTCGACATGTGCGCTTCTTTTAATGCACAGACCAAAGGAACGTTGACTAAACTGGCCCGGATGCCTTTCCTTGGCCCTTAGGACTTGCCTTGGCTACCGAGCGGAAGCGCGGCAGTTCTTCCAGAAGGAGGGCGAGGGACTCCTGAGAAAATACACCCCGCCCAAGACCCGACACCCAAGGACATAGAAACACCCCACCAGTCAATCACCTTTGCTGTGGTTCAGGAATTCCTCAGTAAATATAGGGATGTCAAAGACGGATCGCTCCTTTACTTCTGTGTCCTTCTGTGAGTGAAGAACACAGTTAGTTCTCCCCCAGAGGCGAGCCAGCCCACAGTGCCCGGGCACCATCATCAGGGGCTCCCCCAGGGCAGCGGGGGGCGGGGGGGGGAACAGCACTGGCCCGGGCATCCCAGGAGTGTACCCAGCCCTCTGAGATGCAGAAACCTTTAAACAGACCTACACGCAGTGCTGGAAGGATGAGTTCAGAACTCGTTTCCCCCTCCCCCTCCCCCTCCCTCCCTTCCTCCCCTCCCTTTTCAGTGCCAGACTGGGGCTTGCACTCAGGGCCCAGGCACTGTCTCTCAACTTGTTTGCTCCAAGTTGGTGCTCTACCACTTGAGGCACAGCTCCACTGCCAGCTCTTTAGAGATTCATTGGAGCTGAGGGTCTCATGGACTCTCCCGCCTGGGCTGCCTTTGAACTGGGATCCTCAGATCTCAGCCTCCCGAATAGCTAGGATTACTGAAGTGACGCTCCAGGTTAAGGAAACCACTTCTTAGCTCTGTGAATAGTCCAACAGTATGGAATTGTGAACAAGGCTGGGGCAGGACATAACGATGAAAGGCTGTGTTTTCAATCATCTCTGTTGGTTGTGCATGTAAAATGCTGGGATAAGACTGTGCCATCTAAGTGTGCAGAGTGGACAGACCCATCAGGCAGAAGTATTCCTGCCATGAGAACTGACAATAGTATTCTACCAGCACTTCTATTTCCTTAAGAAGGGGCCAGCTATCTGAAAAGAGTCCAACCAACCAAAAAACCCCTCAGAAATAAACAGGCTCTATAAATGAGAACACTAACGATTATGTGAGATAGGAAAGAAATAGCAAGGCCGAAAATTAATTCACCAATGAACCATTAACATACAAGTCTTATAAAACCACTGCAAAATATATTCAACTACGATCCTTAAGAACAGAGTCAGTACTTCAAGATGCTGTGGCTGCCATTTCAACAATGCATATGAAGTTAAAAGCATAATAACTATCAATTGTAGGTGTCTTGGCCAGGTGTTTAAAATCTTGCATAATGTCAGACAGTAAAGAGATGAGTAGGGAAGGAGCGCAGAAGAAATTACTGCTAAAACCTGAAGGCTCCAACAACTTTGGAACATGGAGAACAGTGAAGAAAATACCCAGAAATCATTTCTATAAAAACATGTTTAAAGGGAGAGAGAGAATGTATCCTTTTACTTGTTTCACTAGTTTTTATCTTTGAACGCAAAAGTGATTTGATGCCCAATAGAAAAGCTAAGCAGTGCACAGCCTGCAAGAGAATCCCGACAGCTGTTTCTGCTTCCTTCTGCTAATGGCCTGAAAGGGGCTGGCGAATGCAGCAGCTCAACACAGACGTTTAAGATGGAAAGCTGGTTGGGCACTGGTGGCTCACACCTGCCATCCTAGCTATTCATGAGGCTGAGATCTGAGGATCACAGTTCAAAGCCAGCTGGGGCAGGAAAGTCCGTGAGACTCTTTTTGTCGTTGTTGTTTTTGGTGGGGCGCTGTCCCTGGGGTCTTTCACTCAAGGCTGGCGCTCTACCCCTGTGAGCCATAGCGCCACTTCTGGTTTTCTGGTGGTTCATTGGAGATGAGAGTCTCATGGACTCTCCTACCTCAACTCCTCAAATCCTAGCCTCCTGAGTAGCTAGGATTACAGGCGTGAGCCCCCAGTGCCCAGCTTCTATGACACTCATCTCAAAATGGTAGAGCGCTGGCCTTGAATAGAAAAGCCCAGGGACAGCACCCAGGCCCTGAGTTCTAGCTTTATAACTACCACTACCACCACCACCAACCACCACCAACCACCACAACAACAAAAATAAAGGAAAGGAAAGATGGCAATCTGGTGATATGCTCCTATATCCTCAGCACTCAGGAAGCGAGACAGGAGGACAGCAAGTATGAGGCCAGCCTAGGCTACAAATTGAAACACTGCCAAAACAAATAAGTAAGTAAATACAACCAGGAGCAGTGGCCTAGCCTGTGATCCCAATTATTCAGGAAGGGTAACTACGAGCTGACTTAGGGCCACGGAGGTCCAGATGCTCCCCAGCAAAAGCGTGAAGCTATGTGAAAAGCGAGCGAGGTGGAAAGGGCTGGGGGGCGGGTAGGAGGGCGGGGTACGAGGCTCGCCCAGGCCAAAGCTCCATCGTGTGGTGGACGCGCTCGTCCTTTCGGAAGCTCACGGTCTGGGTACAAAACCGGAGGCGGAGGCCCTACCTGAAAACCAGCTAAGGTGGAAAGAATTTGGGGCAAGGCTCAAGTGGTAACCTGGCAATGGAGGCCCTGACTTCAAACCCCACTACAGTTAGTTTCCCAGAACAATTTATAAATAATCAACAGCCATGTCCACGGACAGCCCCAATGCCAACGGGCACGCCTTGCGGGTGGTCTCGTGTATGGGGTGGGCGGCTCTGGAAGGGAGCACCTGCACTGCCCGGGACGGGCTCTGGGCTCTCCTCTGGGCTGGCTCGCCCCACGCTGGAGCCTGGTTAGTCCATTGCTTCAGGACCCCAGGACCGATCTCACCCAAGTACCCCCCGAACGCTGCGCCACCCCAAGCCCAGCAGCGTCCTAGGCAGACGCGTGCCTTCAGTCTCCTGGATAAGACTGTGTGCCCGCCAGCGGGTGGCGGGGTGCCCAGCTCCTGTTCCCAGGGCCCACAGAGCCCCCTCCCGGGACTGAGCTGCGGGCAGGCTGGAAGTCCGCTCCCTCTGTTGACAGGGCCGTCCCAGGCTAGCTCATCCCGCGAGGGCACGGGCTGTGCGGCTTAAGGGCACTCACACCCCGGCCCTTGGTACAGATCCTGGGAGTGCAAACGGAGACACATTAAAGCAATTAAATGAAACTGTGCAGTCTCTAAACACAACGGAGGGATTCTACTTAACGGCACAGTGGTAATAAAAAGCATCAGCACTCTGCCATTACGGCGGACGTTTCTCCAGCATGCAGAGGATTCTCCCGGGGGCGCGGATAGACTTAAGCTGCTTCAAGTATTGCTCAAGGGATTAAAATCATAAGGATTTGATTACCACCTCGTCGAAAGGGTCTAATTTGTTCAGGCTGAGTGTCATTCTGTCATTTGTCATAAATTAAAGGAGCAACAGAATTATTGTTTCTACCTTCGTGTTCACGCGAGGGGAGACGCCTGGGGGAGGGGGGCCGCGAACTCCGGGCCGAGGGGCTGCTCCTCTCTCAGAAGACAGCGCGGACAGCTTCGCTCTGGCCTTGCCTTTTAGATACTGGGTGCAGCTCGGAGAACACAGGAGCGCTCCTCTGAGCGGAGCCTCTTTGGCTGTGCTCCAGGCTCAAGGTCAGACTTCCCGAGAGGAAGAGGGGGCTCTGAGTGCCCTTGACGTTGGGGACCAGGCTTACTCGGGCGAGCCAGGCCGCAGTGGCTTCGTGCAGAGCACACGGCCTCCCATCAGCGGTTACGCTTCCGTAACTCCCATCACGTTAAGCAAGCCAGGCCTGGCGTCCATGGCTCCCGCCTGTCACGCTGGCTCCCTGGGAGGCTGAGATTAGGAGAATTGTAGTTCAAAGCCAGCCCAGGCAGAAAAATTCACAAGACCCCTTTCTCAACCAATGGCTGGGCACTGTAGTGTACACCCGCCATCTTGGCTACTCGGGAGACTGAGATCAAGAGAACTGGGGTTCTAGGCCAGTCTGGGGAATGAAGCCCATGAGATTACATTTGAATGGGAGAAGCTAGGCCCGGCAACATGCTTATTATCAAAACGATGACAGGAAGCTTAAAATAGGTGAATCAGGGTCCAGGCGCATGTCTGGGAAGGAAGCTAAAACCAATCTCAAAAATAATTGGTGCAGGGCTGGGGATATGGCCTAGTGGCAAGAGTGCTTGCCTCGTATACATGAGGCCCTGGGTTCAATTCCCCAGCACCACATAGACAGAAAACGGCCAGAAGTGGCGCTGTGGCTCAGGTGGCAGGGTGCTATACTTGAGCAAAAAGAAGCCAGGGACGGTGCTCAGGCCCTGAGTCCAAGCCCCATGACTGGCCAAAAAAAAAAAAAAAAAAAAAAAAAAATTGGTGCAAAAATGGGCTGGTGGTGTGGCTCAAGCAGTAAAGCACCCATCCAGTAAGTCTAAAGGCCCTGAGTTCAAACCCTAGTATTGGAAAAAAAGAAAGACACACAAGGAAACCACAACTTAACCAATCTGGTTCTCTTATGCTACAATTGCTCTGAAAATAGCTAGCTGAGGAAATATATTATTCAAGGGGAACAAAAATATATTATTCAAGGGGAACAAAGTGAGAGGCATTCGCGAGATCTAGAGCCTGGCTCTGAAATATCGACCTGCTTGGCACAGCAGCCAAGACAAGGCGTTCTCCACACCCAGAGCCCCCGCTGGCTGTCCCGGAGCAGAAAATCCCACAGAGACCCATGGCAAAAATGACAGAAATGCCAGTCCTAACGTCTATCATACCAATATACTGCAACAAAATGCTTTGCTTCTCAAATCAACGGCAGCAGCGAATAACAACTTCTAGACCTGACTGAAGTTACCCTATCTTTTCTGACTGTAACTATAGACACTACTAAAGACAAAAATGCCACATATTATTTGGCCAGGATAATCCATGGTGAGAAAATGCCCTATCGACTCAGGTTCCTCTCGGAATCCTGCCTTGTGATCACTGAAGTAAAGAGGCAATCAAGTAAGGCAAAAAGAGGTGCGGTCATTTCGTGATATTGGTGATAGCACCCAGAGGTGAGCGTGGGTGGCTCACCCATGTAAACCTAGCTACGTAGGAAGCTGAGCTTAGGATTGCAGTTCAAAGCCAGCTCAGACAGCAAAGTCCACAGACTCTTATCTCCAATAAAAGCTACTAAAAAAAAGCCTAGAGTAGAACTGTGGTTCAGGTGGTAAAATGCTAGCCTTGAGCCAAAGAAACTCAGGGACAATGCCCAGGCCCTGAATTCAAGCCCCAGGACTGGCATAAACAACAACAACTAGAACTAAGTACACAGGTGTCTGGTATTTTGGAAAGCATCTAACCTTATTCAGCTTTCATTTAAAATGCAAAGTATACATATGAAGTTTCTCAAGCAATATATATTCAAAAACACTGTCATCCTACCTAAGTGTAGGGAAAGATCACATACAACTAACTTAAATTGGATTTATATAAAGAATAAAGTGCTAGTATTTACTATGCCTCCCATGTTATAATCCATGGATCCATTTAATCTACTGGATATGTGAACCTCAGTTTTTTCTCTATGTCTTAAAAAGTCATCAAATTAGTTATGACAGCTATAATCTCAAGATAAATGAGTTACTAATTTGAAAGAAATGATTCCCTCAGCTTAGTTTTTTTTACCCAATTTCCTATAAAAGAATACATAACCCTCCTCCCAACCCACTGTGGTTTCAAGTCATCTTTGGGTTCTATAAAAAGCAGTTGTTTTATCTCCTGGCTGCAGAGCACCATGCAGGACGCAAGGGGCTGGATACGAAGAGAGAAGCTAGACCGCTGTGCTTCACAGAGATCACGCACACACCGCCCAAGGATGTGAACTGAGGCACCGAGCGTGCTCAGCACCGGGCCGGACCAGCCGCCTGCACCGCAAGCAAGCTCACGCACACAAAGGCTGCTGGGTAAAGTCACGGAAGATGAGGCAACTGAAGGAGGAGGTGACATTGAAATAGGGCTAGAAAGAGGTCTAGAGGACTGCGGGGCGGGGGCGGGAGGACAGGGGGGCAGAGGCGGCATGGATAAGGGAGGGAGAGAGTCTTAGAAACAGTCTTGGAGCCCAGGCCTGAGGCAGGGCGGGGAGGGGCCTGGAGCGAGGTGAGCAGCAGAGGCTCTCAAGGGATTCAGAGTGAGAAGGAGGCACTTAACCACACAACACCCCGATTCCGGAGTCAATGTGTCTGCTGAGCACTGCCTTTTTGGGTTTTTTTTGCCAGTCCTGGGGCTTGAACTCAGGGCCTGGGCACTGTCCCTGGCTTCTTTTTTGCTCAAGGCTAGCACTCTGCCACTTGAGCCACAGCGCCACTTCTGGCCGTTTTGTATATAGGTGGTGCTGGGAAATCGAACCCAGGGCTTCATGTATATGAGGGCGAGCATTCTTGCCACTAGGCCATATTCCCAGCCCTGAGCACTGCCATTTTAAAGCACGGAATTACCCTAGATTTTACTTCCTCATGGTCATGTATTAAGCACAGCCCACACACATGTGCAGCAGAGACAACAGACACAGGCCTGCACACACAGAAACCTGGGTGGAGGGCTGGGGATATGGCCTAGTGGCAAGAGTGCCTGCCTTGGATACACGAGGCCCTAGGTTCGATTCCCCAGCACCACATATACAGAAAACGGCCAGAAGCGGCACTGTGGCTCAAGTGGCAGAGTGCTAGCCTTGAGCGGGAAGAAGCCAGGGACAGTGCTCAGGCCCTGAGTCCAAGGCCCGGGACTGGCCACAAAAAAAAAAAAAAAAAAAAAAAAAGAAACCTGGGCGGAAATCCTATTAACAGGAGAAGGGAGGCCAGTAAATATACATATGCCAGAGAAGGTGCGGGAACCGGTGGGGAAACACACAAACCAGGCTACTGCCATTTGTGCTCTGCTGGAATTGTAGCTGAGCAGTTCACTTCAACCAAATCGGCTTTCCCTAAGTAACACCTTTCTGAAAGCGAGACTGCAGCATTTGAGGGTAAAATATGGTCAGGCTGTAGCTTTCGGCAGGCTGTCCTTCCTACATTTCCTCTGAATTCTGCCCAATAAAACAGGCACACCCTGGGGCTATGCACCGCCGTTCAAAGCGAGCCCTGTGACCCTGATGCCCGGCGTGATGGCCGGGTAGAGTGACGCACGCTGTCACCTCCAGCAATGTCCAGGCCAGCCCCGGGAGAAAGCAAGACCCCGTGGGGCAGGAAAACTATCATTCATTGAAGTAAGTGCAAGCGGGAGCTTGGCACCAGTGGCTCACACTTGGAATCCCAGCTACTCAGGAGGCTGAGATCTGAGGACCAGGGGTCAAACCAGACCGGGCAGGAAAGCGTGTGAGACTCTCATCTCCAATTAAACACCCCCTTCCTTCCCCCCCAAAAAAAGCCTGAAGTGGCGCTGTGGCTCAAGTGGTAGAGCACCATGGTGCCTTGAGCAGGAAAGCTCAGGGGCAGCACCCAGGCCCTGGGTTCAAGCCTCAGGACAGGCACCAAAGACAAGAAAGAACACAAGAGTGTTTCCAATCAGCAATGATGTTGTGAATACACATGAGATGTAGAAAGAAGCGAATTACTTACCTCATGATCATGAGCGGCCTGTCGGGCTGCATCTAAAAGTTGGAAAGAATAAACAGTAAGAAAAAGAAAATATCAAAACCTAAGTGCATAAGGATGCCCAGCTCAACCTGCTGTGACAGTAGACCTCACCACACGTAGCACTGTTTTCAGTCCCAGCTTCACTAATGGGGGGGGGGGTCAGCGCTGGTTCGAGGCCCCCCTCACCTGCAGGGGACGCAGTTCGGCCCCGGAGGATGGCAGCTACGGTTCAGATCCCCAGCACGGGGCGGGAGGGAAGGCAGGAAACATGCCAAAGGCTGTTGGCACAACTCAGCAGGCTAGCTGCCCAACGGGGAGAAGATGCCCCCGGCTAAGGGCTGAGGCGTGTGGGTGGCGCTCCTTTGGCAGTGTTTGCTGCAGGAGGGGGGCTTGAAGGAACACACGTGTGCGGTGTAACGAACCGGTGTAACAGAACCAAACACCCGCGCATCCGGGGATTTCTGCTATCTTGCTCACCGTTGCGTCCTTGGTGCCTACAGAAGAGCCTGACAGCTCATGGGTTTCTGACTCCATGCGTGTCTGAATGACTGAATGGAGATCATGGGGGGGGGGGGGCAATGGAAAGCTCAGGAGAGCAAGGGAACAAGGCAGTGATACTTTAGCTCATGTCAGAGGTGGAGAAATGCTTCAGCGAGAATTAGGATAAGGAGAGCAGGTCTTGGAGCTGAGCCAAGTATTTGGATTCTGGAGGTGGAAAACGAATCAGAAATTCTACGCGGGAGCAACATCTTACTAAGACCCAAGGTGATGCTCGTAAGTAAGCATATGCCAGCAGCACACTTTCTACTTGTCACCTCCACGGGCGGCTCAGCAATGCCCGGCAGGCGGGGCGCGGCGGCGGCGGGCTCCCATACCTTGCCTGTGAGATTTGCCTTTCTGACGGTCCTGCGTTTTCCTACTGAAGACCTTGTAGGCCTCGGTCTTCTGGTACTGCTCCAGCTCCTTCATGTACCGCTCCTTGTCTCTGTCTGCTTCGTCAAGGTAGCGCTAGGACACAAACATGCAACTATTTTCAAGATGCTAAGACCTTACTTAGGTAAAATATCGGTGGCCCATTTGAATTAGAATATGAGAAACAGTACACAGGAAAAAATGCTTTAGGAGAGAACCAGAAAAAACACAAACCATCATATGACTGGAATAAGATCTCTCAATTATAGAAGAACTGATTCTCCCTTTCTAGCTTATTGATTGCCTTTCCGAGTTCGGTGGAGTCCAGCTCTACTGAGATGACGCTCATAAAAAATTTACAAAGACTGCCATTATTCCTCTAAGTGTGTCGGCAGACCTGTGCACGGCCGCCGGCCCCCAGGAGAGCTGCACATGCTTTGGCACACTTAGCCTTCCCAGAGGAAGGAAGGGAATAGTACTTTGTTTTCTGATCCCCACTGCATTTTGTGGGGATGATGTCATAGGTCACTGGACCTCTCAGGAGTCAGGAGAGTGGAGCACTCATGTTGGGGAGACACACAGTGCAGGAAAAGAATGACCTCATCCATGGGCTGGTGAGAGCCCGTGCCTAGGTGCTCTGCTTGCGCGGTGGAGTACGTAAACCAGGTCCACAGGTCTGCTGGATGACGCTGTTTCGTGCTTTCCCCATTTCGTTCATCACATTCAGTATAAAAAATATACAAATATTGCTCCTAAATGAACACAAGAGGCAGAAGTCACATTAAAGGTCCTTTTCCCTAGGAAAGCTCAGTGGAAGGGAAACCCAATTAATCAGGTCTAAGACAACATGAGCAACAAAACAAGTGCAGGAATTACAAAACCACTGGAAAAAGAAATCCAGATGGTTAATACTATTACTGGTCATTTATTATTCCAGTGATAGACAGACAACAAGCAAAGACACAGAAGTATAAAGAGGAAGACTCCTGCTTAGATTCAAAAGCTGAGGGCCAACTGGCAAATGTGTGGGAAGTGCTGGGGTAGGAAAAAAATAACCATTCTTTCTGCACCATAATGATAAAAGAGTGTATCAGGCAGAAATTAGCAATGGATGCTAAATCTAGGGCAACATTTTTGATGTAAACAGGCTACCTGCATGTCCTTTTTTTTTCTTTTTCTTTTTTTTGCCAGTCCTGGGGCTTGAACTCAGGGCCTGAGCACTGTCCCTGGCTTCTTTCTGCTCAAGGCTAGCACTCTGCCACTTGAGCCACAGCGCCACTTCCGGCCGTTTTCTATATATGTGGTGCTGGGGAATCGAACTCAGGGCTTCATGTATATGAGGCAAGCACTCTACCGCTAGGCCATAGTCCCAGCCCCTGCATGTCCTTAAAATCTCTCCCCACTAAATGAACTATGCAACTTGGGGACAGGGATGAGAGGGGAAAAATGGGGGAGAGCAGAGGAAGGGTGACACCACCCCAAAAGAATTGCACTGACTTATGAAATGGCAACCCTTCTGCTACAACACCTTAACAATGATAAAGATTATAATTAAAAAATTTAACAACACAACCCTCCCCAATGAGGGGACGGGTGGGTCACGAGAGCTGGGGGACAACAACGGAAGGGGTGACGTTGATCAAGACGCATCATACCCACAGCCTAATATGTTGAGTTGAAATCCCTGTGTACAACTACTTAGAGATAATTAAGAAAATAAGTTAAAAAAGTCTCTCCCCACAGATGATTTATTAATAAATACAAGGGAGAATTAAAAAAATTAGCAGGTAAATAGAATTAACATTACTAACGAGGAATAAAAGGACACCAATACTGTGAG
Source organism: Perognathus longimembris pacificus (assembly GCF_023159225.1). Taxonomy (NCBI): domain Eukaryota; kingdom Metazoa; phylum Chordata; class Mammalia; order Rodentia; family Heteromyidae; genus Perognathus; species Perognathus longimembris. The sequence continues at coordinate 44,895,884 of NC_063180.1, forward strand.
AAAGATACCACCCTCACAGCATTCTGACAAAGAACACATAACCAGCCCTAATCACAAATACTAATGAGAAGTGCTCTGTGAAAAATAACAAAAGCAAGAACAACAACACAAAGCAGGGGGCCAGATTGGGGTGAGGCCAACTGTACTCTTTTCTTTCTTTCTTTCTTTTTTTTTTTTTTTGGCCAGTCCTGGGCCTTGGACTCAGGGCCCGAGCACTGTCCCTGGCTTCTTCCCGCTCAAGGCTAGCACTCTGCCTCTTGAGCCACAGCGCCGCTTCTGGCCGTTTTTTCTGTATATGTGGTGCTGGGGAATCGAACCTAGGGCCTCGTGTATCCCAGGCAGGCACTCTTGCCACTAGGCTATATCCCCAGCCCTCTTTCTTTTTTAAGTTGGTAATTTTTTATTGAGCCTTTTAGATTACAATATGAGATCAAAGGATGAAGTACTCCTTAACCAATATTTTACACAGCTATACCAAAATATTTTAGATTCACAGGACTTACACAGGGTTGCATTTAAGAAAAATTGGTACCAACTATATAAACACATCTTAACTCTTTGGATTTTCCAGCTGACTATTCAAATCTAAGTTTCGAGGCCAAGTTTTATCACTGTTGTGCTCTTCAGATCTGAAGCACTATTTTAATCGATGTCCACTAATTCGACTTCAAAAACGAGTTTTGCATTTGGTGGAATTTTGGCATCAGGCGGTCCTTTCTTCCCATAAGCCCATTCTGGCTCAATCTCCAGTGGAGCTTTTCCTCCTTTACTCATAGTCAAATGGCTTCATCCCATCCTCTGACAACTTTACCTACTCCAACCTCAAGACTGAAAGGCGCTTTTCTTCTTCTTTGAACTTGTTTGAACATTAGTATCAATGAAAAACAGCAGCATCGGGTAGTGTTCTGGTATACCAGCAATGGACAAGAGCTCCCTTTTGGGGAAAGTTTGTTTTATCTCCCTTTTTCAGAATAGATTTTGTGTATTTTGGTGGACCTCCACACAGAGTCTCTTCAGACTTGGTTTCTTTGGGTTTATATCTTCATTAAGCGTCACATCTTTCACTTGCTCAGACTCTTATGCTTTCAGTACCTTTGAAACACGTACTTCCGAAAAGATGGCTACAGGCTGCAACCAAATGCTCCTTATTAGCCGTCCTGGCTATGTTCTTAATGTTTCCTAATAATTTATGCTCTGCCAGAAACGAATCTGAGCTGTTCTCCTGCAGAAACCTGAGGATGTCCTCCAGGGTCCACGCCCACAGCAGGGCCGCCACCATCTTTCCCAGCTGGCCCCAAGGCATGCTTAACAATCAAAGGTGTAGAGACAGACAAACACTCTGGCAGTGTCTCAGCCCAGAAGAAACCAAAGAGAGCAGAGACGAGGCTGTTATGAAGGAATGGTGTCTTCTTAGTATGTGAGTGATAGATTACAACGCTGTGTTAATATTAAATTATGAACTAGATCACTAAGAGAATATCTCTACTCAGTGAGATAGACACTGTAAGGGGCCGGGATATATGGAGAGAGGGAGAGAGAGAGAGAGAGAGAGAGAGAGAGAGAGAGAGAGAGAGAGAGAGAGAGAGAGAGAGAGAGAGAGAGAGAGTTGTTGTTCAAGAACCACTGGAATCGTGAAAGAATTGTCTCAGCAAAGCAAAATTTACTTCTGCAGGAGTCATTAGCCAAAAATCTAGCAAGCAAGCACAGAGCGGGCAGGTTTCTCAAATATTTTACCCCTAAGCCAGCAGGCCCCGCTCTTCTGCTCCAATTAGTAGAGATCAGGCTCACAATCTGCTGTGATTGGCTAGTTTGAAAAGGTGGATTTACATAAGGTAACTTTGAAATAAGAGGAACAGTTCACAAGTAATCTCAAAATATACCCCCACCCTCTGCTATTTCTTGAACAATCGGGTTTGTCTTCTGAGGTGTGTCTTAATTCCATTTAAAAAAAAAAGAATAGTTTAAGACAAAACCTTATATTTCAAAAACCTTATCCTTGTCCCAAAGGGGTTACTCTTTTTCTAACAAAAGCCCACCCCCCAGGCCAAAGCAGGAACCTTAAAGCAAGAGGCTTTGAGAGAAAAGATTTTTGTCACAGTAAGGTAAAATAAAAACAACCTGTGTGTGTGTCTGTGTGTGTGTGTTTAACAGATGGGAAGATACCAAGGTTATCTGTGTACATGTGCTAATATGAGTGCACATGCAAATACAGAGAAATGAGACCCAATGTCAGCCATAGGTAAAAAAAAAAAGGGGGGGGGATTTGGGTATTCTTTGTACCATCATTTTTATAGCTGTAACTTTTTGTGCATTTGAAATAATTTTCTAATTATAAAGCTGACAAAGCAAAACCAAACAACACAAAACGCTTTTCCTATACAACCGACAGCCGTCACCCCAAGTTTCATTACACATTTCGGCTCCTGTTTGAAATATCCCAACAGTGGGCACGCATGAACTCTGCAATGGAGAAAAATAATAGTCTTGTATGGAAAGCCACAATCCCAGTTGTTTGGTTTAATGGTGACTGTGAGCTGCTAGAATACAGGGAGCTACATCTTTAAGAAAATATTTGCTCTGGTTTGTTGTATCCCGTAGGATAGGATCTATTTTAGAGAAGGTTCTATGGGCTGCTGAAAAGAATGTGAATTGCGTGGCTGCTGGGGAAATACTCTGGATGGCTATGAAATCCATTTGGATTATGGTGTCATTTAGTTCAGAGGTTTCTCTGCTCATCTTTTGTTTGGCTGACCTGTCCTCTGGTAACGGTGGAGTGTTGAAGTGTCCTGCTATTATTGTGTTGGGGTCTAATCAGTTTTTGTTAGGTCTAAGAGTGGTTCAAAACAATGATGACGACGGCAAGTGCTCTTTCTCTGCCATTATTTCTTTCCTAATAAGCTTTCCTATCATCTTTACAAAACAGCAACAATAACAACAACAAAACCTATCGACAAGGAAACAAAACGATGATATAAACTACTTTTAGTGGGCTGAGTACCAACTCCATCTCAGCTCTTGGAAAATCTCTGAGCTGAAGTAACTCCCAAGGGAGGCCCCCTCCCTTCCCCCATCTTCCTTCAGTCTGTCTGGAATCCATTTTCAAGTGTCAGGCACAGAAGAGTCGAAGACATAAAAGAAATATAGATCTCTCAGATGCTGCGAAGGTGGTTTTTTTTTTTAAATAAAAAAACCCAACCCAGACCAATCCCACAGTCACTACCATTCCGTACTTGGCCGGCACTGCCCCGGTCCCCGGTCCCCGGCGATCTCCGGGGCACGCAGCACCTCAGCGTGGCCGCAGGGCCGCTTTCTGCCTCGGAGGGGCTCTGCTTTGCGTTTCCTAGTAGGTTCAACGTGCCAGGACGCTGACATTCAACATTTTATGAAAGCAGTAGAATCTTTTCACAAAAATGCTTAATGTGAATGTGAGGATTTTATCAAATGATTTCTCCCCCCCTCATTTTTATTCATGACTTTTTCATTTAACACGGCGGAATAAATTACCTTGATAGATTTCTTTAATTTCTTACTATTGACCCACTTTTCCAAGTAATTTTCTGTGAACTCTGAGTATACAAATCACAGGGGTGCTGCTCTGGCTGAGGGGCGTCGGAAGCCCCTCCTGCCCACACCCCGGCAGCACCCCCGTAGTTTTCCTCTCACTGAGCGGCAGCGGTGGCCGTGAAGGACGTTGCTCTTCGTGCCTCCTTGCGGCTGGGACAAAACTCAAGCACGCACTGTCCACCGCTCTGCCTTTTCTTTTTCTTTTCTTTTTTTGCCAGTCCTGGGGCTTGGACTCAGGGCCCTGGCTTCTTTTTGCTCAAGGCTAGCACTCTGCCGCTTGGGCCACAGCGCCACCTCTGGCCATTTTCTGAATATGTGGTGCTGGGGAATCGAACCCAGGACTTCATGTATGGGAGGCGAGCACTCTTGCCACTAGGCCATATTCCCAGGCCCCAGCTCTGCCTTTTTAAGAGGAACTACTACTATTATTATTATTTGTGCCTTGAACTCAGGGCCTGGGCACTACCCCTGAGCTTTTGGCACTCTTAACACTTGAGCTCCATTTCTGGCTTTTTGGTAGTTAATCTGAGATAAGAGTCTCAGGGACTTTCTTGCTCAGACTGGTTTTGAACCTGATCCTCAGATTCCAGCCTCCCGAGTAAGTAGGATTTCAGGGGAGCCATGGTGAGTGAGACATAACCAAGATCCAGCACAGGGCCCGGAGCAGGGGCGTTACCTGCTTCTCTTCAGGAGGCAGTTTACTCCACTCATTGCCCAACATCCTGGTGATTTCTGGAAACGGGACCTCGGGTCTTTTTGCACGAAGCTGTTCTCGACGCTCGTTCATGAAGCGAACGTATCCCGTAAGTGGGGACTTGGGCGCATTGCTGTCTCGTAGAGGTTTCTTCCTCTTTCTCCCTTTGGACCAACCTCCTCGTTTACTTCGTTGCTAGAAAACAGCCAAGAAGAAAAAGAAAACAAAAGTCAAACAACCACCCCACACCTCAATAACCCAACAGCAACAACAAACAGCAGCATTAAAGCAGGAAAGAGCCAGGTGCCGCGGCGCACGCCCATCATCCCAGTTACTCAGGAGCCTGAGAGCTGAGGATCAGTTTGAAGCCAGCCCGGGCAGGAAAATCCTCATGAGACTCTTATCTCCAATGAGCCACTCAAAAACTGGAAGTGGCACCGTGGCTCAAGTGGTAGAGCATTAGCTTTGAGCGCAAAGAGGCTCAAGGACAGTGCCCAGGCCCTGAGTTCAAGCCCCACAACTGACAAAACAAACAAACAACAACAACAAAAACCATGCCAAGAGCTGGCCTGTAAGGCCCTCGGAGTTCAGAGTCCAGATCTATCCAGGTGAGTGGCAAGTATTCCGGGGGGCTCACCTGCAGGCTCTTTTGGGCATCATACTGGAACCCTGGTAATAAAGGGCTACTCTGGTGCTAACTGTGGGAGAGGACGACAAGAGGGACCTTGTTGTGCAAATGTGGCCTTCAAACTTAATGGGCTCTGGATCCTGACAGAGAAATGTCTCACACACAGCACTGTGCCAGAGAGGCGGGCATTGGCACCGGAGATGAGAGTAAGATGTCACAGGCACTGGGCGAAAGAAGAGACAAGCTGCAGCATAGGGATTAAAAATAATTCATGATGGTGTTTCTTGCTGCTTCTGCTCAAAGACCAGTTTATTTCCCATGGCAAAAAGCACACAGGGTTTTAAATTATTATTTAGGCCTCAGAAAAATTTCAGTGAGGATAATGTATCCAAAATGAAGACTAAATTCCTTGGCTGGATGATTTTGTTCCCTAAGATGTATATTTCATAAAGCCAGAGATCTTTATATAGTGAATTATTAGTTAAATCAAAGATTAAACCAACTTTAAAAGTGCTAAGGAACTAAAAAAGAATCGCAGTGTCACTGATGTTTTACTATGGCCTTTTTCTTGGCCTTTCCAATGAGCCCTAAGATATATTGTATTTTCATTTTTGCTTCGTAACTGAACAAAAGCCTAGTAGTTAATAATGTTTTATGGATTTACAGATTCTTATTACAGAGAAGATAAACACAAAGGGATAAAAAGTGTGTAAAAATTAATTCTTGCACATGAAGTGGTCTGATGACTTGCTGCTTGGCAGGGGGTGTATTTGCTATTAGTTAACAGTCAGGGATAGCACCCAGGCCCTGAGTTCAAAACAGACAAACAAACCAAGATCCTAGGCAAAGCAAGAACGACAAAACAGAACCCTCTGTGGCTTCGATGCCCACCGATGAACACCTCCTCTGCAGCTGCTCTTCTGGAAGCTTCCGAGCAGTGCAGGAGACCTCAGCTCACCTCGTCTTCCTGCCTCTGCTCGCTGCCTTCTGCAGCGTTTGAAGACTCGCTTGGAAGGAGCTGGCTCTGGGCGAGATCCTCTACAAACTCTGGATTGCTTCCGGATGACGTGGCTCCGCTGCCGTAGGGCACCTCGGGGTGCGTGAGCCTGAGCAGCGGGCAGAAGGGCAAAAGTTCAGTAAGAACAGCACGGAAAACGTCCGTCATTTACCCAATTCAAGATCAACTCCTCTGCCAGCTAAAGCACGTGCCAGAGCCTGAATGAATTCATTCCACCACGGCAGTCTATGGAAATGTAGAGTGTTTTCACATAGTTAAGTGTTTGAAAAAGTAGTTCCAGACTTCTCCATGCAGACTTCCTGTTTAACTCAGGGCACGCAATGGAGCCTGACTCTGTGTATGTGTGTGTGCGTGTGTGTGTGCGTGCACGCAATGGAGCCTGACTCTGTGTATGTGTGTGTGTGTGTGTGTGTGTGCGCGTGCGCGCGCATGCATGCACCAGTCGTGGGGCTTGTACTCAGGGGCTGGGTGCTGTCAAGGCTAACTAGTACTCTACCACTTGAGCCACAGCTCCACTTCGGGCTTTTTGAGAGTCTCATGGTCTTTCCTGTCTGGGCTGGCTTCAAACCACCAGCCTCAGATCTCGGCGTCCTGAGTTGCTGGGAGGACAGGCGGGAGCCACCGGCACCTGGCTAGAGCCTGCTTTCTTAGATGCTGCCGCCTTTCACACTGTCTCCAACATGAAGGCAAGCAGTATTAATGGACAACAAGATGAACAGCCATGGACGCTCTGCAGGCAGCGTGCCCCTATCACCAAAGACTTCTTAACGGGCCTAAGAAATCGTTTCCAGCCAGGTGCTGATGCCTCCTGCCTATAACCCTAGCTACTCAGGAGGCTGCGGTCTGAGGGTCATAGCTCTGCGTGCAAAGCCAGCCCAGGCAGACAAATCTGTGAAGCTTTTATCTCCAATTAACCAGCAAAAAGTAGAAAGTGGAGGCATGGCTCAAGTGGTAGAATGCCAGCCATCACTGTAAAAGCTGAGTGAGAGCAGGAGGCTCTGAGTTCAAGCCCCAGGAAATAACCCCCCTTACACTTATAACACAGGCTAGTTCTTCTTCAACACAGTGTCAAGCGATCACCAGGATCAGCTAAGAAAAACATGACGTCCAGCAGGTTCAAGTACGATTCTTCTGGGAGGTGCTGGGGAACAAGCCCAGAGCGTCACGCATGCTTGGGAGGTGCTCTGCCCGGCAATGAACGTTCACAGATGGGGCAGATGCCGGTCACACCTTGCATAGATTTAAAAGCAACGGCGGAATGCAATGCAGAGGCTTGTCAGAGGAGCCAGGGAGGCATGGTGAAGGGAGGGGGCGTGTGGGAAGACTTCACGAAGGAGGCCTGTCTTCAAGATGAAAACACAGCCTTCCAGGCAGGAAAATCAGGGTCCTACAGCCGGGAAGGACACAGATCTGAGGCTAGCAACAGACTAAGAGAAAAACACAGGCAGGACGGAGAGCAGAGGGGAGAAAGCGGAACTACAGGCGGCTGGGATGGAGAGAACGTAATGACTACTTGAGTATCAACAGTGAGGGATAAGCAGGAGTCAAAAACGTGATTGCGAAGCCCGGCACCAGAGGCTCACGCCTGTCACCATAGCTACCCAAGAGGCTGAGATTTGAGGATCATGGTTTCAAGCCAGCCCAAGCAGGAAAGTATCTCCAGTTAACCACCAAAGAGCTGTTTGTGGAGCTGTGGCCGAAGTAAGGGAGCTTGCCTTGAGCAAAAGCAGCTCAGGGACAGTGCTTAGGCCCTAAGTTCAAGCCCCAGGACTTGCTTGCACGCACACACACACACACACACACACACACACACATTAATTCTGAGGCTTCAAAGGGGTGATTATGCACTGTGGATAAACAGTGTGTGGAGGGCAGGGGAGATGGAGGAGACGATGACCTGTGGGTAATTAAGTGGAGATGCCCCAGAGACATCTGGAAACACTCTGAAAGACAGAGCAGGAGGGAGAGGCGTAGAGAGAGACCTGAGAGACATCAGCGCCTGGAGACAATGGGCAGGGCTGGGTGCGCTCCAGAAAGACCGGGAGAAAAGGCAGGACAGAAGGGCTGAGATGTAGGTACTGTTCTAGGAGCAAGGGTTAGTTAGGAAAACCAAGACAGGAGGCTGAATTAAGTCGCAGGGGACAGGGTATGGTTAACGTAAGGTCCACCCCCAGGAGGGCTCCACGCAGATGCCCCCCACCTGTTTAAGTCTGTGCCCAGTACCTGTGTTGCCTAGGTACTGGCACACCTGGAGGCCGTTAACTCCTCCTTCTCTGAGGTCACATCCAATGCACCTGGCCACCCCTCCCGCCTTTCCCTATAAAATCTGGCTCTCTGTCTTTGTCTCTCTCGCCCTCTTTCTCTTTTTCTCTTCTTCCTTCCCCTCTGGCTCCCACGCCTCCATCTTGTGTGGGCTGGCAGTTTGCTTTACCTCCAATAAACTCCTTTCTGCCCCAACCTTGTGGCACTTACAGTTAAGAAGGTGGCACAAACCAGGTAGCCACCAATCACGTGATGGGACCCAAGGCCACTGTAGGGAGTACAGCTGGAATGAAATAATGGGAAAAAAAATCCAGATTCCAGTGTCCAGAAAACAAACAAACAAAAGAAGATGCAGATTGTACTAAAATGGAAGGAAATTCTATTTTTCTGGCGCTTTCTAGGAAGCACCTTCGATGATTTTAAGCAGGAGCTGTCTAGATTTTTCAGAGCCATTAAAAAAGAGAGGGGTTGGAGACATGGCTCAGTTGGTAAAGCGCCAGCCAGCAAGGGGAAGTGTCAGGTAGCGAGTTTGAGTTCCAGTCTTTACCTAAAAAAAGTACACAAAAGAAGTGAAACGATGCCTGCCGCAGGCTCAGAAACCAAGCGCGTGGTCGGCAGCGCCCCCGTGTGACCCCCCCCCCCGTGACCCCCCCCCCCCCGCCCTGCGTGACGGGGCAGCTGGACGCCCGGGCGACGCCTGTTTTCTCTGCCATCTCAGATGTGCTGTGCCATCGCCATCCGCTTTCGTCTTGTCTGGTACCAGCCCCAGGGCCTTGAATTCAGAACCGGAACGCTGTCCCTGGGCTTCTGTGCTCACGGCTGGCTCTCTACAGCGTGAGCCAAGGTTCCACTTCCAGCTTGCTGGGTGTTTGATCGGAGATGAGAGTCACAAATTTTCCTGCTCAGGATGGCTTCCAACCACGATCCTCAGACCAGACTCGTGAGTAGCTGATATCACAGGCATGAGCCACCAGCGTCTCTGCCACTGTGCCATGCATTTTACAGTTACCGACTCTGTACATTCTTCTTGCAGTCAAGTGAGAGGCCGAGCACTGGGAAGGAGTGTACCTCAGTCCTCTGAGCTCCTCAGGAAGTGGGCAGGGCGCGTGGGCGCGGGCACCCAGCGGCTCGATGACCACATCCCCGGCTCAAGCCACCCACTCCTCCATCACCGTCAGCGCCTTCTCAGCCTCTGGCCTACTGGGGTTTTCTGTAATTCCCGCCCCCCCCCCCCCCCCCGGTCACGTCACCACTCTGACCTCCAGGACTGCTTTCATCAGCACAGTGCGATATTATTATTTTAAAGCTGAACAGAGCAAAACTTGGCCTCCATCCCACTTTCGGTTAAATTCCTCATTTTCCCCCTTTTACTCTCAAGTTGAGAAAGAACTGTTTAGGCTGACTGATTTCAATCAGTCTCTTCTCATTATCTCTTAAACCAATTCCAAAGGAAATGCAAACTCGGGACTCTCAGGGTAGGCCACTTGGACGACCTTCACGCCGCATCCAATGTCATCTCTCAGCCTCCGCCTCACGCAGCCTGGCGTGATCGTCGTTATCATCGGCTCAGTCTCTTCCTCTCCTGACAATTTCTACCAGGGCTCCAGGCCGCTGCTCGCCCTGGTCTTCCTGTTTCCTCCTCGGCTGCTTATCCTCCTCTGCCTGAATTCCAAATGCCAAGGGGCTCCCAGAACTCAGACTGGTTTTTTTTGAAGGTCTTTGTACAGTGCTTTCCTCCTGAGCCATTTCCAGCTCCAGGGCTTTCCACACTAGCTATATGCTAACGTTCCCAGGCTCGCTCTTCCTGAACTACCCCTCGCCCCAGAACCCGGTTTATCAACCTGCCGGTGTCACATCCCTACTGAAAACTGTACTAAGGAACTGAACGTCAGGTTTCTGACGCCGAGTCCCGGCCCTTCCTCCCCAGCTGCTCAGCTTCTGCCTCCACTCTCCTGCTGCGTGGCAAGAGCTGTGGAAACTGCCTTTGCTCTTTTTTTTCCTCCTCACTTCTCACACTGCTCATCTGCTCTTCCAGGCAGATCCTGCTTGGCTCATCACCACAAACGATCTGAAACTCTGTACTGGAGGTGTGCATCCTCACTCTCCCGCCACCGATACTCTCGCCCAAGTCCTGAGTGCCGTTCTCCTCTCAACTCCCGGCTCCAGAGCACCTGCCTTCACTTCGGTGGAAACAGGATATGCAGGACTTCCGCCTGAAGGTTAGTCAGGACAGCATGCAGACACCAGCTCACCCACATGCCCTACAACTGGTGAATGGATCAAGAAACGGTGCTAATATGTACACAGTGAAGTATAATTTAGCCATAAAGAAAAGGATGTCATTTGCAGGGAAATGGAAGGATCTGGAAATCATCATAGTAAGTAAAGGAAGTCAGGCTCAGAAGCACAAAGGTCACATTTTCTCTCCTAATGGATAGTGGACCTAATGGACGTAAAGTACAAACATGTATATAAACAAATATAGGCTCGTGCTGTGCGCGTGTGTGTATGTGGTATGTGTATATGTGTGAGCTACCATGGTAAAAGCCTTTTGAGCAATTAACATGCACTTTCATGAAGACAAGTATTAGGACAGTGAACCGTGTCGGATGCTGGGTGTGGGTGCGGGGGGGAGGTGGGAAAACAGGAGAAGATGGTGGGAATACTTTGCATACATGAGTGCCGAGGGACCAAGGAAGCTTGCTGGGACTCACTCGGGAAGGGGGAGAGGAGGAGGGGGAGAGAGGGGTGGCTCTGATGGAGATGTACTGTATACATCAATGGGCATGTTAAAATGAACCCCATGTACAAATGACTGGCACTAATAAAAACTCATAAGCCAACCTTAAAGGCCAAGAAAACAACAGACCATCACATCATTCTGCTCCAAACCCTCTGATGCTTTGCCAACTTAACTCAGAGTAAAAGTTACAGTGCTCAGGGCCAGGACCCCAAGTCCTGAGTGATACCAACGCCCGGTGAATCGAAGCAGGGGCTTTAGGTCCACGGTTCCGGCATTATCTGGGAGCTCGTTAGAAGTGCATAATCTCTGGCTGGCCCTGATTCAGACTTCCTAACTGGCAGCCTGCATTTCAATGAGACTTGTGGCAATCCACAGGCCGCTACGGAGGCCCCCGCGTGGCCCTCTGTGGCCTTCTCGCTGGTCACGCCGCCGTCCTGGCGGGGCCATGAGGCGGGATGTCCTACCACAACCGCGGCTTCCTCTGCCTAGGAACTCTTCCCCAGACGACAGCACGCCGGCTCCGTGGCTTCCATGGGGAGGTCATTAGTCTAGTCGCCGCCTCGTTCAGTGCTTCCGGGGCTCCTCCTGGCTTGTCCTCGTGCTCTTCTACTTAATCCACAGTCATTACCAGGGTAGCAGTATGCATTTTACTTGGGTATTCTGTTTATAGTGTCTGACTCTGCCGATGGAACTGGGGCTCTAAAGAGTAAGACTGTTGTCTGTTTTGATCACTGCATTAGATCGAATGCCTAGAACACTGGCACAGAGATACTGGGAAAAATTTTGATTTAATGAACCGGATTTAGGAACTAGGCAGCCTTTGGAACCATTTTATGAGCAGTGAGGTCAAACGGCAGATATTAATGAGGTAAGAAATGAACGTGAGGGAAGGAAACAGAATTATAGAGTGGAGGCTATTTTTTAAAGTGCTCTAAAGAATATTAAAATAATTCATCTTCAGGATTAGCTAGCGCCTTAATGTATTTGTGATTATATTTCCTCCTTGGCGAGTAACTTCTTCATACCTGGAACAGATAAAGAATTCGAGCAGAGCAGAGATTTTCAAGGTAAGGCATGAGGCAGTGCTATTCTCTTCTTCCTTACCTATTCCACCAAAAGGATGTGGGGTGGGGGCAGGGCAACCAGAGGAGACAGGAGCCGGCTAACGGTCCCAATCGTCCTGAGTGAAGAACCGTACTAAAAACCCTGCCCTTCCATGAGAAAAACAAGTGATTTCAAGCAGCTTCGCAAGTTGACGAGCAAATCCCTTTGTGCTTTAGAGTGAGCACAGAGGCAGGTCTGCTGAGTTTCAGGCGCGTTCACGGGGCGCTGCAGAGCCCAAGCAGACCGCAGCTCTGAAAAGCACCACAAATGCCCCTTCCTCGGGGGTTTTGGTTTTTTTTTTTTTTTTTTTTGGTGCCAGTACTGGGGCTTGCCAGTACTGGAGAGCCTCACAGAGCTTCCTGCCCAGGCTGGCTTCAAACCTTGATCTCAGCCTCTCGAGTAGCTGGGATTACAGGTGTGAGCACCACTGCCAGCCTAGAAGCTTTATTTTGACTCTGGTGCCAGAGTCCAGCATCCCGGTACGGCTGCTTACCCAGTTGTAGCCAGATCATGACTTTCCTTGGAGCCATCTTCATCTGCAAATAGGGTTGGCAGAGCAGCGCTAGACATCAAGCCTTCCATCTCCCTGAAAGGAAGAGCATTAAAAAATAATTAATGGCTTAATCACTTCCTGTCCACGTTCCACTACTTCAGAAGCCAGCCTTCCTCAACTTCATCGCATCAGCAGCAGAACAGAGACGGACCTAAATATTTATTTCCCTCACTTGGGACACATCCATTTAAGCTCCATGGAAAATGGGCTTTTAACTCAGGTCGTGCAAGTGACCACACCAAGAACAAGTTGGATTTTAACAAATGGGACACGGCTGGGAAATTCCTTACTTCATCATCAGAAGCCCTGTTCATTTCCTGTAACAACTGCTAAGCAGGGAAACCCCAGAATCACTGCCACCCTGCCTACTGCCTTCCGGCAAGGCATTTAACATCTTCAAGTCGCAATTTGCCCATCTTAACCTACAGGGGTTACTGAGAGGGGTTGAAGGAAAAGTGCTTCAGGAAAGGAGAAAAACCAAGTTGAGGCTGGGCCCTGAGCATTTTCTATTGGGGAAAGTATTGTCATGACAGCATCACCAGTTCCTGTCCCACAGGGGTCAGGGCTGCAGTCAATGATGACAAACTGAGCCCTCCAGAAGGGAAGAACACACAGGAAGAGGAGTGGGGAAGGCACACTGATGTGGTTCTGAGTCAAAGAAACCACACTTCCAGGTCAGAAATACACGGTCAGCAGCAGCAGCAGCAGAAATAGCACGCACCTGGCTACAGGAAACAGCTCAGCTTCATTGGGGAAAACAAATACATCACCATGACCTGAGCTTATCACGCCGGAACGATAAAAGGACAGAGAGAGTAATTTCATTGAGCATTATCACTACAAGAATTTGTTTTCTTCCCCTTTCAAGCCTTACCACCAAGGGCTTCACCCCACGGAGCTAAAAGCAGCAGCCTCCCATTCATCAGGAGAGCGATAGTCACTTCGCGTAAAACACTCCACAGTGACCCCACACGCCAGCCCCTTAAGTGGAGCCGCAAATCACTCAAGACAAAGAGCCTCCATCAAGGGCACTGGAGAAGCAGATGGTGGCCATTCCAGCAAGGAGCCTTCTCAGGCCTCCTGGGGGGAGGGGGTGGCGGCCAAGGAGCTGGGGGGGAGGGGGAAGCCTAGAGGCCTCAGAAGGGGGGGAGGGGCACAGCTCACCCCGCTCAGGGGAACCAGGAAGAAATCACCGGTGACACCCACGCTGTATTTGCTCAGTTCAGTGGCGTGATTCATTTCTCAAACACGAATCCTGATGTCTTGTTTCTTGTTCTCATGCTCACTCCTGAGTTTTTGGTGCAGCCGACCAAGTGCCCTCCATGGCTGGGCGGGGCCGGCGCGGGCACCTCCGGGCACCTCCTGCGCTTAGGTGAGCCGCCAAGGCAGGGGAACTTCCCACGCAGCTCCAAGTCCCGCGAGCGCTCCTCCCACAGAGGCCCGAGTTTACAAGTGGAATGGGCACTAACCAATACCGCAGAACTCCATTCTCCACGTTTTCTAGAGTAATCCAGACTCAAGTACTTGAATTTTAACCGACATTCTACAAGACCCTGGCTTTCAGGACTGTTGACTACCCGACTTCAGTGCGAATGTCCACTTTATCAAAAGAAAGAGCAAACATTTAAATTAACGGGTACCTACCCTAAACTATAAGGACTTTGTGACTAGTTTCTGGAGTCCCAGAAGTCACTTGGCCTCTTGAGAAGCTGAAGACACAGAGTGTGAGGCTCTTGGCATGGCTCCCACACCTCAGAAGGAGACGTGGTGGGCTGGGCGCTGGTGGCTCACGCCTGTCACCCTAGCTACTCAGAAGGCTGACATCTGGGGATTGTGGTTCAAAGCCAGCCCAGGCAGGAAAGTTTGTGGGACTCTCATCTCCAATTAACCACCAGAAAACAGGAAGTGGCACTGTGGCTCAAGTGGTAGAGCGCTAGACAGCACCAAGGCCCAGAGTTCAAGCACAACTATGACCAAAAAAAAAAAAAAGGAGACATGGGGCAAATGAGCTGTTATTTCATTCATGTGTCAACGGGGCCTCTCAGCGAACCTTTGGTATCTTTAGTCATTTCTGAAATGCAGGAAGGCAGCTGCATAACACAGCCTTAACAACATATAAACAGACCACATAAACAAAGGAAGTTGGGAGAACACACATTTCTTCCTCGCCTCCCCCCACCTCCCCTACAGTTTGTTTTACTCAACCCATATGGCTCCCAGTGTTCGGGGGAGTAGTCAGGCTCCTAAGAAATGCCTAAGAAAGTGGGTGGAAGGTGAGAGGGCCAAGACCAACAAAAGAAGGAAATGAAGAAAAGTCCCAGTGAAAGCCAGAGGCCTCTAAACTATGCAGTAAGTTGGAAAATAAAACAATTGCTAAGAATGTGGCTCGGATCCCGCGAGACTGTGCTTTCATCTGGCCTACAAGGGGGTGATCCAAATGCTGTCAAGGCTACTAGGCATCCAGCGTCCAGGGCCCTTCCAGCAGAGCATCTGTGCCTGATCAATCCCACTGCGGAGGTCGCCCCGCTCTCCCGAGTCCCACGCGCTCAAGAAATGCCAGGCATGCTGCTCTGGAAAGGACAGCCGCATGCGCGCTTCTGGGAGCAGATCACCCGCAAAGCCAGTCTCCCATTCAGACATTCATTTCTCTCAAGAGGGGACTCACCCAAGCCCAGCAGCTGGAGACTTCAAAAACAGCATCACTAGCTGCGCACTGCTGGTGGTTCAGGCCTGTCATCCTAGCTAGTCCGGAGGCTGAGATCTGAGGGTCATAGTTCCAAGACCTTGGGCAGGAAAGGCCTTGAGACTCTTATCTCCAACTACCTATATCAAAGATGCCACAAGTGGAGCTATGGATCAAGAGGCAGAGCATTAGCGTTGAACAAAATGCTCAGGGACAGTGCCCAGGCCTACAGTTTAAGCCCCAAGGCAGGCAGGCAGGCAGGCAGGCAGGCAGACAGACAGACAGACAGACAGACACACACACACACAATTACTTGGAGATTATACTTGGAACCTGAGATCCCAAAATTCCCTGCAATGTTCTACTACTCACTGAAAAGA
Source organism: Perognathus longimembris pacificus (assembly GCF_023159225.1). Lineage (NCBI taxonomy): Eukaryota > Metazoa > Chordata > Mammalia > Rodentia > Heteromyidae > Perognathus > Perognathus longimembris. The sequence goes on from NC_063180.1 coordinate 44,911,513, forward strand.
AACAAACAACCTGATGTGTAATAAAAAACAAAGAACCAATTTAAGATATCTTATTAATAACACATAGAATTGTAACAAGAATTATATTAAGGATATTTATTGCACAAGGGACACATTCTCTCTGTGATAATACTGGGAGCTAGTCATAATCAGAAGGTGGGTTTGGTCATTTAGGGCTAGAAAATGAGAAAGTAGGCTGTTTAAGAAATGTTCCTCTATTAAGACTGTTCTAGCAACCTTTGCAAGTGAAAGGACGGTCGCCTGTGAGGCATGTCTGTGCGGGGTTGGCTTTCCTCAAAGTGCCCGTCCTACTTTCCAGGTGTTAATCGGCTTCCTCAGAGCGTCTCGAGGATATGCTTCCCCTTCCTTCCCTACCATTCCCTGGCCCCGTCATAAGTCTTGGCTGATAGGCGGCATTCCGCCCTCGTTTTCCTCACTGCAACCTTGTGAACAAACTTCCTGGCTCCTTTAAAAAACCTGGTCACTTCACTACATCAACCTGGAGTTCAAAAATCATTATGCTGAAGCACTTGTGGCTCACACCTATGATCCCAGCTGCTTAGAAGGCTGAAATATGGAGGATCGTGATTTGAGGCCAGCACGGGCAGAAAAGTCAGTGAGACTCCATCTCCAAAATAACCCAGGTGGGAGTGCCAGCTGAGCAGGTAAGCAAACGCTAGGCCCCCGAGTTCAAGTCTTAGTACTGGCAAACAAGAGCAACAACAAAAGCCTTTAGCCACAGAAACTTGTATTTCCTGACCCTTGATTTCTTCTTTCTCTGCCCCCCCCTAGAATCCATGGCTATTTCAAATATTTGTTGACCAAGCTCTTGTTGTTTTTTGCTGTCAGTTGTGGGGCTTGAATTCAGGGCCTGGACGCTGTCCCTGAGGTCTTTTGCTCAAGGCTAGTGCTCTACCACTTGAGTCACCGTGCCACTTCGGAGTGGCAGGCACTTTTCAGTCCAGGCTGGCTCTGAACAGTGATCCTCAGATCTCAGCCTGAGTAGCTAGGATTACGGGAATGAACCACTGGCACCTGGCGCCTAAAGGATTTTTTGCAGAGGACACAGCATACTTTTGTCAAAACTCACAGAATGTACACTCCCCAAAGTGAAGCTGCCATCAATTATGGTGATAACGTGTCAGGGTGGTTTGTGGGTTGTAACAAATGAGAGCAATAAATTCTGGCACAGGATGCTGGCAGGGTGTGGATCAGAGTATGTAAGAAATGCACTCTCCCCAAAACTGCTCTCAGAAAGGTTCATCCGTTAAAAAAATATCGCGTTACATTATGGTTTTTAAAATAATCATAACTGTAGTAATGTAACGTGCAATGCAAGGCTGTACTGGCATAAACAGGCTGGCTTGGCTCAGCACGTGAACTGAAGGAGGAAGTGAAAGCACAAAGGCTTGCGACAGTGGCGCCTACCAGCTGGAACGCTTAGCGGGCACAGTCAGGAGGCTGTGGGCATTAATCAATATGTTTTACAGCAGGATGGAGAACACTGGCTAATCCCGGTAGGCAGTTAACTTGGGCTCAGTTAAGTGAAATCCAGTTAAGAACTCCTTACTGTAGGATTTTTACATGGGAGACGAGAGGAAAAACGACGAGAAGAGGGAATCTGAGAGCAGGCACTTACATTTTTAGGGGGAGGACTAAAGGAGGGGGAGTCAATTAGCAGAAGAGGCTCTTAAAATGATGCTTCAAGACATGGGCCCAGACAGGTGTGGCTGTGCATGCCTCTAATTCCAGTACCCGGGAGGATTGCTGAGTTCAAAGCTACATAACATAGCAACATTTTTTTTTTTTTTAGCTTCAAAGAACAAAAAATGAAAGAAGAAGCAAACAGGGATGGGTATAAAGAGGTGTGTGTGGCCCAGGGCTTGTTGGAGTGGGCAGAAAGTTCTCTTTCTTGGCTGGAGACATGGCTCAAGCAGCAGAGAACCTGCCTAGCAAACACAAAGCCTCCAGGCCAAACCCCAGCACTGTACACAGAAGGCCTCCCACATTGCGGGTGGGCGTGTAAACCAGTGCAACCTCTGTGGACATGGGTATAGAGGATCCTAAAAATCTACACTAGATCTACCTGAATGACCCTCACGTGCCACGCTTGGGCAATGTACAATAAAGGCACCCGAGTGCCTGGGCTGACTGCGCCTTCCTTCACAATAACCCAGTGGTGGGAGCAGGTGAGGCTGAAGGTGAGAAGAAAACATGTGCATATCACACACACACACACACACACACACACACACGTATGCACCATGTACTAAGCTGTAAGCGAACATGAAAGTATGCCCTTTGCAAGAAAGCTGATGGAGCTGAAGGACATTATGTTGAAATAAGACAAGCCCCCAAAGCCAAATACCATGTTTTCATTCATTTGTGGAACCCAGGTTTTGCTCTCTCTCTCGCTCTCTCTCTCACGCTCTCTCTCTCTCATGTGCTCTCTCTCTCTCTCTCTCACTCTCTCACACACACACCCCCCTGTACATATACACAGAACTTGATTATCAGACTGTGTGTGGGGGGGGTTGAGGGGCAGAAGGAAAGTGAATGATAGAGGATGAATATTACTATATAAAAACAGTGTCGGGGCTGGGAATATGGCCGAATGGCAAGAGCGCTTGCCTTGTGTACTTGAAGCCCTGGGTTCAATTCCTCAGCACCACATAAACAGAAAAGGCCAGAAGTGGCACTGTGGCTCAAGTGGCAGAGTGCTAGCCTTGAGCAAAAAGAAGCCAGGGACAGTGCTCAGGCCCTGAGTTCAAGGCCCAGGACTGGCAAAAAAAAAAAAAAAAAGAAAACAGACAAACAAACAGTGTCTACATAAAGATGGCACAAGAGATCTCACTGCAAGCTTTGAATCACTAAGGGATAGGTGATGAGGAAAGAGATAAATAGAGGGGACTATGTTAACTGAACTGTAACTAATACGATGCATGCGTGTGTGAAATGCCACACTAAAAATACATACTCGGAGAGGAAAATGGGCAGGTACCATCGTGAGGGTGAGCGGGAGGGTGATGGGGGAATAGGGTCAAAGCACTACCACGCATGTACAAAAACAGAACAATGAACACTGTGGAACTGTTCTAAGAAAGGAGAGGGTAGCAATAGAAGAGGAGAGGCAAAGCAGTAGAAGGGACAGGCTGATGGAGTCCTCTGTGTATGTGAATGGACATGTCCCAGGGAACCCTCCCCCACAGGTACAACCAATGGAATCGAATGAAATTTTATTATTAAATTGTAGAATTTCTATTTCTAGAGTTTAGTCTTGTGTAACCATACTATTCCTGATGTTTTAAAGTGCAGATAGGCTAGCCTTGGACAAAATGGTAGGGCTCATGGATTCACTCATTGAATAAGTATTGGTTGGCTATCAACTGTGAACCTTTTCTATGTGCTGAGAACAGGATACACTGGCAATTAATACAAAACTCCTTGCCCTCAGAGAGCTCAGAGTACCCTGGATAGAATGGATAGAATCCCCCCTACCCCCCCACTCCCAATCTCAGTAAAATGAATAATGATACACAGTAACAAGTGCTAAGAAAAATAGGGCAGGGAAAAGAGGCAAGGAAGGCCCAAGGGAAGGGGGTATCTGTTCCTGGTCTCTTTGGGGCGGCCCCTGCTGGGGGAAGAGGAGCCCAGGCACCCAGGCAAACAGCGCACAGAGGATCTGTGATAATGGGGCCAGGCAGGCCAGCGGAAGTCTGAGCATGCAGGCTTTGTGGCGCCCTAAACCATGGAGCCACTGGAAGCTTCTAGGTCAGGCAGGCCTGGGACCCAACATTTAGGATCACTGTGCTGTTGGCAGGTGGTGTGGGAACGGGGTGGAAGTAAGCAGAGGCCTGAGAAGCCATTGCAAGGATCCAGCTCCAAGACTATGGCGGCTTGGGACACAGGGATGGCAGCAGGGAGTGAGGCATGGTCAGCTTCTTGACATGCCGTAAAGGTGGAACCAGCCACCAAGTTCAAAACAACTGAAAAAGGAGTGAGAAAAACCCACCAGCTCTGGCTCTGCATTGACCTACAGCCTTACAATCTGATGAGTAATAAAGGGTAGGCTGTGCTGAAGATACTTATTTCAAAGCTAAATATAGGATTTATTTTTTTTTGCCACAAAAATAGCCCAGCCTTCATCTAAAGTAGGTGGATGTCCATATACCACACGCCACGGAACAGGTATTTGATTGCCTCACTGTGCCCACAACTGTGCTTGTTCAAGCGGCCCAATGGCTCACACCTGTGGCTCCAGCTGCTCAGGAGGCTGAGACCTGGAGAACTGCAGTTTGTAGCCAGCTGGGCAGGAAACTCACCTTTTCTCCAAAATATCCAGCAAAGAGCTGGGCTGGAAGTGTGGCTCAAGTGGTAGAGCACTAGCAAGAAGAGCTACTGTGACGTCTTGAGTTCAAACTCTATTAACAGCCCCCCACAAGCACGCTCGCGCGCGCGCACACACACACACACACACACACACACACACACAGAGCTGGGCACTGGTGGCTCATGCCTATAATCTTAGCCCCTCAGGAGGTGATCTAAGGATCGCAGTTAAAGCCAGCCAAGGCAGTGAGGTCCAGGATACTCTTCTCTCCAAGGAATCACCAACACGCCAGAATTGGAGGCGTGGCTCAAGTGGTAGAGGGCCAGTCTTCAGTGAAAAAGCTAAGGGACAGTGCCCAGACCCTGAGTTCAAGCTTTAGTACCAGTATGAGTGGATGTGTGTGCGTGTGTGTGCACACGCATACACACAAATTGTGCTTGGTGTCCAGGATGCACAATTTTCAGCCTGCTATCTTCCTTTGTCTAGGACACTGTTCTGAGAAAACAAGAAAGGGGAAGAAGCGGGTAGAGTTAGAAAAAAGAACAAATCTTCTATCTTTGCCTCTGCTTTCTTGCTGCAAACGTTTGCAAACTTTGACTCAGACAGTTCCTTAAAACCCGCCGACGTGCCAGAGTGGAGAGGGGCGGCTGAGTGGAGAATTCTCTCCACCCACGGATGGCGTGCTTGCCTCCCTGACCCCGCCATGCAATCTCGACAGCCAACTGTTACTACCAGGTCACAAAATGTACTGCGAGGAAAGAAACGCCCCGCGCCCCTCCCCCCCATCGGAGCATCTAGAACAAAGAATGCTTTCTTTATGCAAGGCGCTACAATAACATGGGGAAATAAAATACCCCTTCTCTGCCAAAGTGACACTTGCCATTTTACAAGCAGGGTGCTGCCTTCCCAGGGCAAGGTCCACCTAGCTGGCTGTTTTATCATGCAGTCAGTTATCTTTTTTTTTTTTTTAATTTTTTATTAGGAAACAAGGATGGACTTGGACCAATGACAAGATGAAGTTTTCCTGGATATATAACGTAGTCCTCAATAGACTTCCTCAATCAACAGCACTTTCCCCTTTGTGTGGGGCGCTGGTGTTCTAAGACGCAGGAAAGGGCGGCTTTATGAAGAGGGAGATGTGGCTACAGCCATATTCTCTCCACAAGGCTGTAGGCACACATACAATACAATTATCTATGTGCATGTGGATGCATGGTGCTGGGCATAGAACCCAGGACCTCACCAAAGCCAGGCAAACCATCTACCACGAAGCCACACCAGATGCAAAAGGCCTGTCAGTGGCGTTCAACTCCATGGTCTGGAAAAAGAACTAAGTGTGGCCTAACTATATGAGTAGCAAAACAGGTCTGTTTTTTTTTCCTGTTTCATGAAGACATGTAATTTTCACTCTCCCTTCTCGATGATTCCCATAGAGGTTTATCAGAACAAGGGGATTTATATATTTATCAAAGGGGGCCAGAGGGGCTGGGAATATGGCCTAGTGGCAAGAGTGCTTGCCTTGTATACATGAAGCCCTAGGTTCGATTCCTCAGCACCACATACATAGAAAAGGCCAGAAGTGGTGCTGTGGCTCAAGTTGGCAGAGTGGTAGCCTTGAGCAAAAAAGAAGCCAGGGACAGTGCTCAGGCCCTGAGTCCAAGCCCCAGGACTGGCAACAACAACAACAACAAAAAGCTGGAAGTGGCACTGTGCTAATGTGGTAGAGTGCTGGCCTTGAGCAAAGAAAGAAAAAGAGGGGACCCGAGTTTTTGGAACAATGTTTTCCTTCCAGTTTACTCGGTCACTGTGTTGGGTGTGGACCTGGAATGTCTCCTAAAGCTGCAGCAGTTGGGGGACTGTCCCCAGCTACTGGCACTGTGGGCAGGTGATGGCATCTTTAGGAAGTGGGGCTTGCTGGAGGCTCTGTTTTCGTCTCTTTTTCTCCCTCCTTCCTGGACTTGTCTCAGGCCTAAAGTAACAGACCAAGCGAACACATATTGGAGCCTCTGACATCATGAGCCCAAACAAATCCTTCTTACACTAAGTTGATTTTTTTCCTCAGGTATTTTCTATCAGCAAACGAAAGTGAATACACACATCAAAGACACAGAAAAGCCAGCCAGACGCTGGTGGCTCACGCTTGTAAGACTAGCTATTTGGTAGGCTGAGATCTGAGGATCTAGGTTCCAAGCTAGCTTAGGCAGGAAAGTCTGTGAGACTCGTATGTCCAATTAACCAAAAAAAGCAGTAAGTGGAGCTATGGCGCAAGTGGTAGAGACAGACCTGGGCACAAAAGCTTAGGGATAAAATTCAGGTCCAGAGATCAAGTCCCAGAATACGCAAAACAAACAGAAAGACAAGAAGGAATAAATATACAATAACAACCCTTGTCATTTTCTCCCATTTGTACTTAGAAACATTGATAATTTTAATGAAACACTTTGCTTAAAACCGTTTTGACTACATATATACATTGAATTATAAATGTGTTTGTTTTTGTCTTCCCTAATACATTGCTTAAAATAACCTTTGATTACGTATATATGAACAGAGACAAAAAAGCAGGGAGAAGATGATTCCAAGTAATTTCAAAGCCCTGTGTGTTCATGGTTCATAATCTAGTCAGAGACGGAGGCTAAGCAGACTGTGGAGAGGAAGGCGGCCATGGCGGATAAGGGCTAGGCTATATGCATTTCTGTGGGCGGAAGAGCAAAACAGGGCTGGGCTATAGAAGAATTCAGTGAGTCCAGTAACCAGCTAAGATAACCACAATTATTCTAATAAATTCACAAACGGAGAAGGAAGGAAACAGTAACAACAGCTGAATAAACATCTGAGAGGGAGCACTTAGTTGGCAAACTGAAATGTATAGAAACCCTGTGGATTTTTGTTTGATTTTTGTGCCAGTCCTTTGGGGCCTGGGCCCTGTTCCTAAGCTTTTTTTTTTTTTTTTTTGCCAGTCCTGGGGCTTGGACTCAGGGCCTGAGCACTGTCCCTGGCTTCTTTTTGCTCAAGGCTAGCACTCTGCCACTTGAGCCACAGCGCCACTTCTGGCCGTTCTCTATATATGCGGTGCTGAGGAATCAAACCCAGGGCTTCATGTATATGAGGCAAGCACTCTGCCACTAGGCCACGTTCCCAGCCCAGCTTTTTTTTTTAAAAAAAGCTCAAGGCTAGCACTCTACCACCTGAGCCACAGCTTTTATGTGTAGCTTTTTGGTGATTAATTAGAGGTAAGAATCTCAAAGATTTTCCTGCCCCAGCTAGCTTCGAATTGTGATTCTTAGACTTCAGCATCCTGAGTAGTTTAGGATTACAGGCATGAGCTACCACCACCAGCGCCTGGCTACAAAAATTCCTTCTAAAAGAAAAGCCAGAGACCACCAGGTGTAGGGAATTTCCTCAGCCAAAAATTGAAGAAAAAAAAAGAATCAAGTTACAAAGCTGTTCTCAATCTTCAAATTTTTCTCATGAAACAAGTAGGCACAATTGCAACTTGCTTAACAGTTTACAACAGAAAGAAATTAAAAACTTGGCATTTGCTGTGTTTTGCTTTTGAATTCTAAAGATGACAAAGCTTAGGACTTGGGACATTACCCCATAGCCAAGATAACTCGAATCTGACATATTCAAAGCTCATAAGAAATGAGATAATTCTCTCTTACTAATTCACCCACTAGAAGAAGGGTTCTTTCAGCCTTCAGAACCCACTGCATGCTGGGAACAGTATCATCTAGACCCTCCTAGTTTATAAATTACTGCTTTTGTTTCCTTCATTTCTAGGTGGAACAACAAATCCTTAAAACCCATTCATTCACTTTAATGAATAATGAATCCAATCACTTCAAGGTTCTTGATGTCTGGAGTATTTTCTGAAGTCTACTAGAATCTTAGAGATTTTCAGTGTTGCTAGCTGCCAGTCAGGCAGGAGCAGGTCTCTGAGATGAAGAATTTTCAGATGATTTACTGTGTTCTTCCTTCAACATTAAATATGCTCAGTAGCTTAGGCAGCAAGTACTTTGGTCATGAATAAAAACCTACAGAAGTTTATATTATCTTCTTTTCAGACCTCAAACGTAGAATGGGGCTAATACCCACGCCCAATCACCTCAAAAAAATACATTGAGAACCAAGTATTTCTTTTATATCCTGCAAACAAGAACACAAAAGCAGCTTGTGTTAACTATTCCAAACTTCCAATGAAATACATATGAAAGTATACCATATAAACTATTAAAAGAACAGACATGTAAGAAAGAAGACTGGAAGCTACGCTTTGATGGCTCACCCCATAATCCTAGCTACTCAGGAGGCTTCGATCTGAGGATTGCAGTACAATGCTAGTTTGGGGAGGAAAAGTTGTGAAGACTCTCATATCTCCAATTAACCAGCAAAAACCTAGGAGCTGGCACTCAAGTGGTAGAGTGCCAGCCTTGAGCAAAAAAAGCAGAGCCAGAGTATGAGGCCCTGAATTCATGTCCCAGGATTGACCCACGTGTGTCACACACACATACACACGGCACACCTATTCAAAATTATTAACTATAGAATAGAAAAAGGGGGCACTACGATATACTCAGCAGAATGGCGGAAGTTAAAGAATGACAAAAAACCAAAACCAAAACAACAATAAAAAGGAATGACAAGACAGTGCTGGACAAGGATAAGGAGAACCTGAAGCTTTCTTACTGTTAGTGGGGCACACTCACTCTGGAAAAATGTTTGGCTAAGAGCTGCTAAAACACCCCTCCTGAAAAGGCCCAACTCCACCTCTAGCAGGGTGCCGTGTGCCCCAGCCCCTCTCTTTGGCACTTATTCCCCCAAAAGAACTTGTTTCTTTACGCAGCCCCTCACCTGCTATTGGTCAACAGATTCTTTCTATCATCTTCATATATAATTGCAACGCACTTCAAAAATACTCTCTATTTTTTTCCTTTTCTGTCTCCCTTTCCCTTCATCCTTCTAAATGTTGTAGGACGTAGAGCTGGCTCCATCTTGATTACGGAAACATGGTAACAATTGTTAAAATGAAGAAGTCAATCTGAAGAAATTCTGCTTCTGTAAATGGTTAGCTTGTTTGTTGCCTGCTCTACCCGCTGCATCAACCCCCTACCATCTGTGCTGTGCTTTTACCCTTATGACCCCCCCAGCCCCTCGAGGACTGTTAGGGATCCCAGTGCTGGCTCCCGAGTCTGCGCTGGGTCCCTGGCCAGTCAGCCCGCAGTTTCAGCTCCCTGAATCTGTGCTGCGTCCCAGGTCCTGGCCCTGAGTTCAAGCCACAGGAAATTTTTTTTGCTTAAAGAAAAGAATATCGGTGTAAGTAAGAACTGCAGGATTAGAAGAATTTAAAAGGCGGGGGGGGGGGGGGGGAATGAAGGAGGAGGCAACAAGTTGGGTAAGAAATGTACTCACTGCCTTATGTGTGAAACTGTAACCCCTCTGTACATCGTTTTGACAATAAAGGAATGAAAAAATAATAATAAAAGGCTCAGGCCACAGTGAACTTTTCTTGGAATGACTACTTTAACTTCGGAATAGCTCTGGAAATGATACAGGTCCTTCTTTACAGTAAGCATCTCAAGTTCTGTCTGCCCTAGGAGTCTCAACTCACCAGTTAGTGCAATACACAAGGGTGTGCCTGCCCTCTCCTAAATAAACTTCATGTGCCCTAAGAACCCCTGGTTGGCTGAGATGCCGGGATTTCAACGGAAGAAATGTCAGGATTCTGTATTTTATTTAGTCCGCATTTCTCCCATTTGCCTTTCTCTACATGACAGCTTTCAACCAAAGTGTTCTACAGTTATGTCTTAATCAGCTAATAAGCATTTGTAGAGTTGTATTCAAAACAGGAATTTGAAATGGATGTTGGTATTTACAGCTTACAGCTGGCCACATCTGTCTGCTGATAGAAGCAGGAAGAGAAATCTTTCCTTGTGTAACACATTAGAACATGAGTTCCTCAAACAGGAAACACAGCTTGGAATTAGAGAATGCTCATTACCATCAGATGCTCTGCCTGAGGAGGTGAGCAGAGCTATTTTAGACAAAAATATGTTGGGTTGATGGTGACACTGGAATAAAGATATGTAGATGGAAAACTGGACTATGGTTAAAGCAATTAATTGTGACGGACTTTCATGAGTGAACAGAAAAGGATTTCCTGAACCAATAGACTGTGAATTTGAATTCAAAAGCTGTTAGAGAGTCAAAGTTTAGGAGACCAATGCAGAAGAATGAGAACTGCATTTAGGATGAGGTGTGATCCTGTGAAGTCATATCTTAACAGTCAGAACAAGCCTTCATTTCATATCTCTGTTCTCTCACGCTATAACGGCGTGCTTCTATTGTTCTGTTCTTTATTGCACAGATTAGAACAGTAATTAAGACTCAATTAACATAAGGTTACTGGCAACATGAATATAAAAAGGAAATCCTTTCTTCTTTCTTCCCCCCCTTTGCTGGTATGCGGCTGGTCCTGGGGCTTGCTCTCAGGGCCTAGGCACTGTCTCTGTGCCTCTGTGCTCGAGGCTACAGTGCTCCACCCACTTGAGACACAGCTCCACCACGGGCTTTTTGGTGGTTAATTGGAGATGAGAGTCTCAAAGACTTTCCTGCTTGGGCTACGAATAGTGATCCTCAGATCTCAGTCCCCCGAACAGCTAGGATTACAGATGGCAAAGTAAATCTTGACTCCAAATGTAAAATGTATCCATTTCATGACTGGGAAAGTTTTAAGACAGACTATTTTAAGAAAGAGAAGGAAAGTTTGCTTTTGGTGGTAAAGGGAAGTTCTTGCATGGCTGTGCTATCCAAGAGGAAGGGTGCCAGGAAACTGATGGTTCTATGGGATTGACATACAAGTGCTGGCCTAAGAAAATGTCTAAAGATAATGAAGGCTGTGTGCCAGACTGAACCGGGGAAATTCTATGTGCAGCTAAAGCCCCACTGGCAATACCCCTACACAGAGGGCCTCTGGTGCACACCTCTCACTGAGGAGATGGGCACACAGAACAACCTGTCAAACTTCTCTCCTTCCCAGAGCTACTGGCCTTCAGTTTAGGGCCCTCTAACTGCACTGATTTTTCTTTTGAACACATCTGTCTCCTCCACAGAAGGTGCCACGCTCTGAAAACACTTTTAGCTTCTTCAAGGATTTTGGTTCTCAGGCTATTATTTTAATCTTTCTTGCAACAAAGACTGTTCCTTTTTGCTTTCACATGTAAACATACTCTGCTTTTAAAAGAGAACAAAAACAAACAAAACTCCACACAAAGCCCTCATTCATTCCTTTCTATAACTGCCCTTCCCCTGACTTACAGCAGTGGGATGCAGGGACGATGCAGGAACGATTATTCCGGGGCTGGGGCTCCTCCCCGCTCCCTCTGGAGCTCAGGTAATCTGGTCTAGGTCTCTAACTCGTTCTAGGGCTGCCCTCAGACACCAGTCACCTCTAATGTGATGGTGGTGTCAATCTTCACCCCCTGGCTTTCTAATGGGCCTGGAATGCCATAAAGGACGCTCCTCTCACTCTAGCTCTGCCAGCTCTCCAGCTGTTCCTTGGCCTTTGCCAGCTTCTCTGCTTCTGTTCCTGGAGTGCACTCTCCCTTTCCCCCCCAGCCCCCACTTCTAACGATGACATCTAAACCTTCCTCTATGGAATCTGGAGCCTGTATCACAGGTGCCTGAGAGGGTTAAGTTCTTTGGGTGCACGATGACATCTAAACCTTCCTCTATGGAATCTGGAGCCTGTATCACAGGTGCCTGCGAGGGTTAAGTTCTTTGGGTGCACGATGACATCTAAACCTTCCTCTATGGAATCTGGAGCCTGTATCACAGGTGTCTGCGAGGGTTAAGTTCTTTGGGTGCGCGATGACATCTAAACCTTCCTCTATGGAATCTGGAGCCTGTATCACAGGTGTCTGAGAGGGTTAAGTTCTTTGGGTGCACGATGACATCTAAACCTTCCTCTATGGAATCTGGAGCCTGTATCACAGGTGCCTGTGAGGGTTAAGTTCTTTGGGTGCGCGATGACATCTAAACCTTCCTCTATGGAATCTGGAGCCTGTATCACAGGTGTCTGAGAGGGTTAAGTTCTTTGGGTACGCACTGGTAACTCACACTTAATAGCATAAAAAACAGAATCCATGTTCTTGGCCCAGCACCAGTGGCTCACACCTGTCTTCCTAGCTACTCAGGAGGCTGAGATCTGAGGGCTGCAGTTCAAAGCCAGCTCAGGCAGAAAAGTCTGTGAGACTCTTGGCTCCAATGAACCACCAGAGAATGCAGAAGTGGAGCTATGGTTCAAGTGGTAGAGTGCTGGCCTGGTGCAAAAAATGTACTGGGACAATGCCCAGGCCTGGAATCTAAGCCCCAGGGCCAGCACCAAAAAAACCTCACCCAAACCAAACACCCATACTCGTTCCCTCAAAATATGTTATCCAGGCCAAAAGCCTGGGCACCCCTGCCCCCCACCTTCACAACCAACCCCTCAGCAAGCCAGGCTGACTGCACCTCTTCTATGATTATTGTCACAGTTAAAGCTCTTTTCATTTAAAAACCCTGATCACCCTAACCACCTCCTGTCTGTCCTTCTAGCCTCCAATCAATCTTGTTCATTTTAAATACGAACATAATTACACATGCTATTCCTTCTTGAAAAATCATACCTACTGACTTCACAGGATTTTCATTTATATTGATGTGCTGTCAGTACTGGGGCTTGAATACAGGGCCTCAAATTTGTTTCATTTATATTGATGTGTTGACTGTCAGAACTGGGGCTTGAATACAGGGCCTCAAATTTATTTGGTTTGCCTGCTCTCAGGTAGAGCTCTACCATTTGAGCCATACCTCCAGATCAGATTTTTGCTGGTTAGTTGGAAATGGAGTCTTGGATTTTCCTGCCCAAGTGGCTTCAAACCACAATCCTCAGGCCTCAGTACCTAGGATTATAGGCATGAGCCACTATTGTCTGGCTTGTTTACTTCCCTTTTTTTTGGGGGGGGGGGTGCCAGTCCTGTGGGTTGAACTCAAGGACTGGGCACTGAGCTTCCTTTTTCAAGGCTAGTACACTACCACTTGAGCCATAGCTCCACTTCTGGCCGTTTCTGGTGGCTAATTGGAAATAAGAGTCTCAAGAGGAAAGATGGCGCTGTCACAGTAGGGAGGCACCCCGACTCGCTCCAACTGAATAACGAGCTGGGAACTCCAACACCCAACACTCCATCAAGAACCCAGCAAAACCTGCAGCCAGAAGCAGTGGAGATACGTAGGAAAACACAAAGGAGTAAAAAAGAAGAGCCAAAAACCTACATGGAGCTGGAGAATCTCCGGGGCACCCACCCCCACAAGCTGACCCTGGCCCAAACAGGGCCAGGCTGGGAAAGGGGAACCCAGCGATCGGTAGACAGGCTGCCGGGAGCGCAGAACCCAGGGAGCGGGACCCCACGGACACTAGGGAGGCTGTGGACCAAGACATACGACGGCGGCGACGAGAAGTTCGGGTCCACACCGGGATCGGATGGACGGCGGCTGGGGAACCCAGCACGGCAGAAGGGGGGAGCCGGGGACGCCACCACGACACTTCGCCACCCCCTGAAGGACCAACGGCTGCGCGGGACACACACACAAAGCAGCAACTGTGAGTCCCCCATTACCCTCCCTCCCCCAACGGGAGACCAGCTATCAGAGACCCAAGCCCTACAAAGAAGCTAGATCTCCCTCCCTCCCCCTCACCACCCCGAGGGAACAAAGAACCCCCAAATCAGGCGGGAAGCTCCCATCAGGCGGGGGGGAAGTCAGTTTAGCAGGGGAAGGGCGGAGCAGCCCCAAGGCTGCACAGGATCCAGATCTGGCCGAATCGGCCCTGCCCCCTTCCCAACAGGGGCCGGGGTTCGGCCGGCAGTGCAAGCCCCACCCGAGGCGCCTGGACCTCGAAGACTCTTACAACTAAAATCACAGGCGCTGGTGGGCAACACCAGCACAGCAGGGACACCTGGGCCTGATCACGCCCCCCCCCCCCCCCCCGCAGCGGAGGCGAGGTCTGAGGGTGCTAACCCGCGCCCGGACAGTCGAGCCCACTGGGCCCCACACATACCGCCCCCCACAACGGACTCGCGGGAGGGCGCAAACACAACCCAACAACCCGGGGCTCGCTCTGGGAGGCGTACCCTGCTAAAGTGGATGGGGCCACGCGCCAGCGCCTGTTGTAGCAGGCGCACAGCGCACAGGTGGGCGGGGCCTTGGCGACAGCACCGGCTCTGGTAGGCGTACCTGCACAGGTGGGTGGGGCCACAGCGGCAGCACCTGTTCTGGTAGAGGCGCCTACACAGGAGGGCAGAGCTATAAACCAAACCTGAGAAGCCATCCACAGATCTCCAGATGCGCAAATCACAAAGAAACATTAACACAGTTCATCAAAGAGCAAGCCAACTCGCCAGCTCCAAAAAGCAGCACGACTGAAGAGGAGATGGAGAATAAAAAAGCAAATGAGGCCATGTTAACAGGAATGATGGAAAGCGTCAGAAATGAAATCAGAAAACAATTCCAGGAGTTTAGAGCAGAAATCTTGAAGGACACCAGGAAGCCAAGAAAGAAATGGAAGCAAAAATGGATACAATGCAAGCCTCCTTTAAAGAATGGAAGTAAAAATGGATACAATGCAAGCCTCCTTTAAAGAAGACCTTAACATCCTGAGAAATGAAATGCATGAAAAAATGCATGAAGTGAGTGGAAGAACACCATCCAAGTACTTCAGGCTAACAATATGCAACCTTGGATCAAATATCCATCGAAATTGGAGTTCACATTCGAAGGGAAAACCAGATCTTTCCACACCAGAGGAGCTAAAGGAGTATGTGAATAAAAAACCAGCCCTACAGCAAATTCTAAGAGGGGAGCCCCACCCAACAAAGATCGTACAAGACACACAGACAGAAACAGAAAGAAACTACAATAGCCAAATTCCAACAGAAAGAACAGCTCACTAAAGACAAGAAAAAAAAAAAAAAGAGGAAAAAACAGCCCAACAAGAAAATGGAAGGAGAAAAAACACCCTTATCCTTGATCTCTTTAAATATAAATGGTTTAAACTCTCCGATAAAGAGGAGCAGACTAGCAGGATGGATCCGCAAACAAAAAGTTGACATCTGCTGCCTACAAGAGACCCACCTTACAGCAAGAGACAAAAACAGGCTCCGAATGAAAGGATGGAGCAAGATCTACCAAGCAAACGCACCTACCAAAATGGCAGGTGTAGCCATCCTGATCTCAGACAAGCTGGACTTTTCAGTAAAATCAACTCAAAAAGACAAAGAAGGACACTACATATTAATACAAGGAAAAATCCAGAATCAAGACATCACGGTGATAAATGTATACTCACCGAACAAAAGAGGCCCTACATATGTCAAGCAAATTCTCACAGAATTACAGAACAAGATAGATGCAAACACAATCATAGTGGGTGACCTTAATACCCCACTCTCTCCAAGAGGCAGATCCAACACCCAGAGGATTAGCAAGGGAGCTGAGGACCTAAGTAACACCATATCCCAAATGGATCTGACAGACCTATACAGAATCTTCCACCCTACAGAGACCCAATACACCTTCTTTTCAGCAGCCCATGGATCATATTCCAAAATAGACCACGTCATAGCCCACATAAAGAACCTCAGCAAATAAAAAAGTATTGATGTCATCCCATGTATTATATCTGATCACAGTGGATTAAAGGTAACCCTCAACAACAAAGGATACCACAGAGGCTATACACACTCTTGGAGGCTAAACCCCACACTGCTATCCAACACTTGGGCCACAGACCAAATTAAAGATGAAATCAACGAATTCATAAGCCACAATGACAATGAAAACACATCACAAAGAAACCTATGGGACACAGCTAAGGCAGTACTGAGGGGCAAGATCATTGCCCTCAGCACTCACATTAAAAGAATGGAAGCAGGGCTGGAGATATGGCCTAGTGGCAAGAGTGCTTGCCTCTAATACATGAAGCCCTGGGTTCAGTTCCCCAGCACCACATATACAGAAAATGGCCAGAAGTGGCGCTGTGACTCAAGTGGCAGAGTGCTAGCCTTGAGCAAAGGGAAGCCAGGGACAGTGCTCAGGCCCTGAGTCCAAGGCCCAGGACTGGCAAAAAAAAAAAACACAAACAAAAAAACAGTGTCTACATATATATAGAGAACGGCCAGAAGTGGCACTGTGGCTCAAGCGGCAGAGTGCTAGCCTTGAGTAAAAAGAAGCCAGGGACAGTGCTCAGACCCTGAGTCCAAGGCCCAGAACTGGCAAAAAAAAAAAAAAAAAAAGAAAGGAAGCAGAGCAGGTGAATAACCTCACGATGAAACTAAAACAACTGGAGAAACAAGAAATGACAGAATCTAAAACGACTAGGAGGAGAGAGATCACAAAGATTAAAGAAGAGATAAATCTGATTGAAAATAGAAAGACCATTCAACAAATAAATAAGACTAAAAGCTGGTTCTTTGAGAAAATAAATAAAATTGACAGACCCCTCGCAAGACTTACAAAAAAAAGAGAAGAGACTCATATACGTAAAATCAAGGACTCCACCGGAAAAATTACAAGTACACACGATATTCAAACAATCATAAGGAGCTATTTCCAAAACCTCTACTCAGCAAAAAACAATAATTTTACAGAAATGGATCAATTCTTAGAGAAGTACAAACTGCCCAAACTGAACCAAGAAGAAATAAATCAACTAAACAAACCAATAACTTACAGTGAGATACAGGAGGTAATCAAGAACTTCCCAACAAAGAAAAGCCCAGGCCCAGATGGATTCACCAACGAATTCTACAAAACCTTTAGTGATGAGCTAATACCAATACTCCTCAAACTCTTCCGCGAAATAGAAACAGAAGGAGAAATCCCAAACTCATTCTACGAAGCTAATATCATACTCATTCCCAAACCAGGCAAAGACCCAACAAAAAAAGAGAACTACAGGGCTGGGAATATGGCCTAGTGGTAAAGTGCTCGCCTCGTATACAGGAAGCCCTGGGTTCGATTCCTCAGCACTACATATATAGAAAAAAGCCAGAAGTGGAGCTGTGGCTCAAAAGGTAGAGTACTAGCCTTGAGCAAAAATAAGCCAGGGACAGTGTTCAGGCCCTGAGTCCATGCCTCAGGACTGGCAACAAAAACAAAACAAAAAACAAAAAAAGAGAACTACAGACCAGTATCACTAATGAACACAGATGCAAAGCTCCTCAATAAAATATTAGCTAACAGGATCCAGAAACTGATCAAGAAAATCATACATCATGACCAAGTAGGCTTCATCCCACAGTCACAAGGTTGGTTCAACTTCTGTAAATCAATCAACGTAATTCACCACATAAACAGATCTAAAATTAAGAATTACATTGTTATCTCAGTCGATGCCCAAAAAGCCTTTGACAAAATACAACATCCATACCTATTAAAAGCTTTGGAGAGAACAGGAATAGATGGAACATTCCTCAAACAATAAAAGCCATATACAACAGACCAACTGCTAATATCATATTAAATGGAGAGAAACTTAAATCATTCCCCCTAAACTCAGGAACAAGACAAGGATGCCCACTCTCCCCACTTCTTTTCAACATAGTGCTGGAATCCCTAGCCATAGCAATAAGGCAAGAGGAGGACATCAAAGGGATCCACATCGGCAAGGAAGAAATCAAGTTATCCCTATTCGCAGACGACATGATCTTATATCTGAAGGACCCAAAAAACTCAGTACCCAAACTCCTACACCTAATAAACCAATTTGGCAGAGTGACAGGATACAAAATCAATCCACAAAAGTCAGCATCTTTTCTGTACACCAGCAATATACAAACAGAAAAGGAAATTATGGAAACAATTCCATTTACAGTAGCCAAAAAAAGAATAAAGTACCTAGGGATCAACTTAACCAAGGACGTGATGGACCTATTTAATGAAAACTATAAAAATCTAATAAGGGAAATCAAAGAAGACACAAGGAGATGGAAAGACCTCCCATGCTCATGGGTAGGCAGAATCAATATAGTGAAAATGGCCATATTGCCCAAATTGTTATACAAATTCAATGCAATCCCTATCAAAATCCCAGCCACATTCTTCACTGAAATAGTGAGAAACCAATCCATAAATTCATATGGAACAGTAAAAAACCTAGAATAGCCAAAGCAATTCTAGGCAAAAAAAAGCAGTGCAGGAGGTATCACAATACCAGACTTCAAGCTCTACTACAGGACCATCCTAACAAAAACAGCCTGGTATTGGTATAAAAACAGATCGGAAGACCAATGGATTAGAACTGAAGATCCAGAAATAAAACCGCACTCTTATAGCCAGCTGATATTCGACAAAGGAGCTAAAGACATACAATGGAATAAACATGGCCTCTTCAACTACTGGTACTGGGAGAACTGGGCAGCCATATGCAGAAAACTCAAAGTAGACCCAAGCCTATCACCATGCACCAAGATCAACTCAAAATGGATCAAGGACCTCAATATCAGACCTGAATCCTTGAAACTACTGAAGGACAGAGTAGGAAAGATGCTAGAACTTATAGGCACAGGAAGGAACTTCCTGAATAGAGTCCCAGGGGCACAACAAATAGGGGAAAGACTCGACAAATGGGACTACTACAAATTAAAAAGTTTCTGCACAGCTAAGGACATAGCCACCAAAATAGAAAGACAGCCAACGATATGGGAAAGGATATTTACCAGCACAGCAACAGACAAAGGCCTGATATCTGTCATCTACAGAGAACTAAAAAAACTAAGCCCCTCCAAGCCCAATAAACCTATTAGGAAATGGGCAAATGAGCTAAAGAGAGACTTCACAAGAGAAGATATAAAAATGGCAAAGAAACACATGAGGAAATGCTCAACATCCCTGGTAGTAAAAGAAATGCAAATAAAAACAACCCTGAGATACCACCTCGCCCCAGTTAGAATGGCCTATACCCTGAACTCAGGCAACAACAAATGCTGGAGGGGGTGCGGGGAAAGAGGAACCCTTCTCCATTGTTGGTGGGAGTGCAAATTAGTACAACCACTTTGGAGAACAGTATGGAGGTTTCTCAAAAAGCTCAATATAGACCTACCCTATGACCCAGCCATACCACTCCTAGGCATCTATCCTAAACAGCAAACCCCAAGATATCAAAAAGACATTTGTACTTCCATGTTTATCACGTCACAATTCACAATAGCCAAAATATGGAAACAACCCAGATGCCCCCCCCACAGACGAATGGATCCAAAAAATATGGTACTTATACACAATGGAATACTACATAGCGATTAGGAATGATGAAATATTGTTATTCGCAGGGAAATGGTCAGAACTCAAACAAATAATGTGGAGCGAGACAAGCCTAGAACACAGAAAACAAAGGGGCATGATCTCCCTGATAGATGACTGTTAACAAAGGGAGACGGAGGGACGGTAGAGACCAAGTCTGTGAAACCAAAAACTGCTTGTCAAATAGTATTCCCCACAGGATTGGGGCAGCGACCCAACAGTATGTAACTAAAACCAAACAATTACTCAACATATAAAGGTCAAAAATTGACCTCTCAGTGGAATACAATAGCCCAAAAGCTATGTATGTACGTTCATATAAGACTACTGTCGACATATGGTCTAATATTGACATTACATTTAAAGCCCTAGGCGAACTTTCTTGGGCGTGGCCACGTGGCTACTGTATATCTTCTTGATACATTGTATATTGTATATATGTCTACCTGACCTAGAGAAGGAATAGAAAAACAGGGCGTAAGATATCACAAGAAATGTACACACTGCCCTACTATGTAACTGTACCCTTTTTGCACAACACCTTGTCAAAAAATTTGTGTTCAATTAATAAATAAAGTTAAAAAAAGAATTGCAATTACAGAATTAGAAATACTTATCCATTTAGCTTTCCAATAAATCAGTGAGAAATGTTAAAAAAAAAAAAAAAAAAAGAGTCCCAAGACTTTTCTGCCTGGGTTGGCTTTGAACTGCGATCCTAAAATCTCAGCCGCCTCCTTTTAAACGTTTATTTTTCAAAGCATAAATGTATAAACCAAACCCACTGGAGTTCTGTTTTACTCTGGTCAGAATGGCTATTATCAAGAAAGCAGCCAACAACAAATGTAGGTGAGCATGTGGGGGAAAAGGAACCCTTGCACACTGCTGGTGGGGATGCAAATGAGTGCCACCCTGAGGGTGTGCTTCTGCACAATACAGACCTGCACACCGTGCAACCAGCCTAGGTGCCCATCAACTAATGGACAGATAAACCAAAATCGGCATTATACAAAATGGAGTATTTTTTGGCCACTAAGAAGAAAGAAATGATGTCTGCAGGAAAATGGATGTAATTGGAGAAAATTGTATTGAACAAAAAGGCCAAATATTGCACCTCTTCACTTGTATGGAGAATCCAGAATTACATTGGTAACAATAATGATAATGGGACAAAGGTATAAAATGTGCACGATTTGAGGGAGAAACCAGTATGACAAGTAAGAGGGAAGTGAGAGGGTGTTGGGTGATGAACATGATTAAAACACATTTCCACTTACCTACCCCCCATCCATCCATCCATCCCCCCCATCTACCCTTCTCCCCCTCTATTCATCCATCCCCCCACATCCATCCATCTACCCATCCATCCACTCATCCATCCATCCATCCACCCACCCATCCACCCACGCATCTACCCACCCACCCACCCACCCACCCATCCATCCATCCATCTGGCCAGCCACATGGAAATATAATAAAACCAATTTGTACAATTAATTTACAAAAATTATTTTTATAATAAAAAAATAAAAGTGTGGTATACTTGTTTTGGATGTTTAAACTATAAATCCTTTACAACAAAGATGTTTTATTTTTCAAGTAAACTATTAAACTTGGTACTATAATAATGAGCGACCGGAAAAGGAATCTTATCATGTTTAAATGAAACAAAACAATGAGTTTAAAGCAATATATTAAAACCTACTAAATCTTACCATACTGTAATCCCATCTTTGGTAACTACTTTTTATTCTTGAAAAAAACAGGGAGTAAGATCCTCTTCGAATAAGACTGATATGAATAATAATAAAATGTAGCTCTGACCTTTCTTCTCTTTAACAAAAGAACAATAAAATATATCAAACAGCTTAAGACCATGAAATAATCCAGTTATTAAAAAGAGATATTGTAAGTACCAGAAGATCTAAGACTCAATTTACATAATTACTTTGGATGGAGTTTTTCTCTAACAGTTCAAAGTAGGAACGTTACTTTCCACAGTACCACATTTAAATAAACATTCAGGTTTTCAAAAGTAACAGATTATATGACAGAGCTATTTCTGATCCCTTTCACAACCGTCTTTATTATAGCATCGATCATCTTTCCTGCGATACATGTCTGTTATTATAGCATCTATCTTCTTTCCCGCAATACATGTCTGTTGCCATCAGCTCCAAGACCTCTGGAGAGTGAATAAGCCCTCAGCACTTCCCTGCATGCAATGCCAAGGAAGGGAAGGTACTGTAAAACCAGCCAAGATCCCCTGATGCTAGCAATGCTTCAATCTTCCTTTCACAGATTCCCCAAAACATGTCAGCACCATTGTAGTAGGTGGGCTATAAGTTTTGGGTGAGGTGATGTGCCTGAATGGCAAAGACAGAAGAGTGCAGAATAGACTATTATTGACTATTGCCAGAGCTGTGGTTACAATTTGTTTTCTATGAATATTTATTAAGTACCCAGACAATACACACAAAGCCCAGATGAAAAGGGGCATATACCAGGTAAAACACAGCCTTTCCTGTTTCTAGGGGAGCTCAGTTTGAGAAGAAAAAAAAGAAAACAATTTAATTAACAATTTAAGTATGTAGGAGGAAGAAAGCACTGGCAATCATTATAGGATGATACTGTTTTCTAAAACAGTTCATAAAATGATCACTGCCGACTTATCTCCACTTACTCTATTTGAAAATGTTTTGAGTTTCTCGCCTTCAAATATTCTATTGGGTATGATCAACTGAATTGATAGCATATTCTCCTCGATACAGAAAAGATTGCTGTGCCTGGTGTAGTAGCAAAAACCTGGAAGAATGGCAAGTTCAAGGCCAGACTGAGTAAAGATAGTGGTGTGACTCCTTTAAAAATGAAAGAATAACCAGTACTGAAACATAAATGCTGTTTCATTAATGGCTGGACATCTTCTAATTATTAACCTAACACTACCTGTTACCCTCAGTTGCTCACCTAGCCCCCTTGGAGGGACATCTTCATCTATAGGAAAGGCTGCAGCACTTGGTTCCTCCAGTCTTTCGCGCCTCTATTATTATGTGATAGACATGAATCTACAATCAAACACTGAGTTGCAATGTCTGTGGTACTAAGATTTTAATTATGCAAATGACCATTAAACTTTTTATAAAAATCCCTCCATTGAGAGGGCCATAGCTCTAGAAAGATGGTAGAATATGACCAAATGGGTGAATAGGACCAAAGATGGGTGAATACCACAATGAATCCCCATTCACTAATGATACGTAGATGCATTTTGCCAAGAGTGATGCTATTCGACAAAAAAAGAGTAAAAGATGGCCTATAATAAGTAAAGGTGAGCCAGGCGTTGGTAGCTCACATATGTAACCCTAGCTACTCCGGGAGGCTGAGATCTGAAGATTGAGTTTTGAACCCAGACTCCACAGGATAGTCCACGAGATTCTAGTAGAGCTGCCCAGAACACACACACACATACATACACACACACACACACACACACACACACAGAGAGAAAAAAGCAGGCCACAAACAGTTGACTCAAGTCATTTTGTGTACCTAAGCAAATCTATACACTATCTTCAATACCATGTATTGCTAGGGAGAGATTTTAATTAAACACTGGGGAAAAGGGTCTGCCAATGAGAATTATGCAAGCAGTTTGTTCGGCTAGAAAATAAATGGCTAGTCACTGATATTGTATTTCTGGCAAGATAAAGCTGTTCTTGCCCCTTTATAGAAATGAACACAAAACCCACTCGATTACAATGATTTAATATAGTCCTTAAAATGGCAAGTTGCTTGAGAAAACCTTTGGGATATGGAGGCCTCTGGGTTTAGATTTTCCTTACCCGGCTAAATCTACCATATAATACTATGTAGTACCATAGAAAATACGTCAATATTTCTCATACTCTCACCAGCTCTACAATCACTGCTTTCCATTTTAAATGTGGGTGTAGCAACTATAGAATTAATGAAATTCAGAAACTTATTTAGTCAGACCTGGCAGCAAATAGAACTGCTTATGAGCGTCCAGGTTTTTTTTTTGTTTTTTGGTCTGAGACCAGACTCTATCTAATGCTTGCTTTTGCTCCTTGGCTGGTGCTCTACCACCTGAACCATGCCTCCAACCAAGAGCTTTGGATTGTACTGACCTCAGAATAGCTACAATTTTTGGCAAAATTGCAAGCATCAATAATTAGATGAAGGTTTAAAAGTTATTTCATTAAGAGAGAATAATAATTTTGCTAAATGGAGAATAAGTAATTCTGATGTTAGAAACTTGGGTCTTTGCTAAACATTCCCAACTCTCATTCTCTGATCCCCCACCCCACCAGGGATCTAAACCTGCTGATATGCATGCCACATACTTTCAGTGTATAATATTCCTAAGTATCATACCTAGACTTTAGGAATGAATAAGAACACCTCAATACACATTATAAACTATGACAAACCTCTCAGATGTTTGCTCTTGAGATGAAGTTTACCTAGTCTAAAACTGGTAGTAAACAGGGATGCTTTCCTCATAAGCTATTTCAAATTACTGAACTTAACATTTTCTACCATACAATTAAGCATCTCATTTCACTAAAATCAGCCTTTAAAACAACTCAGTGGAAAAACTAGGACTAAGATAGAGAAAGCATCTAAGAAAATCCAGCCTATCTTGTAATATCAAGTCACATAGACCTACATGTTTTAAAAGTGAAGTCAAGGCCAGGGCCTGTAAATCCTAGCTACTCAGGTGGCTGAGATCTGAGGACTGAGGTTTGCAGCCAGCCTGGGCAGCAAAGTATTATCTCCTATTAACCACCAAGTACAAATGGAGCTGTAACTCAAGTGGCAGAGTGCTAACCTTGAGCGAAAAAGCTAAGGGGGCAGTGCGCAGGCCCTGAGTTTAAGCCCCAGCACACAAAAATAATAATAAAAAAGATATGTCATACACTTAACCCTGAGAGCATGTGGCATACTGATGACTACGACAGCTTTAGCCACACAGTACTGTCCATCTCAGAGACAAGCAAATGCAATAGGACTTCCTTTGTACTGCCATTGAATGTTTTGTTTTTAATTGGATTCTTGAAAGAGGACAAATTGCTTCGTCCACACTGACTGAGAACTTTCTGCCTAGAGTTTAAGAACTCCAATCTAAGAAATGTGGGCCAGTGTATTTCTCTGTAGGAGCTTAAGATAAATAAAATCTGCCACCACCGCCAATTTAGCTCAGCACAGATAAGTCGGGCCAATGAGAACCTGCCGCCCGGCATTACCCTGATTGTGCAGTGTCTTCTACAAAAAGCAGCTGCGATAGGGACCTAGGCAGACGCAGGGAGCGTCCCTCCACCCGCCCGTGGCATAGTCCACACCTGTTAAGCTGTAGAACCCTCGCCCCCCACCCCCCCAAGGCAGCAGGCCCGCTGGGTCTCATCATTCCTAAACACACATGATTCAGACACCAGGAATACCTTTCAAAACACACAATAACAACAACAACAAAACCCAACACGTTTCCATTTCCTGGAACTTGTTTAAGTAAATAGTATTTTAAATGTTCAGAGAAGTCCCACCTTTGGGTTGCTCCCCGAAAGGCAACCTCCTTCAGCCTGTGTGTGAGGAGGGCATGTGCTGTACAGGTTGCCATGCCCAGCTCTACTGTAGATCTAGCTTCCATTTATGAGAGAAAACATGCACTCTTTGACTCTCTGAGCTAGGCTTTCATTACTTAGCATGATTTGTCCTAGGTCCATCTGTTTCCCTGAAAATGATATACTCTTATTCTTTCTAATGGATGAGTAACAGTCCATTGTATATACATATAACACATTTTATTGATCTACTCATTTGTAGGGCATGTAGAAGGAATGTCTTTTGATCAACAAAGATCTGTAACTTTAATAATACCCAATTCATCAATCTTCCATTTTTGGGTTGTTATCTACTCTAAAATCATAAAGGTGTTTTCCAGTTTCCCCTAAGTTTTTGTTTTGTCTTTAATATTTATATCTACAGTCCAACTGGTACTGATTTTTGTATCTGTTGTGAGGTAGATGTCACGATTCACCATCCATCACCATTTACAGAAAAATCGAATCTTCCCTTATGGTACCGAGTGTTATCATAAATCAAGTAAATATGTTTGGAATTGTTTCTGGTGTCTAAATTTGGTTCCATAGATCCGCCTATCCTTTTGCCAAGCGCACCTGTAATTAGCTTTAAAATAAACCTTTTTCTCTGGTCACAAAAGTCCTCCAACTTTGTTCTTCAAGACCGGTTTGATTTTTCTCAGTCCTTTACATGTCCATGTGAACTTTAGAATTCATTTGTCGAACCCTCCTCCTACCATACACACACCTAGGATTTTTATTAGGACTTCATTTAGTCTATAGATCAATTGGGGGAGAAAGTGACAGAAATGAACTTTGCAATGGGAAGGAAAAAAAAGTGGAGTTGTTGATACAATTTTTTGTAAAACAGGGGCATTATTTTTTCTTGAAGGGAGGGAGATCTGGCCTTGTTGAAAATTCAGATATTTAAATACAAACCACACACGTCTACCTCACCGTCTTTCAAGGAATTTATTTTCATGACCTGCTTCTTTACCCCCAGACATACAATCTTGGACACAGGTCAAATATTATTTTGGTGTAGAATCTGTCTGGTATGTCAGGTTCAACCCGATCTTCAGTACCACCTGCCATTCTAACCTATTACTAGCCATTCAGTGATGTGGTATGCGGGCCTTTATTACTGTTGTAAGATACACAGAGATACGATCTTTTTAAAGAAGGACACACGTATCAATCGCAAAACACTCACCTAAGCTACTGTTTTCATGAACAATAAAATCTAGTCATAAAGTTTAATAAGTGGCATGTAATCTTGGACTATGCCGGCTTGTTTACAAACTGAGACTCAATGTTACCTCATCAGTCGGGAGTCAAACATGACACTGGTTTATTCTAGTCCTGGTTTTCTGTTTTCTGGGGGTGGGGGTCATGAGGAGGGTGTGGCTCTTGTACTCACAGCTGGGGCTTTATCGTTTGAGCCATGCCTCCAGTCCAGTGTAAACTTGTTTGGAAAGAATCGGATACATTTTTTGAATGTCACATAGCCCCGCTCTGCTTTAGTGGCTGTGCGAGCACCACGGTGTATATTCACACAAACCTGGGGACGTAGCTGATCACGCTCGTGCCGCATGTGTGGCAGAGACCATTCTCTAATACAGTCCGTAGTGGACTGAAATGCTGCTAGCCAGTCTGTGATGGCTTAATCTATGACAGCCTTTGTCAGTAATAGCTTATTTGGATTTAGTGATTAGATTTGCGAATACTATTTTAAAAGGTGACTTTATGGGACTCTCTTCAGGCCAAGCTGTATATCTGCTCTTTGTACAGTCACACAAACCTCACTGTTTATGGCCAAAGACAGCTGTCTTTCCTCTCTGTCTTCCTTCCTCACTCCCCTTTCCTCCCATGGTAGTGGGGCAGCATGGACCAGATCCTCAGGGAGAAACAGAATACTTAAGAAACAAGTGCTTATAGCTACCAAGTCCTTCCTCTCTAAGTACTAGCGCCTTCCGGTGAACATGTAATGCTCCCAGATGCACCTGCCAGAGGCCCTGTTATGCTCAGAGTAAGTCAGCGCCTGCGCCCGAGGCTCCGTTGGAGAGCCTCTTTCTCCTTTCTATCAGTCTCTGGCAAATGCCAGGGTTGATACTACTGGCTGCTAACATTTGATGTTTAGGAGACTGAGAAAGCGAACCAACTTCTCTAAGCCTCAATTTTCCCAAGTACAAAATGCCAAGTTATCAGAACTAATATACCACGTGAAGTCTAGGCACGGCAGACTTGGGAAGTGGAGACCGTGAGCACCACAGTGTGCTGGCAGGAGCAAGCATTTGGGGAGATTTTATCTCAAAAAAAGGAGGACAATCTGGGCATGGTGGTGTGTGCCTATCATCCCAGCTGTACAGGAAGTAGAATCCAAGGCTCTTCGTCCCTGTCAGCCCCAAGATAAACACTAGCAGAAAAGAACAGAAACAAAAAAGGATAAAGGAATGCTTCAAGCAGTAGCCTTCCTAGCAAGGGCAAGACTCTAGGTTCCAACTCCAGAATTACCAAGGGAGGAAAAGATAACATGCAAAGGCTTGGTGTGGTAGCATATGCCCGTAATCTCAACACATAGAAGATGGAAGCAGGAGAATCTGGACAGGACAGGCCTTGTTTCAAGAACAAAAACGGAAAACAAGTATGGGGAGATAGATAGCTCAGTGGCAGTATGCCTGCCTAGCACCGGCAAGGCCCTAGGTTTCCATCCCCAGTACCCAGAGGGGGAAAAATTGCTAGTGTCATAAAACATTATTACAACCTTTCAGGGAACCATAAGTATTGCACTGAGAACTAAAACATGCCCATACTCTTAGAACCTAAGAAAATAATTCAGATAGTTTTATTTAATAGTGCCTGACACATAAAAGGTACTAAAACATGTCTCCAAATGAATACCTTTATTTGTACTGACTTTCCCAAGTCACTGTCCTCAGTTCCTTCCCATTAAGATTTCTCTACTCCAATCATCTGGGGGATAGTTTTAGAATCACACATTAACATCCCTGTCTGTTGGTCTCCCACCTCCTCCAGTCTCTTCCTGTGGATTGCTATTTGACGGCTTAACTCCCGGTGCTTCCACCATCGGAATAATGTGACTGTCACATAGAAAGGGAAGCTGACACTAGCAATCCCAAGTGCCCAGGGGGTGGAGGCAGGAAGATCATCAGTTCAAGGCCAATCTCAAACCACACCATCACCAACCACCACCAACCATCACTACCAAACACTCCAACCCTTCCCACCAAGGAAAATTAAAAAAAAGGGCTGGAAGGCATGGCTCAATTGGTAGAGAGCTTGCTTAGCAAGCATGAAGCCACGGGTTCACTCCCCACTACCAAAAAACCCAAACCACCACCACCAACAAAAAGCCCAAGCCAAAACCCAAATGGCCTATGTACCACATCCTTGACCTAATTAGAAAAAATTGGAAACTATGGGATCCTAAAGTGTCTTTATCCATTGTTAGCTCCACTGTGATCTAACCATTCGCCTCACTGCCTGCTTCATTAAGAAACAGGGCAACCAGATGCTATTCTCACTTCCATCCTCATTTGTTCCTTGCAACATCTCTAATCCCAGGCCTAGCCATTTCTACTCCCCTGTGGGAATTGAGGGATTACCACTTCCTTGTGTGGAAGTCTTAAAAGCAGTCTCATGGGCAAATTCCAATGGCCAGCATACCTGAAGCAAGACTGTGGCTTAAATAACAGCATTTATTAAGCTTCGAGCACCAGGAGATCCCTCCAGGTGATTTACATGTAATTTCCTTTTCCCCATCAAACAACTGCATTCAGACTCAGGGAAACTGAGGCTCAGGGGGGTTAAGTAATTGCTGAAGGTTATCAAGCTGGTAAAATATAAAGACTAGTTTTGAATCTTGTCCACATCTTTCTCCCCTCTGTTCACACTTATTTGCTCAGACAGTACAAGGGAACTAAATGATAGGATGTTGCATGGGTCAATTAAATAAAACATTCACAACTGGTTTTAAGATGGCTTAGAGATCAAGAGAGCTCAAATTAAGGACCCCATCCTGAACCAGTCCGAAAAGTGATCAAAAAGTAAACATTATTTTGGAATATCAAGGCAGATGTGTGTGTGGGGAACCTAGTTTTGAAACGAGGAAAGTGAACTCCAAGAGGATTCAGGCATTTTCTGTATTTGAAGTCCTTAGGACAGCGACAGGCACTGAACTTTCGTTGCAATAATGAAGTTTTAGAAGAGGACTTCTTTTTTCTGGTTGGTCTGTATTGGAATTTGAACTTAAGCCTCATGCCTGCCTGCTTGGCTTGTTTGCTCACTTGGCTGGTGCTCTACTACTTGAGCCACTTTTCCAACCTGGCTTTTTGCTATTTTGGAGATGGTGTAGAGTGGACCTCTCTGTCCCATCTGGTTTCAAACCAGATTTCAGTCTCTCCAGTATTTACAAAAGGGTTTTTTTTTTCCCCTCCCTAAATCTGACATCTATTATAAAATGCAAAGAAAATGCAACAAAAAGCATTAAAAAAAACAAAACACTGTCTTGGAAGATAGCTCCTTCACAGCAGCACTTTAAAGCGAGAAGAGGCTCCCACAGGCTTCTCGTCTCTATTTGTCACAAGCTTTTCTAATATTTCTTCCTTGATAGAGCCAATGAATAACTGTCACTTATCACAAAACATCTTCTTCCAGATATGTACTTTATATATTGCTTCCTTCTCTTCAGACAGTTCTTCAAGCTTCTCAAGTCTTTCAGCTGCAGCCATTTTTCTTATTTCTATTATATTGCATGTCTTCCATGGACTATCTTGAGGGCCAATTTAATAAACTTCTTTGCTTTCCAAAGACAGATTCCAAAAGGCAATACTATTAAATCTCAGAGTGTGTGTGTGTGTGTTAAAAAAATACATTTATGTGTTGGTCCTAGAGCTTGAACTAAGGGGCCTGGGTGCTATCCCTGAGCTTTTTGCTCAAAGGTAGTGCTCTATCACTTTGAGTCACAGCGCCACTTCTTGCTTTTCGGTGGTTCACTGGAGATAAGAGTCTCACAGACTTTCCTGCCCAATCTGGCTTTGAACAGTGAACCTCAGATCTCAGCCTCCTGAGTAGCTAGGATGACAGGTGTAAGTCACCAGTGCCTGGCGCCAGTCAGTATTGTAAAAGTATTTTATCTTTCTCATTTAGTTCTATAATCTGCACATACATCAGCAATGCCTAATACTATAGTTTAAGTTGCCAGGGTGGTCCTATCATTTTCTATAGGACAATTATATAGAAGATACTAAACTCTTTCTCTTGAGCCAATTAGTAACTACTTGGGATAGTCTACATAGCCCTCATTTTCTATTAGGAACAACACAGGCTCAGTTAGTCTTGTCTTTTTTAGTCAGCTTTGGCATTTTGTAGTCTTTCAAAAGGTAACTGATTTTACAGTCTCAGGCTGATGCACACTGTATGCTGCACTGTTGTGTTGGGATGAAACCCAAGGCTTTTCATGCAAGGTAAGTGTCCCCTCACCGTCTCTGATTTTAATTTCTGCAGTGCCAGGAATGGAACTCAGGATTTCATGCGTGCTAGGCACGAAGGCTACCCTGAGCTACACTTCCAGCCAGAGACGGAAGTCAAAACCAAAATAAAATAGGCTAAAATATTCCTATTACCTCTTAGTTTCTAGAACATTTTGCAAAAAATGAAACCAACAGCTGTTTAAAAGAACTAGAATGAACTGCAAACTCATCCCAAAGGAAGATATACGCAGGCCTTATATTAAAAGTTCTTGAAAAAAGTGTAGGTTCACTCGAAGGTATCCTAAAATTAGTCAAACTGTTGAGGATTTCATAATGTAAACTCCATATGCCTGGATAATTCTCTGTTTGACAGAAGCCAAGAAATTAAAATTGAGTATTTACCGCCATGTATAGTTCCACACACAAAAAACAGAAAATATGGAAAGCAATTGTTATTCATTTTGTCTTTTGTTAATAATGTTCCCTTTACTTCAAATGTGGACTGAGTTCATGACTTTTGCTCCAGGCTTTAAAACCACAAAGAAAGGTGGGTGTTAGTAACTCACACTTGTAATTCTAGCTACTCAGGAGGCTGAGATCAGAGGATTGTGGTTTGAAGTCAACCAGGGCAGGAAAGCCCATGAAAGTCTTATCTCCAATTAACCAGCAAGAAGCCAGAAGTAGAGCTGCAGCTCAAGTGATAGAGTACTAGCCTTAAGGAAAAAACTTAGGGATAGCATGCAGGCCCAGAGTTCAAGCCCCGTACTGGTACTAAAGCAAATAAACCCACAAATAACAGGCATCATTTTAAAATCAATGCTAAATAATAAAGTTATAAATTGGAGTAAAAGACACCTGGTGCAAATGGTTACATGTGGCAGGTTTTTTGTTATTTTTAGATCTGAGATCCAAATTCAAACTCAGTACCTGATGTTTTTACTCACTGGCTAGTGCTCTAACCAACTGAAGTACACCTCCAACCCAAACCCAAGGAAGATTTTTTTTGCTGGTCCTTGGACTTGAACTCAGGGCCTGGGTGCTGTCCCTGAGCTTCTTTTACTCAAGGCTAGTGCTCTACCACTTGAGCTTCAGCACCACTTCGGGCTTTTTCTGAGTAGTTTATTGGAGATAAGTCTCAAGCAAGGTCTTTCCTGCTCAGCCTGGCTTCCAATTGCAATCCTCATACCTCAGCCTCCACAGTAGTTAGGATTATAGGCATGAGCCACAGCACCTTGACAGGGCACATTAAAAAAAAACAAACAAAAACGTTTCATTGTTACTAAAGTGTTGTACAGAAGGGACCATTTTGTAAGTCAGGTAATGAGTACACTTCTTCGCTTCCTTGCCCACAGTCACATAGATCGTTTTCTACACAGTGTACACTGAATAGCATAATTATATTTTCTCACCCTCTTCCCTCCCTTTTTTGCACCCACCTTTCTTCTCCCTTAAAAAAAGTCCAAAGCAAAAGTGAATACAGCCACCATCAAGAAAAAAAAAAACTCCTGTCATCAGGCACAGTGCAAAACCTGTAGCCCCAAGACAAAATATCTAAGTATGTAAGACACCAGTGTTATTAAAATAGCACCAGGATTAATTACTGCAGTGCGATGCTTTCCCTTTGCCAAGATGAAACCGATCGGGTCATGTATGAGAACTATTCAATCCTCTAATAACCACCCCTTCACAGAGTTCCCGTTGCACGTCAAGGCAGAGTCCATTCCAGCTCCTTCAGTCGATGGGAGGCAACTTTCGCGTCTTACACGTGGAAACAAAACACCCAAGTTCGCATGGAGGGGGGGAGAGTGAGCAGCACAAACTTGGGCCAAGTAACTTTTGACATTAAGTACACACCCCCTCCCTCCCTCCCCTCCAGCCCCCCCAAACAGGAAGACACCATTTCTGAGAATGGAACCCAGCGCCACCTTCTCAGCCGAGGAGACGGGCAGGTCTCCCCCAAACCATCACCTTCTCCTTCCACACACAGCCCCCCCCCCCCGCCCCCCAGGAAGTGAGTTCGGCTCCCCCCGCCCCCGCGCCGCCCCGTGAGGGCGCCCCTCCCCTCCCCCACCGGAAGTGAGGCACCCCCCCCCACTCGAGCTGGGCCGCAGACCCCAGCCAGTAGTAACCCGAGCAGGAAGGAGGGTGGGCTCCTGAGGGACGGGGTGTGGGGAGGGCGGCCCCGGGGGGCGGGGGGGGCCGCCCGGCCTCGCTCACCTGCGGGCCGGCGGGCGGGCCGAGGCCGGACGCTCCCCGCGGCCCTTCCCGCTCCGAGCTCCCTCAGCTTGGCCGGAATTCCTCCGCAGCACCGGGATGGCCGAGGTGTTTTTCCTCTTCCTGGCCGGAAGGTCTTCACTCACCTCCGAGGCAACTCCTCTCTCTAGTGGCAATAGGTAGACATTCTTCGGGGGGGGGGTTGGTGAACCAGTGCTCCCTCTCGCTCCCTCCAGGAAAGGAGAAAGAAAAGAAAAAGAAAGAAAGAAAGAAAAAGGGGGGGGAAAAAAAGAAGGGATTATTTTGTCCCCACACGGCGAAGGGGTACGTGATGACGCAAGGTGAGGCGCGTGTTCGCGGAGGCTCCTGGGAGGTGTAGTCTTTTGCCCAGGCCACTTCCTCCGTCCCCGTCCTCCCTCCCCGCAGACAGTGGGGTTTTGGCTGGTAACTACTGTACGCTGGCGTCCTTGGAAACACGTGCCCGGCGCTCGGCGGCACCGGGGCTGGCACCGGGCGACCTGGCTCCGAGCAGGGAACGATCTCGGGGGCCCGTTTCCTCAAGCGCCTAATTGAACCTCAACTCCCCCTCCACGCGGGCCCGGGATCCCCTTAGCCCCGCCCCCGCCCTGACTCCGCCCCCCGCCCTGACTCCGCCCACACAGCCAATCGGGCTCCGCGTAGGCCGGGTTCTCGGAAGACGGACGCGCGGAAAGGCGGGCGTTGGAGGAGGCTCCTCCCGCCGGGCTGAGCGGCGTCGGAGGCGCGGGCGCGCGCGCGCGCCGGCCCCCTCCCTCCCTCCCTCCCTGCGGGAGCGCCGCGGGCGGGCGGGCGCGCGCGCGGAGGGGCGGCGCGCGGGCGGGGCGGAGCGGGCCGGCTGGTGGGCCGGGCGGACGGGCGGCCGGGCGCGCGCGGTGGACTCGGCGGCCGCCAGTAGTTAGTTAGTTGTTAGTCCGTGTCAGTTGCTCGGCGGCGGCGGCGGCGGTCACCAGGAAGGGGACGCGGACGGGCGGCGACGGAGCTCCCCGCGGGGCGGTGCGCCCCCCTCACCCCTCAGGTAACGGGGGGGCCGGGAGGTGGGGGCGCGGGGCCGCCCGCGTCCCCTCGGGTCCCCGTCTTCCTCCGGGCGCTGGCCGGCGGGCCGGGGTCGCCGCGGGTGAGGACGCCGACGCGGGCCGGGCGGCGCCGCCGGGGAGGGGGGCGCGCTGGTGGTGGCCGGCGCGCGCCCTCGGGGTCCCCCCCCCCGGTCCCCACCCCGCGCCCCGCCGGCGCCGCGCGCCCCCCGCCGCCCGGCCGGCCCAGCCCCCCTCGCCCTCGTCCGGGCCGTGGCCCCGGGAGCGCGGCGCCCCCCACCGGAGGCAAAAGTTGAGGAGGTCGCCGGCGGCATCTGCACCCGAGACACCCCCGCTCCTCCCCCGGGCACCCCCACACGACCCCCGGCCCCCCAGCCGGGGGCCGCCTCGCCCGCGAGCCCCGGGCAGGGATGGAGCCTGGCGCCCGCACGCCGGCTCTCTCCTCTCCACGCCGGGGCAGGGGACCCCCCTCCCCCGCCCCCCACGCGGGGCGTGAATCCGGGGTGCGATCAGTTTCTCCTCTGACCCCGCTGACTCGCGGGTTCCTGAACTTTGCTTTTCCTCCTGGGAGGAGGACTTGGTGTCTGAACCGCGTCCTCCCCCCCCCCCCCCCGCCTCCCCTTCCTCCCCCTCCCCATCCCTGCCCCGCGCGTCCGTCCGGGAGTTTGCCGCGGTCCCTGGGCCGCGTTGAGGATCGCTGAGCAGGAGCATACCAGGCTGCTGCTGCACATCCGTTTTCTCTTCTTTTCGAGATCCAAGTTTAGGAATCAGAGCTGTGGAATGGAGTTGTTGGATGGCTGGCGTGGAAGGGTAGTGATGAGTTAGAGGAAAACTATGATTTCATCTTTATTGGCCCTTACTATAGAAAACCTAGGACTCTCACTCTCTCTCTCTCTCTCTCTCTCTCTCTCTCTCTCTCTCTCTCTCTCTCTCTCTCGTCTCTGTCTCTCTCCTGCCTCTGTTGAATGTGGTAGGACTACACGTCCTATTAGATACTTGGAGACTTACATAAAAGGCTATTTTTAGGTCGTTGGATGATAATATGTGAACAGCTTTTCACCCGAATTGGAACGGCTTCGGGGATTCTGTTTGGGGACCTACCTGCTGGTTTCATTATTTACTTATTTGCTTATTTATTGACTGATTTGGGTTCATCCAGTGCTCTTTTTTGCTTTTCTGATAACTGAAGCGAGGTAGTAGTGTGTATAGTCAGAATATTGCCCTCTGCAATGTGAAAGTGAAAAAAAAAAATAAAACCCAACGGAATTATCCACATGGGTAAAACTTTCCATGAGCAATCTTGGATACTTAACTCAATGATGGCTTCTTTTGTAATCTCAGAACATTCTAGATTTTTCGCCCAATTCACTGCCTACCCTGATTACATTCTGAATTGCCTCAGCATTTCTTCCCTTTGGTGGCTCATTTAGTAAATTAGAATAGCTGGTAAGGTGCCTTTCTTTGCTTTACAGATTGAGTCAGTTGCTTTCAGCACGGAAATGACCAGTTAACAACGAAAGCAGAATTCATACCACTGCTCTGTGACCAACTCTTCAACTATGTAACAAAACAAACATTCCTCTACCCATAGATGTCAGAGGGCTGGAGGAGAAAATATTTTATCATGTCTTTATTTTGGAGACTAACATGATTATATTACATGGGAAAAAATGTCGAATGATTTTTTTTTTTTGGAAAGCTTTTTGACATGTGGTTGTCCTTTCCACCACCCCCTGTTTAGGGCTGACATTTATCTTTGGCTGTTTTCCAGGGTTGGAAGAGAAGTGTTGTACTGAAAGGAAAAGATAAGATTGCTTTGAACTATTAGGATTTGAATGATATGCAGAGGAACTTCCACAATAATGTTTGTACCCCATTAACATTCTGTCAGAATTCATTTTTTAAAGAGTCTTATCCTGAGGCCTATAAAGAAATAATGTCACTTCATAACTGTTACCCTGACAATCACATTAAAAAATGTTCCTGAAATGCATTCTATGTATACTCGTATAAACATTTATCTTTGTACATTTATGGTAATGTAAATATTGAAGTCTGAGAGCTTAAAAACTTTTATTTGCCTATTTGCATACATGCTTTCCAGCATCTAGCTGTGCCAGCCATATTTGCCAAATGAGCATCAGCCATAAATTCATGCTTTGGCACATCTCATATAATAAGTCTCCTGAATTGCTCCATGGTGAAGCATCATGAGATTAGTATTGGGTTCGTGAGAGAGATTTGTTGTTGTGGGCTGCAGTGATGCACGGCAGAACTGGAACAGGTGCCACTCGTCTAGTTGTTCAGTCCTGAAATCCGCCAGATCATACTTCTGTTGGGTCAGTTGATTCAGCCATTTAGGGACCTCATTGTGGCCCCTCACACGTCCATATCACTATTGCCAATCGCTCTGTTTTCTGTAAGAGGCAGGTGTGTGTGCGTGTGCGCGTGCCTGTCTTTCTGCCTGTCTGTGAGAATGAGTGAGCTTTATTTTCTAACTTGCCATCTCTTTGCTAGGATTCCTACTTCTCCATTCTTCTTTCATCATCAGAGTTCCTGGCTAAGTTCTTAGGTTCCTTCCCTGCTGGTTGATTTTCTTTGGAGAACTAGAAATTCTAACTTCCACATATGTTTGGCAAACGACAAATGTTTGGGTGCATTTTAAGCTGTAGACACGCTAGTAGGACTTAAGTGTATGGAGAATGAATGGTATTTCTTTTCACAAGAGGTTTAGGAAAAGAAGATGGCTGATCATTGTGACTCCAATGCAGTATAACAGAGGACCGGTATGCACACAGGTGCCTACAAGGGAGGGGTTGCTGACTCACCCTACAATTTTTATTTTTTATTTTTGCCAGTCCTGGGGCTTGAACTCAGGGCCTGGATACTGTCCCCGAGCTTCTTTTGCTCAAGGCTAGCCCTGTACCACTTGACCCACAGTCACCACTTATGGCCTTTTGTTTATGTGGTACTGAGGAATTGAACCTAGGGCTTCATGCGTGGTAGGCAAGCACTCTACTACTCAGCCACATTCCCAGCTCCAGACCAGGATTTTGTTGGTAGGAATGTTCTGAAATGCATGGGTCATCTGAGCTAATCAAGAAAGTAATATAGCAGGGCACTGGTGGCTCGAGCATGTAATCCTAGCTGCTTAGGAGGCTGAGATCTTAGGGTCATGGTTCAAAGCCAGCCCAGGCAGAAAAGTCCTCCTGAGACTCTTATCTCCAATTAACCACTAAAAAACTGGAAGTAGGGCTGTAGCTCAAGTGGTAGAGCACTAGCCTTGAACACAAAGAGGCTCAGGGACAGCACCCAGGCCCTAAATTCAAGCCCCTACAAAAAGAAAGAAAGAAAGAGTAATACATACACTAACTTGGTTCAGAAAGAGGGACACAAGTGCTGTCATCTTGAAATGCAAACCACAAATTTAAGCTGCACAAATAAATTAAACTTTTCTAGCAACCATCTTTTAAAAAGTGAAATTTATAATCCAACCCTATATTTTTAAAATAGTAGAATCTCAACATGGAATCACTTTGCAACAGTAGTACAGGGCCATTTGACATTTTCCCTTTCATACTCAGGTTTTAGACTCTGGTGTGTATTTTAAATGTAAAGCACATTTCAGCCTGAACTAGTTACATTCAGTAGCCACTGTGAACAGCAGAGTTTTTTTTAGATTGGGGGTCATATGAAGTATGAAGCCACATCATGGATTGAGAACCAAGTTTAGGGCTCTGAACTCCATTCTGAAGAATGGAGATTTACTTTTCAAAAGAGGCCATACTGTGAATGGAATCAGATTTATGTTTTAGACCTGTGATTTGCGCAGGGAAGTGAAGGCTGAAATAGGGGCAAAATTAGAAGCAACACCAGTTAGACATCTATTCCTGGTGAGAAATGATGAGGGAAGTAGAGGAAGGGGGTGGATGTACAAGGGGTTTAGGAAGAATTACCAGCAGGACAGGATAAATAACAAGATTACAGAATTGGGAAAGATACATATGAAGGATAATTCTCACATTCAAGGGGTAATCTGGGGCCAGCAGGGAGAGAACTCAACAGTCTGTGGCAGACAGCCCTGGTGAAAAAAGGAAACTCTGAGACATTGGTCTGGGAAAGCTAATTGAGGAGAATATTCCAAGGTCTAGGAGTGGTCCACAGGGTAAAAAGACCAGTAAGATAAGGACTGAATAAAGTCTCTTAGACTTGGTGATTAAGATGTCTTCTTGGAACTTCAGCTGGAGCAGTTAGCTACATTGTAATGAAATGAGCCTGGTCCTAGGGTGAATGTCAGCTAATTGAGACTGATACATTGTTTGCCACAGTGAAGGAAATGGCAGCCAGGAGGTACAAGCAATTTACATTCTTGCCTTTTCTCCCCTTCCCTTCCTTTCCCTCTCCTCCCCTTTTATTCTTTCTTTTTAAATTTAGAGGATCTTGGATATGATTATATGAGACAGCAAAGAACCAATGGAGAGGAGAAATGAACAGAATGAGAGTTAGGGTGGAAAGAGGGAGGGAAACAGGTTGAGATTGAGGCCACAGGGGTAGTGGAGGGGAGATCTGGGGCACTGGCAGAAAAAAATTGCCCTTGAGTGGTGGAAATGCTAGTACTTTTCTTTCAGGGAGCAAAAAAGAAGGCAGTAAAGATGGATGGCAGTGTAAGTAAGTTTGAAACGGACAGAGATGGGAAAGAGTTGATGATGCCTCCCCTGTCATTTTTGATCACCTGCTAAGGATGATGGGAAGCTGGTAGACTTGCCGTTCTTGAAAAGAGCACATGAATGTGTAACCGCTTCCTCCCTGGCATGCGGGGTGGGGAGGCAGACACTTACATGCCTGGGAACAGAAGCAGTATTGAAGAGTCACGGGAGGTTGTGGGCCTCAGTATGCTATGGGGCCACTCAGCATGGCTGTGTGATTTTTCTCTAGCAGGAATCAGTTTCAGTGTATCAGAAGAAGCCATTTAATACTCACAAGAACCAACCCTTTCTTTTTGTTACACTACTTCTTTGTAAGATGAACAGCTGGGGTTCAAACCTCTGTGGTCAGTCCCAGGGTCCCACACTACGGATGGGCAGACCTCTGTTAGTGGTACCCGGAGGACAGGTATTGGTGAGGAATTAATGAGATGGAAGATTGTGCATCTAATGAAGAATGGTGAGGTCTTCCACATAACGTGGAAGGTGTGGTTTGATGAGGGGACAATGAAGGACATGAAAGGCTAGAGGCCGGGGAGAAGCTGAAGAGCCAGTGATGCGTCCTGATTGCCAGCACTGTTGTGCACTTTGTATTTCTGTTTATGTATTTAGTGCTGGTACTGGGCTTTCACAGAGGACCTGGGTGCTGCCCCTTAGCTTTATTCACTCAAAGCTGGTGCTCTACCACTTGAGCCACACCTCTGCTTCTGGAGATAGGAGTCTTTCTCAGACTGGCTTTAAACCAAGATCCTCAGATTTCAGCCTCCTGAGTAGCAACAAGGATTATGTATTCCATTTCTTTTCCCTCCCTCCTTCTCCCCTCTCTTTCTTTCTTCCTTTTTCTTGTTAGTTGTGGGGCTTGAACTCAGGGCCTGGCCACTGTCTTTGAGTTTCTTTGTGTTCAAACCTAGAGCTCTACCACTTGAGCCACAGTGCCACTGGGTTTTTGAGTGGTTAGTTGGATAAGAGTCTCCCAGGGACTTTTCTGTCTAGGCTGGCTTAAATCACGGTCCTCCGATCTCAGCCTCCTGAATCTCTAGTAGAGCCACTGCTGCCCAGCTCCATTTCTTTTTAAAAGAAAGAAACATTTGATTCTGTATTTCTGATATTAACATTAACTCTCCAATGTGTTATCATCTCTGTATGCTTCCCTTT
This sequence comes from Perognathus longimembris pacificus, assembly GCF_023159225.1. NCBI lineage: Eukaryota > Metazoa > Chordata > Mammalia > Rodentia > Heteromyidae > Perognathus > Perognathus longimembris. The sequence goes on from NC_063180.1 coordinate 44,951,410, forward strand.
CATTCCTACATGCATCTCTTTTAGATGAGGAAATTGAGGATTAGAGAGCTTAAATAAAACACCCCCCAATCCCCCCCACCAATATAGAGTCAAATGATGGATCTGGGATCCAAAGCCCATTCTTCTTCTCTACACATATTTCTCAAATAAGAGAATAAGGTAGAAAATGTCATAATGATAGGACGTGATAGAAAAGCACATGTAATGTAGAGTTTTGGAAGTGTGTCATTAATTTAACACATGAACATCATATGTACTGAGTATTGTGAAATACACAGAGGATGCACTAGTGAACCAACCAGCCAGAAAACATTGTTGCTGGGCTGGGGATATGGCCTAGTGGCAAGAGTGCCTGCCTGGGATACACGAGGCCCTAGGTTCGATTCCCCAGCACCACATATACGGAAAACGGCCAGAAGCGGCGCTGTGGCTCAAGTGGCAGAGTGCTAGCCTTGAGCGGGAAGAAGCCAGGGACAGTGCTCAGGCCCTGAGTCCAAGGCCCAGGACTGGCGCAAAAACAAAACAAAACAAAACAAAAACATTGTTGCTATAGTACATTGGAAGGTGACAGTGTGCTATGGCAGAGAATAAAGCAAGCAAGTGGAGACCTGGATGCCTGAAGCTTGTGTCTTTTCAAGAACCATGTCTGTGAAGGCACACTACACAGAAGAAATAGTGTAAGTCCAGAGTCAGAAGAGTGCTTGCCACGTCCCTGGAGTTCTAGGCCACAGTTTTAGGAGGTGATTGAGTGTGGAGGGGTGTGTGTGTGTGTGTGTGTGTGTGTGTGTGTGTGTGTGTGGTGTGTGTGCATGCATGCATTTTAACATTTTAAAATGATGAACTTGCAGAAGAATTGCACAACTTGGTCAAAAGGTTCCTTTATACCAGAGTTTTTCAACCTGAGCACTATTGATAATTTGGACTTATTGATAATTTGGACTGGATAATCTTTTGTTGTGAAGAGGGGTTGTCCTGTATATTATAGAAGTTAAGCAGCATTCCTGGCTGCATTACTAGATTCTAGTACCTTCTCCCCACTTGAGACAATCCTTCCGTTATGAACTGCTGCCATGTATACTTCCCTCAGCCTCTAGCATCTTAGATAATCATGGTGCATTTATTAATAAATGGACCTTGTTGGTTTCATCCAGTCTTCACCTTATTTGTATTTCATCAGTTTTTCCGTTCATATCCTTTTTGCATTCCATTAGCCACCGCAGGGCCCAGGATTTTACATTCAGTCGTCAGCTCTCCGCATCTCTCTTTTAACATAGGCTGCTTTTTAATTGCATGTGAGCTTCATGCTTTAGAGCACTGGTCAGGTATATTATAGATGTTCTTCCGTGTAGGTTTGTCTGAGATTTTCTCATTATTAAACTGGAGTTGTGGGTTTTGGGGAATAGCTCAGAGATGAGATGTTCTAATTATCATATCTTATGCTGGGCAGTGTATCAAATAAGTGGAGATCCCTTTGTTACTGTTTCTCTGCTGTAAAGTTTGTGTCTTTTTTTCCCAGGAGAATCAAGTTAGTAAGTCTAGCCCACACTCAAGAGAGGGGAATTAAACTACTTCCCGGAAGGAGGTGTGTAAGAGAATGTGTGTGTGTGTGTGTGTGTAAAAACCACAACAGTAGTTGGTAAATATTTTGGGAGAGATACTTTTGAGACTTTGTCAGGATTCTGTTTCTGTGCACTAGTTTTAGTTTTCACCAGGAGATTGTGTTAGCGATGTTTATAAATACTTTAAGATACCATTGTGGAGCTCTGGAGCTCTGGAGCTTTGGAGGCACTGCTGTGTTTCATTCTTTCTACATTCATGAACTGAAATTCTTCTGTGAGGAAGGTATGTCCTTCGATCATTTATGTCATTCCCAATTCATGGGTATTTATTCTTAGGGCTTTAATTCATTACTACTATTCTGTTGCTCTTTTTCTTTTCTTTCTTTCTTTTTTTTTTTTTTAAGTCTGAGACTCAATTTTGGTACCTGCCCTTTTTGCTGAGCTATACCTCTAACCCTTCTGTTGGTCCTTTAGTTGAACTTAAGTATCTGTGTGTGTGTGTGTGTGTGTGTGTGTGTGTGCGTGCGTGTATGTATCTCAGTCCGGAGGTTTGAACTAAGGATCTGGCACTGTTTTTAGCTTTTTTTTTTTTACCAAGGCTGGTGCTGTACCAATTGAGCCACATCTCTTTTGTTGGTTAATCGGAGCTGAGAATCTCAAGGAATTGTTCTGTTCAGGCTGGCTTCGAACTTCGATCCTCAGCTTTCAGCCTCTTGAATAGGATTGCATCAGTAAGCCACCAGCACTGGGCTTTCTGTGTTCTTTTGATCCCATATCTTTTGTGTGTACATGTTCGTACTTCTGTACTTTCTGGCACTTCTGATTGCTTTTGGCTCATGTTATTTCTTTCTGCTCCAGCCCTAGAGTCAGCCATTTCTTTGATCTTGGAGGATAGTATTTTGAGGCCAAGATCTGATTGCTGGTTGTGCTCATTGCCCCTGGGTGTTACTTACTGCTTCTGTGCTTTCTCAGTGACCTGAGTCAGTGGAGCAATACACATAATTTCACACTTTGTAAATTAATTTTTATTCTTTTAAGTTTTGAAACAAAGTTTTGTCTTTAGTACACATTGGCCTTGAACTTTTGAACTTGAGATCCTCCAGCCTCCAAGTCCTGAGCCGTTCCTGGCTCAAACCACCATCTCCTATTTCTGTCTATGAAAGTAGACGTGCATTCACAGTGACATCTACACCTCTTAACTAGATTTGTTTTGGTACGAAAGGCTTGCTGCTGGACTGGTTGTGGGATGTGACAAGATAGAGGTGTTTTTGGGGGGTGGGGTAGGAAACTGGAAGGATACAGCTGAAACAGGACAGACCAGAGCAGGTTTGTGGGGGAAAGGCAGGAATTCTGTTTCAGACTGGTTACTCTTTTTTTTTCTTTTCTTTTTTCATAGTAGGCTTAACCTAGGGCCTCTGCTTGCTAGGCAGGCTTTCTGCCTTGTCTCACCTTTAGCCACAGACCAGCTCAGTGTTTGCGATGCTAATAGGGCTGTAGGCAGTTGAACAGGGTGGGCTGGCTGTGCTGGAAGTTAGCTTAGCTCGCCTGAGGAGTCTTGTAGCTGGAGAAGGGAAGGAGCTCTTGGCAGTGAGGGACAAGGAGCCTTCCTGCCTGATGCTAAGGATCGTCACATCCATCCTTAGTACATTCTCACTCGTGCAAGACACCCACCTGTATTTGGGGCAAACATTGCTTTTTTATGCCCTAAATTTACATGTCAGCGTGAGACAAATCAGAGACCCGAGAAGAGCAATCAAAGGGAAATAGCAGTAACTGTACCGAGACAAGGTGCCAGCGAAGTTCAAGGACAGAATCGGTGTGCTCGAATAAGTGCCAGCTTCCCTTGAGCCATCGTACAAGCCAAGCATCAGTCAAGATCCACCCATGCAGGCTGCCGGTGGCTCACTCCTGTCACCCTAGCTTCCCAGGAAGCTGAGATCTGAGGATTGAGGTTGGAAGCCAGGCAGGGCAGGAAAGTGGTGAGACTCTCTATTTCATCAACCACCAAAAAGCTGAAAGCAGAGGTGTAGCTCTAGTGGTAGAGAGAATGCTAACCTTGAGTGAAAAAGCTAAGGAACAGCACTCAGGCCCTGAGTTCAAACCCCAGGACTAGCACAAAAATAAATAAGTAAAAAGGAATCACGCTGAGGTTTCATGCTGTGCACAGCCCTGATTAGCAGCCAGCAGCAGCCGCTCTCGGCTCCTCGGGTTTGCTCATCAGCATTGCTTTCTGCTCCACTGGCATTACAAGGTCTTGGGCTGATCATTGGGCCCGTGGTGGCGGCTGTTAATGAAGCCACTCAGTGAGAGGGTTGGAAGTGTCGCTATTGTACTTGACTTTTTAACTTTTCACCAGCTGCCACCTTTTCACAGTAGTATGATTTCCATACCAATAGGGTACAAACAGACTTTTTTTTCCCCCATTTTTATTTTATTTGTCAGGGTGATGTACAGAGGGGTTACAGTTATATACGTAAGGTAGTAAGTACATTTCTTGTCAAACTTGTTACTTCCTCATTTCTCTCCCACCTTTCTTCCTCCCCAACCCCCTTCCCCCCATAAACAGGTTTCCCTGTCAGTAGGGCACAAACAGGTTCCCGTGCTAGATGATGTGGAGGCATCTTACCCTCTCCTGTGGGTTTGTTGTGATTAATTATATTTATTTTTGGTACTGCTTCTTTTACAGGTGATCTTAGAAATTCGCACTTATCATTCGGCTGTTAAAGGCAAACTCAAAGAATTTTCAAAGTCCTTTAAGCCTCCCCCTTGGTAAACTGAGGTTTTAGTAAAACATTTACATTTCAGTTCCTCTGTCCTAAAAGTGAGTAGGCTTCCAAAGCAGGAGGCAGGCCATCACAACTATCAAGCAGTTACTTAGATGCCAGTCATTCTTCAGGGGCTGTAAGAAAAATAAAAGATGCACTTGCTTTGGATGATAGAGGCCAGGTAATCACATGATTCCATCCTCAGTTCTGTCCCTGAATGGTTGGCAGAGCTGCAAGCCATTCTTGTGTCCTAGTGTGTTGAATTTATTAGTTACAAGAAAGTCTAGTGTGTGTATATGCCTCTCTTTGTGCTAGACACAGACTGTTGCCATGGTCCCTAGCACACAGTCCACACCGTTAATTGAATGAAGGCATCACCTAAGATACTTGGCATAAAGACTTATTTAGCTCCTTCCTGAACACGTAAGATACTAAAAAGTCAGAGCATAAAAGAAATCTGTAGGATAACATCTTCATTTTAGGTTGAGCCAAACAATACTGCTTTTTGAAAACATGACTATCTTTCAAATAGTTCGTAACCCAACCCTCCAGCAGTAGTCAAGAATCCTCATTTCAACATATTAACTAAAGGATGACGTGTACAGGGGAGGATTCCAATGGTGTAATGCCTTTGGAAAAGGAACTTAGAGTTGAACAAAATGAATACCAGGAAGCTGGCACATGTATGTGTGTAGGAGCGCTGGGGGAGGGCAGAGGAATGGAGAGGAAGGGTGGATGAGTACAGTCATAATAAATACATAGGCAAGGTGCCTCTGTGAAAACAGCCAGGTCACTCGTGGGATGGGCGGGGGGGTGGGGGGGTGGGAGAGAGAGGGGTGACATTGAATCAAGATGCACCGTACTCAAGCTGATAGGACGAACCGAAACCCATCTGTACCACTACTTAAAGATAATAAAAATAAATTGTTCTTAAAGAATTCTCGTTTCAAGAGTCAATGTCTAGATTTGAACCCTGGCTTAGCAGTTTGCTATCTTTGTGACATAACGTTGCTTTCCTGTGCCCCAGTGTCTCCTTGAAAATGGGGGTGATCCTTGTCCCTTTGGGGGAATCTGAAAAAACTTTTTTTTTAGATTTAGTTTTCAATTTATTTTAATTCACACATAGTGACTGTATATTTAAGGGGTAAGAACTTGAAGTCAGGGCCTGGGTACTGTCCCTGATCTTTTATTGCTCAAGGCTAGCGCTCTACCACTTGAGCCGCAGCTCCACTTTCTGGCCTTTTGGAATTTGAGTAGATAGATGTCATGCCTGGAGACCTATAAATGGCTGGCCTACACCTTGACATTCATACTTAAGCTATTATTCTGAAATCTTCATGAGGCTAGTACCATAAAGTTTATCTTTTCTTCATGTCAGAACTGGAGCGTGAGCTCTTGACCTCTCCTCCTTAGCTTTGTCACTCAAGGCTGTTACTCTACCACTTGAGCCACTCCTCCAGCTTTTTGCTGGTTAATCAGAGATAAGCGTCTCACCGCCTGTCCTGCTCAGGTTGGCTTTGAAGGGGGATCCTCACCTCTGAGTTTTGTGAGTGGGTAAGATTACTGGCAGAAGCTGCTGGTGCCCAGCTAGTTTTTCATTTTGCAGAACATCACCTATATGCTAAATGTCAAAGTTAAACCCCTTGTGAACAAGAAAAACATGACGATAGGAAGTACACTGGTTGGGACGAGAATTTTTTTTTTAACTTTTTAGATTAAAAAATTACTAAATATTTAACTGTGGGCTGTCATGAGCACGTCACTTTCTGAGGTTAAACCTAGTACCGTGGTTGAGAACATGGGTCCTGGCCATGTTCTACCTTTCTCTGAGGGTTTTTTGTGGTTGTTGGAGCCAAGGGCTCACAGCGTATCCCTGCCTGGCCTCAAGCTCAGGACCCTCCTGCCTCTTCCTTGTGAGTGCTCAGAGGGTTTCTGATGAGCTACTCGGTGAAAAAATGTGTAGCATGATGCCTGAAGCAAGAATGAGCCGGGCGCTGGTGGCTCACGCCTGTAACCCCAGCTTCGAAGGAGGCTGACATCTGAGCATTGCAGTCTGGATCCTTGACTCTTAACTCTAACCAGTAAAAACCTGGAAGTGGAGGCAAGGCTCAAATGGTAGAAGGGCAGCCATGAGCCAGAGAATGAAGCCCCAAGTTCAAGTCCCAGTACCCACATAGAAAAAAAAAATAGTAGAATATGGCCTAGTGGCAAGAGTGCTTGCCTCGTATACGTGAAGCCCTGGGTTCCATTCCTCAACACCACATAGACAGAAAACGGCCAGAAGTGGCGCCGTGGCTCAAGTGACAGAGTGCTAACCTTGAGCAAAAAGAAGCCAGGGACAGTGCTCAGGCCCTGAGTTCAAGGCCCAGGACTGGCCAAAAAAAGAGAAAAAAAGTAAAGAATAACTTTTAAAATACTATATTTAAAAATAAATGATAGCTGCACTTTTCTAATGTATTTACATTTTCATTCATATTCAGTTGACTGAAGCTCATTTTACTGTTTAATGTTGGTGCTTGCCATAATTCCCCAAGTAGATTCCATTACTTTAATGGAAGGGAAGTTGCCATGTAGAAGTATTAAACTGTTTGGAATAACAAGTTGAACATTTTCAAATGCCGAAAAATTGCCACCTTCATGCATGAGCAACTCTTTTTGGATATTATTTGAGTTATGCAGCAGGTTATATATGTGGGATTTGAGGGCAAGAAGGCTTAAGGTATTGGAGATGCACTGCAAAGCCATTTCCTAATGCCAGTTCTTTCCCTCACTTGAAGCCTTACTTTTGCAGCAGACCGTTGTTTTCATCTTTGCTTTTTGGAATCTGGCTTCAGTCACAATTCTAAACCTAACAGCTAAGCCAGCAGCCAGTGGCTTACACCTGTTACTCCAGCTACTCAGGTGGCTGATATGAGGATTACAGTTCAAAGTCGGCTAGGGCAGGAATGTCCATGAGACTCTTATCTCCACTTAACCACCCCAAATCTGGAAGTAGAGGCCTTGAGCAGAAAAAAATGAAGGAACAATGCTTAGGCCCTGAGTTCAAACCTCATGACTGGTGCACGCTCTCACACACACACGCACACACATCCTTACAACTAAATATTTCAAGTGAACTGGTGGATCATTCAACTCTTGGTCCTGAAGTTGAAAGAGCTTGTTGGTTTCCAGATTCAACATGAAATTGGTATGAAGAGTGATGAGAGGGAAATGAGAAACATGTAATTCGATAACTTTTTCTTTTCTACGCAATGTAAGAACAAGTTGGAAGGCTTCCTGTTTATCCTCTCTGTACAAATACAGCTCCATCTGTGAATCTAAATCACACTGTGGACAATATAGGAATAAATCTTCTATGGTTACAGTAAATTCTAGCTTAGGGAATTAAACCTTTGTGTTCTTTAATTTTATTTTCTATATGCTTCAAATGTGTACCAAGAAAATTGGATTCTTACTATGATTGCACCTTGTGGTTCTCTTGTCAGTTTTGTACTCCGAGTATCTAGCAAAGCAGTCTTGTCATCTGGGGAAGGATGTGTTTTGTATTCTTCCTCATATGGTAAGTAGAGGGCTTTACACATGCGTGCATGTTAATGCTGGCTCATCTCCTGTGCGGCTGCCTGGGTCTGGGTTTTTATGGACTTCATGAGTCCTTGCTGCTAATTCCCTCCGCTCTGTGAAGATCTCAAATGTAGCTTTTAAAAAGTAATAGATTTTATGATAGAAAAATACAATTGTTACTATAGGAAAATACATAACAAAAGGAGCAAATCTGCCTACCTGCCATGCAGAGATAATTAGTGCTAGTAAATTGGTGCCTTTTTTCCGTAGTTCTTTTTTCACCTTTGTAGATTTCTAAATATCTAATTGATATTATGCTAGACACAGTAGGAATGCAGCTTGTCTATCTGTAAGTTACGAGCAGCCTGATGGGCTGCTGCACCACCGCTCAGCATGCAGAGTGCACCGGCTGAGGAAACAGACTCACTAATGATCACTCTAGGAGATGCTTTGTAGCTTGGAGGAATTGGGTTTTGTTTGATTGTTTGTTGTTTGGTCAGTCATGAGGCTTGAACTCAGGGCCTGGGCACTATCTCTGAGCTTTTTCACTCAAGGCTAGTGTTCTATCACTTTGAGCCACAGCACTAGTTCCAGTTTTCTGGTGGTTTGTTGGAGATAAGCGTTTCATGGACTTTCCTGCCCTGGCTGGCTTCAAACCCTGATCCTCAAATCTCAGACTCCTGAGTAGCTAAGATCCCAGGTGTGAGCCAGTGGTGCTGGGCAGGTAGTGTTTGTTTCCATATTGCTAAATGACCTACGATAAATTAAGATGAAGTAGTTTCAGTTTTCTTTTGGTCGTGCAGGGGTTTGATCTCAGGGTATTATGCTCTCCCACTGAGCTTTGCCTCCATCCCTGTTTTGTACTGGTTATTTTGAGCTAGAGCCTGGCTTTCTGCTTGGGCCTACCCCTAGACTTTGATCCACCTGTTTCATTCTTCTCTTTGTGGCTGGGATGGCAGGCATGCACCAGCACGCCCAGCTTCCTCCATTGAGATGGGCGCTTGCTGACTCTTCCATTGAGGCTAGCCAGGGACCACCATCCTCCTCAGGTACCCAGTTCTGTATACTTTTTAGTATAACTTGCTCCCCCTGCCCAATAGTTTATGATTCAAAGAACTGGCAATCAATAAGGGTATATTAGTAGAAGAAAGAGAACTTGGTAGTTTCAGAATATGTCTTCAATCTCTAGGACATATTTGAGCATACTGCTGTCTGATAGAAATAATGCATGCCACATATGTAATTTCAAATATTCTAGTGGTTGCATTTTTAAAAGTAAAAAAATAGGTGAAGCTTGGTGCCAGTGGCTCATACCTATAATCCTAGCTACTTAGGAAGCTGAGTTCTGAGGATTGTGGTTCAAAGCCTGCCTGAGCAGGAAAGTCCACAAAGGCTCGTACGTACAATTAACTACCAACCAGAAGTGGAGCAGTGGCTCAAGTGGTAGAGCACTAGCCTTAAGCAAAATAGCTCAGGCATAGTGCCCATGGCCAGAGTTCCAGCCCCTGGGCTGGCACGCCTCCCCCCAAAGTAAAACTGATTTTAGTGACATGTTTTATTTAATACAAATAAATATAATCAAAATTTTATTGCTACCAATAGTCAACATCAATAATTACTACTTCCCATTCCTTGTTGTTAAGTCTTCAAACTCTTCTGTCTATTTTCCAATTATAGCCCACTTCAGCTCAGACTAGCTGCCTTATAAGTATTCAGTAAGTAGCAACAGGTGGCTACTGTTAGCACAGTTCTAGAGGGTGTAATTCCTCCTAGAAGATGCAGTAAAATATCACTTTGCAGGGGCTCTGGAGCCTCTGGGGAAGAAATCAGCAAAGCCATATTGCCCTATGAATATACTCCAGCACTGTGTGTGTGTGTGTGTGTGTGTGTGTGTGTGTGTGTGTGATGAGATCTTAAAACTTGGTCTCAATAAAATTAATTTAATTTTGCACAGTGCTAAATTTGCAGTCAGCTAAGGACCTACTAGAAATATTACTTGTAGTAATTCTCACAGTAGTTTATAAGAGTGCTTCCATGTTCCAAGAATTTTAGTACGTGCACAAACACCTCATAGTGGAATACCCAAGGACAGATAGAAGGTCTTCTGAGAAAGAAGACATTTATGGAGTGCACATACATATTACATGTGCTATGCAAACTACATGCATATTCATAAACTGATTAATTGTAAGCTTTAAACTTGCCAGTTTTCCTTTCCATGGTTTTGATTAACAGATGAGGTGACTGGAACCTTAAAGAGACTTGTCTTGCTCATCTGTCCCTGGGACTTAGAGAAGGGCCTCGCAGGTACACACCCATGTATAATGAATCCAAAGGCTGATGTTAAACAACTTTGCAAACCGCATGTGCTATTACCAAAAGCTAATGTTTCTGTAGTTCGTAGTATTCAAATTCTTTTTTTCTGTTCCAATACTGGGGCTTGAACTCAGAGTCTCTCACGCTTGCTTGGCTTTCTTTTTTTGGATAAGCCATACCTCCAATTCTAACTTTTTGCTGGTTAGTTGGAGATTAGTCTCAGACTTTTCTGCTTGGGTTTGGGTATCATCTGGGATCCTAGGATTACAGATATGAGCCACTAGCACTTGGCCTAATATTTTTCTCAACTAGCATGGAAGAACTTAATTACTTGCTCATATAACCAAGAAGTAGGATACTTGCCATGGTTGTATTTTTACTATTAATATTCCACTCATCAGATCTTGGCTATGAAGAAATATATTTCTAAAAATAAATTATATTTATGAGAGGATGTTTAGCACTTACCCCAGCTCTGCTAAAACAGTTAAAATCTTGTTCTTATCCGGGGAGAAATACTTGACTGCATTCACTAGAACTCATCTTTGTCAATTTCCAAATCAGCAAGATTTGAGAGACAGAACAGGCTGGTTAGAGGTCACAGTGCTGGAGGCAAAGTAGCAGTATTTTGATTACTAGACTATGACTCAGAGTAATCAGAAAAGGTCCCAAATGTGAATGGCTTTCTTATTTCTACAAGGATGGGAGGACCACATCTTTTTCTGCTGGTGTGCAGCCATTCATGAAGGCTTATTGTGAAAGCAAAACAAAATCATCATGTAGGAGCTAAGAAAGTCCTCCCAGAAAGCATTTCAAAGTGATCTGCATGAAAACATTAGCTTTTCCTAGCATCAGCCATGAGTTTCCATAATTGCTCTACTTACTGAGTCATCTGTAGCAATTGAAAATTCAGATATTTCCCATTTGTTAGTTTTTTTTTTTTTTCTTCCTCAAGTGACTTGTTTTTAACTTTCCTGAATGAAGTAAGCAAGCCTGCCACAAAATACTCTTTGCTGGGAGTTAGCGTACCAGGACTATGTGAACTAACCACATATGTTGGGAGATGTGGGCAGTTTTCTGCTTTCTATTTCCTCATGCCTATCTTCATCCAAGACTTTTGAGTATTTTTTTTTTGGTGTTTGGTGACAGAACGATTACTGGATTAAACTCCAGAGGATAGTAAAGATGGACATTTGTTAGTATGAAAAAAATGAAGCAAATATTGCAAAAAGATACAATGTAGACTATCTAGATGGCTAAAGAAAAAAGGATGTATTGATGGAATGAAATGATTGGCCTCACTTAAAGGCAGAAGAAGCTTGTTGTCTTCCCTTGTCTGCCTCTTTTTTTCCTGGTAGCTAGCTTAGCATTTTTGTTTGTTTTGTGTTTTAGCAGTACTGAAGTTTGAACTAGGGACTTACCTTGCTAGGCCAGTGGCTCTATCACTTGAGGCATGGCCTCTAACCATTTTTGCATTTTTTGTCAGACAGGGTCTTATGCTTTTGCCCGAGGCTACTCTATAATCCTTCTATTTGTGCCTTCAGAATAACTGGAATTAGAAGTACCATCATGTCCTACTTATTTGTTGAGATGAGATTTCACTTTTTAAAAATTTATTTATTTTGCCAGTCCTGGGGCTTGAATTGAACTCAGGGCCTGGGCACTGTCCGTGAACTTCTTTTGCTCAAGGCTAGCACTCTGCTACTTGAGCCACAGCGCCACTTCGGGCCTTTTCTGTTTATATGGTACTGAGGAATCAAGCCCAGGACTTCATGCATGCTAGGCAAACACCCTACCACTAAGCCACATTCCCAGCCTCAAGAAGAGATTTTACTTTGTGCCCAGGCTGGCTTTGAACTGTGGTCCTCCCAATCTCCACTTCCCAAATGGCCTTACATACCCATTTTGCAACAGTTCCATTACTGAAAAAAATCTCTGATTATTTTGGTTATATTTTTGAGTTTGAATTTGATGTGCGCTGGCACAAGGGAAGGAGGACTGAAATCTGTCCTTCTTAAAAAATTCTGCTGCTAATGTATCTTGTATCTATCTGTTCATTAGTACTGCAGAAAATACTAATAATAGTAGGTTAAACCAAGATGCTCCTGATGACTGCATATTTTAATGTAGCTCATTATTCTGTTTAATATGAGGCCTTTAAAATTTGAATCTAATTCAGCAAAACCTCCTAGGAGGTAAAACTGGCTCTGTTAGTGTGCCAAATTAGAGCTCACTCATTTGACAATATGTTCAGCTTTAATTTTTGGTTCTTTTACATCAGTGTCTGACTGATGAAACTCAAACTGAATAATAATCTGTGAAAAAGAAAAAGATGTGTTCATAGCTGATTAGGGAATCTAATTGAGCCATGAGCTACAGTTTTACTGTTGAGATTTTTTTAAGAGACAGAAGGAATATGATTTCAGCTACAAAGGAACTCCTCATTCCTTAACACTTAAGCCTATGACTAGTGTAGCTTGACTGTGTGGTGTATGCTCTTAGGTATCATTCCAGAAAAATGCTGTAGGAACGTGTGTGTGTGTGTGTGTGTGTGTGTGTGTGTGTGTGTATTTGTGCCAGTACTGGGACTTGAACTCAGGGCCTGGGTGCTGTCTCTTCACTTTTTTGTTCAAGGCTAGGCTCTACCACTTGAGCCACAGGCTCCACTTCTGGCTTTTTTAGCAGTTAATTGTAGATAAGAATCTCACAGACTTCTTGCCCAGACTGGCTTTGAACCAGGATAATGACATCTCAGCCTCCTGAGCAGCTAAGATTATGGGCATGAACCACTGGTGCTTAGGGAATCTATTCTTAAGTTTAGTGCTAATGGTTGAATTGCCAACTAACTGAACATTTAAGAGGACTAGAAATGGAATGTATAGTAAACATTCTCCCTGGAGAAGAAAAATAATTGCTCATGTGTATTGACGTTATTTTGGAGTTTGATGGTTTGTAGTTTGAGAATTATTGTGAACGATTAATCTATAAAAGACACTTATTATAAATGAGTTATAGGTTGTGTATGAAAGTAATTTGTATAATATCTAGCCTAGTTCCAATGGCTTATGAGTTTTGAAAGCATGCCTTTTTTTCCTTCCGACCTACTCCTTTTAGAGTTTAAAGTTTCTAAGTGCCTACCTTTTGTTCACAGATGTATTCCAGGACTTAGTGCCTGCTGTGTGGCAAACTTGCAGTAAAGATCAATATGCAAGCAGCTCTATCCAGAAGACGGAATGAATCTTTAAATGCACAAATCTGATTTTGTGTTGGAACTCAGGGATTGTCTTCCTATTTTTCTGTGGGACTGTGTTGAGTGTGTGCAGCCTTGCACTAACACTAGCACTAACACCATACAACTATGCTGTGTGCTGGCTAGTATCACGTGCTAAAGTTACAAAGGTGGTTTCTATTGTGCAGCCTACACAGGGTAAAGAAAGGGCCAGCGAACGAGATCTTCTGAGGCAGAGGGGCCGGGGCTCAGGTCATTGTGGCATTAACTGAAATCCTGGTGGCGAGAGGGGTGCTGGAGGCCACAAGTCTTACCTTTTTGGTCATAGTCTTCTGCAAACAGATGCTGGAGTTTAGCTGCCTCCTAGGCCCTGCTCCCTCCCGGGAAAGCAGAGAGGCCGGTCATTGTTGTGTTCAGGGTAGGGGTTCTGCCCCACACCTCCCGGCTGGACCCTTGGCATGCCAAGATGACCTGTTTCTCTGCTTCTCAGTTACTGCATCTGTAAAATGGAAGTAAAACGGTACTGATTATTAAGCGCCAGAGGCTTGGATCGTGACAGGTGCATAGCGCCACTGTAGTATCTACTCACGCTGTCCATTTTCAGTGTGCTAGGCCTTCCTGAGGACGGTGAGGAGGTGCGAGGGGATGGTGGCACACAGCACGGGCCTCCGCCGCACTCTGCCTCACCCAGTGCCGGGGCAGAGCTCTCATCATCCCCAGAGCGGGGCCGGGCGCAGCCTGGCACCGTCATGCATTTTTAGTATTAGAAAATGCTAGAATTGCGGTTAGGAGATGCAGCCCTTTCTTCTACCCTGGAGGGAACGTGATGCTCTACCCACACAGATACCCAAATAGCTCTGACTGCTGGAATATTGGGTGTCTCCCCTCTTGCTGGTTATTAGATGCCTGGATTTTTCATGCTTATCTGGGCTTGAAGTCCAGGATTGTGTGTGTGTGTGTGTGTGTGTGTGTGTGTGTGTGTGTGTTTCCATTTGGCCAGTAACAGTACTCTTTTCATATGGTTGTTGTAAGGATTAATAAGGAATGCAAAACAGTCAGTGCCTGACAGGAACTTGCAAATTTTGCCAAATTAATAACTCCTGTCATTGTCGTCTTGGTCATTGCCCTGTGCTTTAGATCAGAGAAGATATGCAAACCACGCCAGCCCCTTTCTCTGCTTAGAACTGTGAAGCTAAATTTCCTACTTGAAATACACTGTAACCTTCCTACAAAATCAAGCCTCTACTCCCTTCTGGGGTGCACGGTGCTGCAGGAGCACTACAAATGTTGGGATCGGCTTTCCTGGCTTTGTATTACAGCCCTTCCCTGGCTGAATCTCCCTCACACTCTCTTTCTACACGCAGGCGAAGATGGGTAAGTTATACTCTGTTTTTTAATTGAGGATTGAGTTAGGAAGAAGTTTCATGCTTTTGGTGGCAAAATTCTGGCCTTGCTAATGTGCTCATTACTTTTTTAATAACATACAAAATGTATGCATAACCACCAGTTATTAAACACTGGTTACCACTTACCCTATATTTGTTCCTTTTTCTCTCTGGTTGCCACCCTTTTAAATAGGGAAACCCAGGCAGATACAGAATGATAAAAAAATGTTTTCCTAACATTACACATTCTCTATTTAATGTCACAGAATTGGTTTACTCTACAGCCTTTTCCTTTTTCCTTAAAATGAAAAAATTGAATCGTGGACAGGGCATTTGTGCCCTGCCTTTGTGTTCTGCCTTTGGGCAGAACATTCGCCTAGCAGGCAGGCACACAGCCTTGAGTTCCATCTCTAGCACCTCAAAAAAAAAGGAGGGAGGGGGCTAGGGATATGGCCTAGTGGCAAGAGTGCTTGCCTCATATACATGAAGCCCTGGGTTCAATTCCCCAGCACCATATATACAGAAAATGGCCAGAGGTGGCGCTGTGGCTCAAGTGGTAGAGTGCTAGCCTTGAGCCAAAAGAAGCCAGGGACAGTGCTCAGGCCCTGAGTGCAAGGCCCAGGACTGGAGGAGGAAAATTACAAAATTGAGGTAAAAACTTCCCAATAAAGCTTATAGATAGTATTAGCAAATAGGATAGGCAAAGGAAAGAAAACAAGTAGATACAAGTAGTGAAGAAGTTTAAATTGCTAAATGTAGATCAGCTAGAAGAACCGAGATGAGTCAGAACAGAAAATATCATTCAAGCACTTTTGTTATCGAAACCATTTGTACAAGGTCTGTCTATTGGAGGATTATTAATATCTGGTAGTGATGTTTTAACTTAGAGACTGGAAATTCATACTGAAATTACATCTAGAAGAGAGGACAAAGAAGGAATTAGTGGACTGTGAAATGCAGAAATAAAATGGTATGTATATTTAACAAAACTGATCTAGATGAAGCGTTAAACACATATTACATACATACATATATATATATATATACACACACATGCATAGGTATAAGTTTATATGTGCCCGTGGTGGTTTAATGTATAGAGAGTTCAAAGAAGGCTAATTGCAACTATTCTTGGACGCAGGGAGAAAAGATTCCGATGAGCACTCTAGAGTTTGTTGCCATAGTATTAAGTTGTATCTTTCTGGAGCTGAGGTCCCCACGTGAAGCTGGGCATGGCAGCTGACTGAGGAAGCGTTGTGGTAGGACTTGCAGTAGCTGCCCACGAGCAGCACGTCATTCACACCCGTGACACACGAGCTCTAGCTTTAACCTAGGTAGCCCACCTCGGTAATTCAGCACGCCACATGTTTAAATCCCCATAAGAGGCGTGAATCCACATCTTTGTCTGACCACTGATTGAGCTGTATATGTTTAGTATCCACTAACCGTACCCACATACTAACATTCCCTTCAACGGGTAAACCGTAGCCGGGAGGCTGAGATCTGAGGACCCCAGCCCAGGCATACAAATCTACCAGCAAAGAGCCAGAAGTGGAGGTGTGGCTCAAGTGCTAGCATGCCCGCTGGGAGTGAAAAGGCCAAGCAAGAGCACGAGGCCCTGAGTGGACGCTCCAGTACCGGCACAAAGAAACAGGACGAGCGGTCCTTACCTTCTCCCTGCAGCCGCCCGCTCTCCCCCCGCGTGGGTGTGTGGAGGGCAGTGCCCTGTGCCGCCGCCTGCTGCTGCCCAGACCCGGCACGTCGAGTTCAGTTTCGACTCATGGACGTCTTCATGTCTACTTCTAGCCAAGTCTGGCCATTGCTCCGTTGGAGTGTGTAGTTTGTTCTTCATGTTAATTGCTTGTTTGTTTTGTCATTCATCTGGGCTTTGAGGGACAAGTTCTCTAAGCCACACCAAGTAACTTTATGTGCGTGAGTGTGTGCATGTGCGTGTGCGTGTGTGTGTGTGTCCCAGTCCTGGAACTTGAACTCAGGGGCTAGGCACCGTCTCTGAGCTTTCTTTGCGCAAAGTGAGTACTCTACCACTAGAGCCACAGATCCACTTCCTGGTTTTGGGGTTGTTGGTTTTTTTGCTGGTTAATTGGAGATAAGCGTCTCATAGACTTTCCTGCCCAGGCCGGCTTCAAACTGATCCCCTCTCAGATAACAGATGTGAACAACGGGTGCTTGGCCAATACCAGGTGACTTCTGTAAGGCATTCTCTATGTAGTCCCTTTTCATTTCTGTTTAATTTGGTTATTTAACCTTAGTTTTTTGTTTTTTTGCTGGGTGTCAGTGGAGAATTCACTCCCTATTAAAGGCACAGTTCATTTGTAGGAGATCATGCACATCAGCAGAGTTAGCACAGGAGGAGCTGAAAACAGCTGTTATCAGGTAATAAAATTACTTTCCATATGCAGTTGTTTTGAATTTGGACAAGCCCATCTGTTTTGCCTTAATTTAGTAAAGATGTGTTTGAAGACACATATTCGTAACCTTCTATGAGGGAAATCCTATTGTACAGATCACGGTGGGGCTAGTGGGGTTTTAACTGGGCAGCAAGCACTCAGTCTTCTGAGAAGGTAGTAAGGCATCTGACCATTTACCATTTTGAAAGTGAAGTGCTTGTTAATCTTCCTGCCACCCTCCCCCCAACATTAGATGTGAGTTTGCAATTTATTAATGTAATTTAAAAGAGCAGGTGTTTTTGTAGAAAAGATCATTTAGGGATGTAATAAGACCTCCATGGAAATTTTCTTGTGGATTATACAAGGCGGGAGGAGTTAATTTTTATTAATTGTTTAATCTGTGTTCTATGGTAGCAACATAGAATAGCAGTGTAAAGAATGTTAGGAATATTTGCAAACTAGTTTGTATTTTGTCTAGAGTTAACAAGTTTGTCTTGTTTAAATAGATTCTAATCTTGGGTTAGAGGCTCTCCATTTGCTGATTTAAAAAAAATATATTACTACTGGGCAGCAGGCTTCCATATCTTTTCAATTGAGACGTTGCTTGAGGGAAATGCCAGGTTTGCAGTCGTGCTCCTCTAGCAGGGGCTCTGGTAAAGGTCCTCCTGTCCCTGGCTTCCCTTGATGGGCCGCTAGCCTTTCTCTCTTGGCTTCAGTGTCCATTCTGTCATCTACGGGGGTTTTCAGCCCAGAGACTATGATTTTGTGATTCGACAGAGTCCTTTCTGAGTCATTTTCTTGGACAGAAAGAGTTGATCCAATAACCCTTTCCGCTTCCTTCCCCACTCCCTCTTGTGATCAGTGTGGGTAAAGTCCCCCTAAACGCTTCTTAATTGAAGCCAACTAACTTAAACAGATACGGAGCCTCCAACTATCTAGCAGCACTCTAACAACAACAACAAAAATAAACAACCACAACAAAAGATTAAAATGCAAAGATTGATGAAGAAGGCTTAAAACATTTTTGTCTTCTGTAGAGCCTGAGCGAGCCAGCTGCAGTACAGTGAGGTAGTTAAGAACCCTGGCACTGTAACCCTGCTACCCAGAACCACATCTGTGCCTGCTACTGGCTAGTTGTGTGACCTTGGGCAGTTTATAACTACAGTACCTGCCGAATATGTTTCCCGAGGAATACATGCTTGGCCGGGAGAGTCCTGTATGTTCAGTTGCTGTTATTGTTTTTACATGTCACAGGACAGACATTCCTATAATACTTCCTTAATTGTATAATAATCCTATGAGAGTGATCATAACAATCCTCAAGAAGAGACGGAGGCTCAGAGAGGTTAAGTAATTGGCTTAAGATCACAGAGAAAATAGATGCTGGAGTTATGGTTTAAACTAGTTCTTTCTGATGGTCCAAAACCCAGATTTCCTTCCGCCCACAATTCCAAATATTGTTAGGTAATCAGCTGACATTTAAATAAATGCTCATGCTGTCTCCAAGATAAAATAATATATCTACCTTTCCTCTTTTCACAGATGTGCCTTTCGGTCCTCAGGATTTTCAGTGAGTTATTTTCATACCATGTGATTGTGTGTGTGAGAGAGAGAGTGCACACATACTGTACCTTAAACTTGGGGACTGGGTACAGTCCCTTTCTCCACTCAAGACTAGCACTCTACCACTTAAGACAATGCCACTTCCAGCCTTTTCTGTTTATGTGGTGCTGAGGAATCGAATCCATGCATGAACTTCACACATGCTGCATTCCCAATCCCCTATTTACAGAATTTTACAGTACATTTATTTCAGTTGCCTCTGGGTATTTCCCTCCCCCCCCCCCCCATTTTACAAGTCTTTTTTTTTTTTGCAGAAATAATAGTATACAAATAGGCTCTGTCATTACTCTACCTCTTCCTGACAAATACCTTGCTTACTGCTGAGCTGTAAGAACTAGGCTTGTGCTGGCTTTAGACATCTTACATTTTGAGCCCCAGGAGGTATGTGTGTGCGTGCTGGTTCTAGAGCTTGAACTCAGGGCTTGGGCACTGTCCCCGAGGGGTTTTTTGCTCAGGGGTAGCCATTTGAGCCACAGTTCCACTTCTGCTTTTTTGCTGGTTACTGATAAGAGTCTTACGGTTGGAGGCAAGGCTCAGGTACTAGTATGCCCACCAGTGAGGGAAAGTGTCAGATTCCCAGTGTGAGTTCCTGTCTCAGACAAAAAAAGAAAGAAGAGTCTCATAGACTTTCTTGCCTTGGCTGGCTTTGAACTGTGATTCTCAGCTCTCAGCCTCCTGAGTAGCTGGGTTCACAGGCGTGAGCCACCGCTGCCTGGCAACCCAGAAGTGTCTCACTTCACTTGAGTTGCTGAACCAACTCTGCTTTGTTTAGTTTTTCAAGAAAGTACCTTAAACATGGATTCCACGTGATAGGATATTTACTTTAAGAATCTGTAATAAATTCTGTGAGCACGATCCCCTTCATTTCAAGGCAATGCAAGGGAATTTTTCGCTGCTTATTTTGAAAAAGCCCTGGGACTGGCACATCTTATTGGTAAAAAGTCAGAAGGTCTGTATCACAGCTACTAAACTCTGATGGTCTAGAAGGCAGCCACAGGCATGTGTAGCGGTCCCTTCTTACCTATAGGGGGTAATAGTCCCAAGATTGTAGTGGATGCTGTAATCACAGAGTGTCCCGAACCCAGCATGCATTGCTTTTTCTTTGTGGTTAGCATATCCCAGTGACCAGCGTCATGACTTTTTCACTCGGAGGCCCTTATCAAAGTAAGGGTTACAGGAACACAGGTGCTGTGATGACCGACTGGCGCGGTGACTCTTGGTGACTCGTGGGGGGGCAGCGTATGCAGTGAGGACATGCTGCCCGAAGGGCGGGAGGGGCCGCAAGGAGTGCGCGTTCACCACCCTTCTCAGAGCAGCACACGCTTTACGTTGCAGCAGTGGCTCCTTTTTGGAAATTTCCATTGAGTAGCTTCAGACTGGTTGCCAGGGGTGACCAAAATAGCAGAAAAGGAAAGCAGGGGTAAGGGGGCCCTGTTGTAAATTAATGGACATGGTTGTGTAAGTATCTCTGCTCATGCAGGTGTCCTTTCACAATGGATCTGGCAGAGGGGACAGAGAAGGCACGAGGTGCTCGAGCTGATGAAATGTCATCGTTGAAATGACTGGCAAAGTTGAACGCTAATTATAAAGCAATAACAATAGTGTTTATATGAAAATAAAGGCCGTGGTTTGAAGTTTGACAACTACTCAAGACCACCCTTACAAGCTGTTTCCATAATGGCATAATTGTGATCTCAATCTATGCTTAAAAGAGCTATGCACAATGTATCATTACCGCAGAAACT
This sequence comes from Perognathus longimembris pacificus, assembly GCF_023159225.1. Classification (NCBI taxonomy): domain Eukaryota; kingdom Metazoa; phylum Chordata; class Mammalia; order Rodentia; family Heteromyidae; genus Perognathus; species Perognathus longimembris. Next base: position 44,972,001 of record NC_063180.1, read on the forward strand.
ATTTGTTGGATACATGCACAGATTTTTGGTTTCCTTCATATATGTACAAATGATAAAAATATACCATTCAAGAGTAAAGGTACTCAGTATGTGTATAGGTGTTTGCCAGATCACATTTTGGGTCGAGCTTCTATTTATTCCCAGGGCCAAAGTGCTGTCCCTGAGATTCTTTTGCTCTATGCTTGAGCCACAGCTCTACTTTTGGCTTTTTTGATAGGTTATTGGAGGTAAGAGTCTCATAGACTTTCCTGCCCAGGCAGGCTTTGAACCATGACCCTCAAATCTTAATCTCCTGAGTAGTTAGGATGACAGGCATGAGCCATGGGACCTGACATTGAGCTTCTGTTTTCATGCCAGAACCTGATTGCATTTGGAGGAGGATGGTATGGAGGCTGTTTCCTGGGCATGAGAACCCAGGTTCTCAAAACAGGTCTCTGGTAGTGGAGGACAGTACAGGTAAACTACAGATAGAGTCTTTTAAAATGCATAATTTTGTATTTTATACTCCGTATCTTCTCTCAAGGAAGAGAAATCCTATTGAATTACAATTAGTATTGAGTTTGGTAGTGTTTTTATTATTGAGGCAAATAATTTTGTTAGAACTACATCTTGTGATTGAAGTTGATTGGTATTTTTATTTGTAATCTTTAATTTACAGTGTTTAAGCCTAAGTATTTTCCAGGGAATAGTTTGATTTTAGAACTAGAGTATCTGAGTTAAGATAAACACAGTAGTTTCAAGAATGTTTTAAAATAGAGAATTTATAATTGCCAAAGCTTAAGAAATAGAAAAGATTAGATTGACTCAAGACATTTTTTTTAAAAAAGCAAACCAAGACCTACAAGAGTATGTTATTATAGATTACACTTCTGTGCTTTCATTAGAGTCATTGACTTGGTAGACTCCGCTGAACTGATAAATATCATCATAAACACTGCCATGTATGGGGCTCTGGCTGCCTGTGCTCTTGGACATACATGGCTTGGTTGAAGCTCTCTTCTGTCTTTCACACTAATGACCTGAAGACACTTGTGCACTGTCCAGCCTGACTCACTACTAGGAAAGCTCTGACCAGGGTTCTGGAAAGTAGGGCTGTCAGAATTTGGCATAACCTTTATCAGTTACCTAAAAATGCAGGGGAAATGGAATTGGGTATTTCAACAATGATGTTTCTGTTCAAGGCAGGTGTTTTCTAGTAGTGTAGATATCCGCTGAATACACATCTTCAGCATTTGATCACTGGGGTACGAATATGTTTTCTAAATAGATACAAGTGAACATCTTAAGTTTTTTTTTCATTTTCATTTCAGCAGCGTTATGAATACTCACAACATTTTATTTCAAGGGCCATAGGAACCCATTGAGCCTTACATGGACAAACTTCCTGTGCATTTCATCTCATTTCAATTCTCTTTCTTTCTTTTTCTCTGTCTCTGTCTCTCTCTCATAGCTGTATATTAGAAATTCTACAAGTCAGGTTATGAGTACAATGCATCTTGATCACTGTCACCCCTTTCATTGTTCTCCCCAATTTTCCCTCTCCCATATCTACCCTCATAGTTCCATTTTTACATAATGCACATTAAATATATTGAGTATGTTTGTTTACCCTCCTCCCTCCTTTCTTGTGCCCTTCCCCAAATATGTTTCCATTCGGTACTTTTTTATGCTGTTTTTGTTTGTTTGTTTACTGTGAGGACAGTACTGTGTCCTGTACTCAGCCTGGGTGCTAGCACTCTGCCACCCGAGCCACACTTCCACTTCCAGCTTTGTGTTGATTAATTGGAGATAAAGATCTCACTTTCCTGCCTGGGCTGGCTTTGAACCTCAGTCCTCAGAATTCAACCTCCTAAGGAACCAGAATTACAGATGTAATTTATATTTATATTTATATTAATATATCTAACTGTGCACCTAGCACAATTAGATTTTCTTTTAGGAAGCTAGCCACTATATTCCAGATGTACTTAAAATTGTCATGTGAGTAATAGGAAGAATATTCAAGAATCTTCAATAAAATACACAGAAGCATAAGAAGAAAAAAGCGGTGCTATAGAAAGAACACACAACTGAGCTAATGATCCTTGTGTACATATAATGTGTCAGGAATTGACTTGTTTTGGACTTGACACCCCTCTCTGAGAAGCTTGATGGAGGTTTGCACAGGAGGGCACCTCCTTCAATAGTATGGGGTAAGGAGCGATATGTTGGCATTGCGGAGGAAGCATGTCCCGCCATTTCTACAGGAAGACATTGAGCTTACAGCAGAGGCAGAGGGAAAGAAGAACACGGTGCTGAGCCTGGTGGTGAGTGTGTACATGGGAGGGGTGTTAAATACCGAGAATCGGTAACCATTAAGGACAACCAGCCGGCTACCGGGGAGGCGGGCAGTCGTCTGGCTTCAGTGTCAGGGGCCTTAGGTACCAACCAAGGTTGTTGCGTCGTCAGAACTTGACTTGGCGGCACCTTCAGCGTCAGGATTTATTTATTTGTTTATTTATTTAGTGCTGGCACTGAGGTTTGAACTCAAGGCCTCCTGCTCTCACCCTTTTGCTCAAGGCTGGTGTTTTACAACTTGAGCCACAGCTCCACTTCTGGTACTTCTGGTGTTTGGGTTTGTTTTTTTTTCTGATTAACTGAAGATGAGTCTTATGGATTTGTCTCCTAAGCTGGCTTCAATCAAAGATCCTCAGATCTCAGCCTCCTGAGTAGCAAGGATTGCAAGGTGTGAGCCACCAGTGCCAGGCTTCCTCTTGGATTTCTTCTGATTCCTGCTTCACTAACTAGCTCTAGCAAGGTATCTAAACTCCATTCGTCTTGTGTTCGGGTCAGATAAACTTCAGTTTGTGCTGTAGGCCTTTTCATGAAGGTGAGGGCAGGAGTTGGGAGTTGGGGTAGAGCTGAATGCACCTAGAGAAGCAAGCAAGTGGACTACGCTCAGCAGCTGGAACGGCATTGCTCGTTCCGGAGTATATGGGGAGAAAACGCCAGGAGAGTAGAGAGTTGTCATTGAAAGGGTGAATTCCAGGTGGTTGGATTTGAAGTTGCCTGAGCTGGGTAGAAAAAGATGAACCTGTTACCCCACAAGTGAACTCTTCGGCCCCCTTTCTTCCATCAACCAAATGAGGAAAATAATCACCCTAGTGGCACCCAGCCATTTCCAAGATGGGCTGAGTTTGTAATAGGAAAGAGAAGTTTGTAGACAGTATTAGATTGAACTCTACTATTCTTCAAGCGCCCTGCCCTGTTGTTTATGGATCAGACAAAGTGTGTCAAATATCTTAAATTACCTAAGGAATAAGTCTCTTATGAAATGTTGTATTATTAAAGGGAGGTGTTAAGCCAGGCACTATTAGCTCACACCTGTAATCCTAGCATCTCAGAGGCTGAGATCTGAAGATTGTGGTTCAAAGCCTGCCTGGGCAGAAAAGTCCATGAGACACTTATCTTTAAGCACCAAAAAAGACACAATTAGAACTGTGGCTCAAGTGGAACGGTTGCTCAAGTGACCTAGCCTTGAGCAAGTAAGCTCAGGGACAGTGCCCAGGCCCTGATTTCAAGCCCCAGGACTGTTGAATGAATGAATGAATGAATGGCGGCTGGTCTTGGGTTGATAAAGGTATTTTAGCAACACCTCTGTTCTTGGAAAGTAGTGGAGTACCAGTCTTTAAGAAGTGAACAATTGCTACCTTAAGAATTGATGGGAGGGCTGGGGATATAGCCTAGTGGCAAGAGTGCCTGCCTCGAATACACGAGGCCCTAGGTTCGATTCCCCAGCACCACATATACAGAAAACGGCCAGAAGCGGCGCTGTGGCTCAAGTGGCAAAGTGCTAGCCTTGAGCGGGAAGAAGCCAGGGACAGTGCTCAGGCCCTGAGTCCAAGGCCCAGGACTGGCAAAAAAAAAAGAATTGATGGGAGACTGTTCACATGACAAGCAGGAGAATAAAAAGATGAAAACCTTACTCCCAACATTGCCCTGGCCAGCTCCGTCCTCCAGGGCTCAGGGGTTGCTTCTGTCTCAGGCAGGAAAGTCCCTGAGACCCTCTTCGCCACTTTTAACCACCAGGAAACCAGAAGTGGCACTGTGGGTCAATGTGGTAGAGCACTAGCCTTGAGCACAAGAGCTCAGGGACAGCGCCCAGGTCCTGATGAGTTCAAGACCCATCACCAACCAAAAGAAAACCCAAATAAATAGAAAGGAAGGGCATGTTGGCATACTGGAAGTCTCGTTTTGATATAAGACCTTAGAAGAGAAGATACTGCTTGGGGCAGGCTATGAGGGGGAGTTCCTCCAGGGACTTCCCAAGACTTAGTTTTTAGTGAAGCATTTGAAGTTGAGTTTCCCTTATCTGAAATGCTAGGGACACAAGTGTTTGGACTATGGATCTTTTGGAATTTTGAATTTGAACTGTTAGTGCACATATATATTATATGAGGTATCTACTTTATATAAAAAAAATCAGAAGGTAATTTTATAGAATAATTGTGTGTGTGTGTGTGTGTGTGTGTGTATGTGTGTATGGGCACGTGTGCCAGTGCTGGGACTTGAACTCAAGGCCTTATGCTCTTAGCTTTTTTGCTCAAAACGAGGTGTCTGGGGTGTGTGTGTATGTGTCACAGAATTGTTTCTCTGAAGATTAATGGCACGAGGTTGAAATTAGACAAGTGTCTATGGCCTTCTATTGTTATTTTTAACCTTTTAATTTTAGGGCTCCCTAAAACGCCCTGCATCATGACTGGAAGATGAATTTTTGAACAGAAAGTACTCCAAAAGGATTGTTAGGTCACCACTCTTAAGTTCCCAATTCTTGTTATTAAAGCCACAGACTCATTCTTCTTTCAGCTATACGCTTGTTCCGTTATGGCACTGTAATAATTCTGCCACCCCTTTAGCAATGTTCTTTCTGAGTTACTTGATTTTAATGTGATATGTGTTTTATTGATGACTCTCAAAAATTACATTATTAAACATTTAATTATTAAATTTTAAAGATAACTTAAGCCCTAATTTTACATACTCACTAAATTCCTGTGGTTAGAGAATATCTCATGGTATTCTATTTGTAATTAATATCCCAAGTAAAAGTAATTAGAAGTATCTGAAGCCCTTGGCAAAAATCTGTCATTAGACATGCCATTTCTAATTAACCGACTCCTTGCCTCTCGCCTTTTCGTCTCCACTTGAATGAATCAGTGTTCCTCCTTAGTGACACCTGTCTTCCTTGCTAAGACAGTGTGACTGGTGCACTGCTCACTGCGTTGTTCCACAGACTGTGGCTACCCACAAACGTGGTTGCTTAAGAACACATACTTTGCTGAATGCCAGTGCTTCATGCCTGTAATCCTAGCTACTCAGGAGGCCGAGATCTGGGGATTGTGAGTCAGTGCCAGCCCGGGCAGGAAAGTGCACGAGGCTCCTTTCTCCAATTAACCTCCAAAAAGTTGCAAGTGGAGCTGAGTGGCTCGTGCAGTAGAGTACTGGCCTTGAATGATAAAGCTAAGGGGCAGGGCCCTGATGCTGAATTCAAGCCCTAAATCTGGATGTATCCATAAAAAGACAAATACCATGTATTCTCATATCTGAAATGAAGATTTTTCAAAAGGCATGAAAGTAGAAGGGAACCATTTGAGAAGAGGAGGTAGAGCAGTGGGAGGAGGAAGAGGGGGAAGAGGGAGAACTGAGGAGGGCCAAACATGATCAAAGCACAGTGTGTGCATTTGAAAATGTCACAGGGAAACATTATTTTGTACAATGAATGTGAGCTGATGAAAATGTATAATAAAAGTGCACTGGGAAAGAATCACCAGAATGTCTTTTGGGAACACCACCTAGGATTTTTCTAATAGGTAGAAAAGGTCCAGGTAGGTTTGGAGAGATTCGAAGCAAGTACAGAGGAAACAAGTTGCAGCACCCCAGGCGTGTGAGTGCACAGTGGCTTAGAAAGATGTCTTTTTTTATGATACTTTGCTTTTGTTAATTTTTAGTTTTTTAAAATTGTTATTGTACAGGTGACGTACAGAGGGATTAGAGTTACATAAGTCAAGTCAAGAGTACATTTCTTTTTGGACAATGTCACCTTTCCCTTGCTCTCCACCAGTTTTTCCCTCCGGTCCCCACCCACAAGTTGTGCAGGTCATTTTCACATCGTGTCCAGTGAGGACCACTGCTGCATTTGTTCACCCTTTGCCCCTCCATTTCTGTGCCCCTCCTTTCCCCTCCTAAAGACAGATAAATAAACACATAAGACAAAAAAGAAAAGTAAAACAGCAACAAACAAAAACACCCATGTCTATTTCTTGGAGTTCACTTTGATAAATATTATTTTATATGATGAGATACACATAAGCATTGTGCCTTTGTGTTTCTCCCCTAAGAATAGCCTCCTTTGGTCTCATTCTGTGTGAATGCCTAGAGTCCTGTGTAATTTATTTATTTGTTTATTTTTTGCCAGTCCTGGGCCTTGGCCTCAGGGCCTGAGCACTGTCCCTGGCTTCCTTTTGGTCAAGGCTAGCACTCTACCACTTGAGCCACAGCAACACTTCCGGGCTTTTCTGTGTATGTGGTGCTGAGGAATCAAACCCCGGGCTTCATGTATGCAAAGTGAGCACTCTACTGCTAAGCCACATTCCCAGCCCAAGTCCTGTATAATTTATCATGTCCTAGTGTTTTTTAGATCTAGCTTCCACATCGGAGAGAAAACATGCACCATTGGTCTCTCTGAGCTTGGTCTACCTCACTTAATGTGATTTGTTCTAGGCCCATCCATTTCCCTCTGCAAATGACATAATATTCTTTCTAATGGTTGTGCAAAATTCTGTTGTTTTTAGGTATCACATTCACTTTGCTAAATTTTAATTTGCCTAACTATATATTAAGGTCATACTTATATTTTGAAATGGGTCCATTTTAGATAGAGAAGTGTGTGATAGTTCTTTTCCTCAATGATATCTACATCGTCTTAGTCATGGGAACAGAAGGGACTAAAGGAATGTGTTGTAGTTCTGGGCTATACTGAACATTGATTGTAGTTGTGCAATTAAAACCTCTCCCCTGATGCTCTGAGAGGCTCCTAATGAGAAAACACAGATTCAAATAGAATTAGGATGGCATTTTTTTAATGACACAAAAAGCCCATGAGGCTTTTGGGCTGACATCATGAAACTAATTTTGCTTAATGACTATGGAGGCCTACATATTTAAATGTGCAGAAAATGCGCTGAATTACTGGCCTGTCACATCCGGTTCCCTGTCATCTTTTATCTGAATAGCAGCTTTTGTTTCCTGAGGGCCAGGAGCAAGAATGTGAACCCCTTCAAGGTTGTTTTTGTACATGTTCAAATAATTGAATTTAAAGCCGTCTAAATATAGCAAATGAACAACAGCAAAACAATGCACCTTGTACTCTTGGGCTTAGGAAACACATCTGTGGATATCTGTTTTCATTTCAGAGAGCTCTGGACTATGTCAAGTTTTTGTAATGGTACAGGCTTTTTTGTTTTGTTTTGTTTTGTTTTGTACTGTTCTGGGGCTTGAGCTCAGGGCCTGGGCACTGTCCCAGAGCTTCTTTGCCCAAGGCGAGCACTCTACCACTTGAGCCATACCTTCACTTCTCATGGACGTTCCTGCCTGGGCTGGCTTCTAAGCAGGATCCTCCGACTTCAGCCTCCTGAGCAGCTGGAATTACAAGCTCATGCTGGTATTTGGCTGGTTTAAGATTTTTGATGGTTTCATTTTTATAACATTCAACTAATTTTACTTATCTTTTATTTCCTATTATTCTGAATAATTAGGAAAATTGGAGTGAAATGTCTTATTCCAATATTGTTCACTCAGTAAGTTTTTACATAGTCACTAGTATTTTAAATGAACAAAATATCAACTTTTCTATAGAATAAACTACTTAATAAGAGTGGAAACTAAACAGTTAACATCTAAAAGCTTTCAGCTCTTTAGACATGCTTAAGGTTGTCAAAATAAAAATCAGCCTTAAGTAAGTACCATTTATATTTGGTTTTGCCAGGTGTGTTGTATTTTTGTTCACAAAAGCTATCTTGAAGCGTATGCATGAGTAGTCCATCTATTTTGAATATTTATTACTCAATTAGCATGCTGAATATGTGGCTTTTGGTCACTTTTTTTTGGTTATAGGACTTGGTCTCGGATCCTGGGCGCGGTCCCTGAGCTCTTTTGCTCAAGGCCAGTGTTCTACCAATTGAGCTATGGTGCCTCTTCCAGTTTTCTGGTGGTTAATTGGAGATAAGACTTTCCTGCCCTGGCTGGCTTTGAACCACGATTCTCAGATCTCAGCCTCCTGAGTAGCTAGGATTATGAGCCACCGATGCCTGGCTTTTGATCACTTCTTATTCAATAACATGAATGGGCAAAGGACTTTTGCAGTTAAGGGCATCACATCAGAGAAAGGATTGGGCAGTCAAATTCTAACTGTTTCTTTTGTTCCCTTGCTTACTCCATTTCCACAGCTGCCAGTGTCCCTCCTGTCTGCCCCTTATACAAAAGTGTTCCCAAAGTGCCAGGACTGGGGCTCAACTCAAGTCCTTCCACTCTTGCTAGGCTTCTTTGCTTAAGGCAAGTGCTCTATCACTTGAGCCACACCTCTACTTTGGGCTTTTTGCTGGTTAATTGGAGATAAGAGTACCAAGAACTTTCTGCCTAGGCCGCCTTCAAACCACAATCTTCAGATCTCAGCCAAGATCTTTTATTTATTTATTTATTTATTTAGCCAGTCCTGGGCCTTGGACTCAGGGCCTGAGCACTGTCCCTGGCTTCTTTTCTCGCTCAAGGCTAGCACTCTGCCACTTGAGCCACAGCGCCACTTCTGGCCATTTTCTGTATATGTGGTGCTGGGGAATCGAACCCAGGGCCTCATGTATACGAGGCAGGCACTCTTGCCACTAGGCCATTTTCCCAGCCCTTAGCCAAGATCTTAAGTAGCTAGGATTACAGACGTGAGCCATCAGCACCTGGCTATTACTTTTTTTTTCTTTTTGGCAGTACTGGGGCTTGCACCCAAGTTCTGATTCTTGCTAGGCAGGTGCTCTATTGCTGAACCATTCCCTAGGCTCAGAGGTGACATTTTCACTCTGGAATTTCTTTAATTTTGATGATTATAGCTTTCAGAATATATATTTACTTTTGTGCATTTGAACTGTGCTTCATATTAGACTGTAAGTATCTTAAAGGTATGGTAGGTATTGAACTGAACCTTGAAGGCTAAGAATTTGGATAGATGAGGAAGGGAGGCCTGTCCGTGGGTGAGAAGCTACATAAATCAAAGTCCTCAGGAACACTAGAGTCATTTGCTTAACTTAGACAACTTGTGAGCAGAGCAGTGGAGGTGGAAGTTGGGGAGATTGGGGATGACCTTTGGCATTACTGAGCTGGTTCAAGAGGAAGATTCTCAGGGACGTGCTGTGTGTGTTTGATTAGCTGTGTGTAAGAGGACTCAGTGGAAAGCTGGAGGATGGCACATTTGCTCTACCATGCCCCTCTTTTATTGCTTGATTACTCCACTAAAATGGCAGCGTCGCGATGAGATGCAAAGTGTATTGAACCCAGGAGACAGTAGGCCTAGAAACAGGAGCCTCTGGGGCTCAGGCCTCTTCTCTGTAATAGCACAGGAGGGGCCGATGCTAGCGCTTGCTTCCGGTGCCCCTGGGCTCTGGGGCCGCCGCACGCTCATCTGCCTCTGGAGCAGAGCCTCCGCCACGGCCTGTGTCCTCAGAGGTCACTGAACTCTTTTTTTCTAAAGGTCCAAATAATAAATATTTGAAGCCTTGTGATCAGAGAATGCCTCTATTGCATATTTTTATTGTTTGTTTAGTGCCTTTAAAAATGTAAAAAAGTGACAAGCACCAGTGGCTCACACCTGTAATCCTAGCTACTCAGGAGTATTGAGGTTCCCAGTTTGAAGCCAGCCCAGGCAGGAAAGTTTATAAGATTCTTAACACAAACTACTCAAAAGCCAGGAGTGGAGCTGTGATTCAAGTGGTAGAGCACTAACCGAAAGCCAGAAATGCTAGGGACAAAAAAGTGGAAAGTGCCAGGCGTGGGTGGCTCAGGCCTGGACTCCCAGCTGCTTAGGAGGCCGCGATCTCAGGGCCCAGACAGGAAGCGCCAGGGGATTCCTGTTTCCAGTAAGCCACCCCCAAGATATTCAGACGTGGAGGTGTGCACAAGTGGAGCCTTGAGCACAAGAAGCTCAGGGACAGTGCCCAGGCCTTGAGCTCAGGTCCCAGGACAGGCGTGTGCGTGCGCCACGCATCCACGCACGCACGCACGCACACATGCACACACAGAGGCACACAGGCTCAAAAGTGAAAAAAGCATTCTCTTAAGGGCCAAACAAAAACAGACCATGGGCTGGATTGGCTCTAGTTGGATGCCTGATTTATTTGATTTTGATGTTTATTACTGAACTTCTAGAATTTAGAAACCAAGACTGGCTTGGTGATAGTGTTTGCTCATGTGAGTGTATCTTCATTTTCTACTTAGATGTTTTATTTTCTAAAAATTAAGAATGTAATACTGGATACAGTGGATGATTTCTGTAATCCTGACTACTCAGGAAGTGGAGATTACAGGGGTGTAGGTCTGGAGGGAATCATGATTGATTCCGGGTCAGCCCAGGCAAAACATTAGCAAGACCCTATCTCACCAGTAAGCTGGGCGCGGGGGCCCATGCCTACTAAGTATCCCAGTGAAATGGTAGTTATAAATAGTGTGTGGTCCATACTTGCAGGGACAATGATGTGAGATCTCAGTTGAGGTCTTTTTTTGCCAAAAGCAAAAATGCTGAGGACATGGCTCAAGCAGTAGAGTACCCTAAAAAAAAAAAAGCAAAGAAATAAAAAAGAGCTAATGCTGAAAATTCTGTCTTGTTAATTTTATTTCAGCTTCTCCCTCTTTTCTCAGTGCCTTGAAAACGCCCTGATATCTGAGACTATGTTACAGACATTTTCTAGAACATCTTAATGGCTCTTAGTATAAATTATGCACTTTATTTTATTTCACTATAAATTGTGCACAATTTAATACTTCTGTATTTATTTTTTCCATTTCCTGGAATTTGTTTTGATAGTGTTTTCAATGTTCAGAGAAGTTACACCTCTGGATTCCTCCTCTGAGGGTGTCCTCCTTTAGTCTGACTGTGTGGGAATACTTTTTAATATAGCCAAACTTGAGAAAACAACATATGGTTGTAATTAAACATAGTGATCTAATTTCAGTGGTCATTGGCTTAAAACTACTTCTGGGTTATACTTTATATTCTCATTTGGTTTTTGCTTCACCTATATTCCCTACAGCTGGGTAGGTATGTCAGATTTTTCTTTGTTGAGTAGTATATACCGTGTCAGTGTTTGTGTGTTGTGCTGTACATACATATGTGTGTACACATATATATGTCGATTGTAGGTTATTATAGTTATCTGGAATTTCTTTTTTGTGATACTGGGATTTGAACTCAAGGCTTTGTGCTATCTAGGCAGGTGCTCTACTGCTTGAGCTACATCACCAGCCTAGTTTAATGCTTCATTGTTCTGTTTATTATTTGTGGTAATTCATTTATATTCTTCTGAATGCTGCTTAAAAACAAGTATTTTCTTTCTAGCACAGAGCCACACCTCCAGCCCTGATATTTGCTTGTTATTTTTGAGATACGATCTGGCGTGTGTGTGTGTGAGTGATGTGTGTGTTCCCATTACCTGGGGTAGCAGTTGCATACCATTGTATCCAATTCCTTGTTTCTCAGGCTGGTCCTGAACCATGAGCCCAACAGTTTCAGCCTCCCCAGTAACTAGAATTGCACATAGGAGCCGCTGACACCCAGCCTAGCAGAAGTTATTAATCCTTGATGTTGTGTACACTTCCAAAGAACAGCTTGAACACAAAAATTTAAGGGACAAATTAGTGTTTCCTACTGAAAGAGTTAACCCCCCCCCCTTCTCTCTCTCTTTCTGCCTTTTTTCCCCCCCCTTCTTCCATTCAGGTAACTGCCTAACCTGGAACTTCTGCTGTAGATGCTTCTTGGTGGTTTGTCTAGAAGCCTAAGGTAAGATATTTTATATTTAAATTGTCCATTTTTAAATTGTCCATATTTTCTGTTGAAAAAAGTTGCTTTTGAAAATTTTAAGTCACTGCCAAATGTCTTTTCCTCTGACCTAACAGGAAGCAAATACTGATTATAAAGCTACATGTTAGGGCACTCTTGTGGGGAAGAAATAAGTTTGATTATAGCAATAGGATACTTTAAAAAATTATTTTGTTATTATAAAGGTGATATACAGAATTAAGATACTCTTAAGTGAATTTTCCCATTGTATATATGTATGTATCCAGATAGTGATGGTATTCAGGCTTGAACTCAGGACTTCACACTCCTGCTTGGTTTTTATGTTCAAGGCTGCCTTTCTACCATTTCAGTCACTCTACTTCTGGCTTTTTGCTGGTTAGAGTCTCACAAACCTCAGATCTCAGCCTTCTAAGTAGCTAGGACTACAGGGGTAAGCCACCAATGCCTGGCTTCCATTGTTTTTCATAATAAAACAAAATAGTTCATACTGTTTTCTGACATACACGAGGGAAATCCTATCATTTTATTCAGATATTCTTCACAGTTAAATCATAGATTTAAAAAACTACTGTTTTATTTAATAAGGCAGTTAGAGAGTTTCTATTCTCTCAGACTTGGTTTCTTTCTACAGTTCCCTCTTATTTGTGAGGATTATAGAATATGATGGACCCATTTGTATGGTAATATTTCGTCTTTATGGTCTTTTACAAAAAGCTTCCCTAAGTAACCCTCTTTTCTAGAGGTCAGATCATAGCCCTCTACTTTTCTTACCTGTCTTGGCTCAAGTCTTCATTTAATTTTTTAAATTTATTCTTTTTCTTTTATGAACTGTTTTACAGATGGACCATTAAGAGACATTTATAAATGTCTCTAATTTGATCTTTTCACCCTGCATCCAGCTACTTGTGAGCCGTTCTTGTCACTTGTCATCGGGGTATTTTTTTTCTAAAAGATAAATGTCAGCATGTCATTTGGTTTTCTGTATCTTTCACTATCTCCACATGGCTTATAGGCTGTGTTACAAACTCCTTCACAGAGCACCGTAATCTGTTCTTTTCCTCCTTTTCATCTCACTAGTGCCCTAGGTATGATTGTTTAGTTTCTACCATATCTTCATGGAGAACTAACTTACATACCATAAAATCCACCCACTGAAAGTGCACAAACTCGGTGGCTTTTGTTGTATTTGCAGTGCAGGCCCGGCCTCCTTTTCCGCTAGTATTTTCCTGGTTGGCGCTTGCTTTTAGCCTGGGCCAGCCTGGGCTGTGGTGCTTCTGCCCTCCTCCTCATGCTTCTCCTTGTCACTGGGGGGGGGGGGGGTGCCAGGTCCATGCCACCACACCCAGACATTGCGCTTCCCTAGTGGCTGGGATAAGAGGCACAGGTACCATACCCAGCCATCCATCGTTTGAAATGGGGTCTCTCAAGTGTACTGATCTGTCTGTTGTGGTTGGAGTCAGACAAAGATGAAAGAGGGCAAGAATTCCAAGGAAATAGAACTGAGGAGTGGCTTAACGAGGAGTTACTCAGGACTGGGAACAGAACCCCTGGAGGTCCAGCCCCGAGTAGTGGACATATGGAGACAAAGGCACTGGGAAGATCAGCATGGGAAAACCACAGCAAAACAAACTGTCAGCAAAGGGTTTAAAAGTAGCACCTGTGGCTTCATCGCTACCTTGAGACCAGATGCCCCTTTTTGAACCCCGCATTTGATCTTTGCTCTCAAACCTTTTGTTACTTCCAGCACTCACGGCTGGGAGTAATTGTGGATGAGGAAGTTTTATTTTGGAACCTAGCAATTGCTGACTCTCACATTTCTTCTAAATTCTGCTTCAAAACAAGTACTTTCTTCTTTAGCTCCTATCTGCAAATACACAATACACGTAGAAGAAACCCATAGTTGGCCCTTCGGACATTCTGTTTGCAAAAATACCTCAGCTACAAGTAACAGCTTCCTCTCTCCCTCTTTCCCTGTCCTCCTCTCCTCCTCTCTCTCCTTCCCTCCCTCCCTCCTTCCTTCTCTCTCACCCAAGCCTAGTCCCAGAGCCTGCCTGGCTTTCCTGACTCAGCCTCGGAAGCACTCAGTGTCACTGCCTTCACACTCAGTTGCTCGCGACCAAGTTAAATCCTGGCCTGGACTTACACAGAGATGTGCAGCAATGCCACAGGATACTTTTGGAATATTTTCATCATTTGTCAGAGCACTCGGCAGCAGCCTGGTGCCTGTGGCTCACATCTGTAACCCTAGCTACTCACAAGGCTGGGGTCTGAGGGTCAAGGTTCAAAGCAAGCTTGGACAGGATAGTCTTTGAGACGCTTATCTCCAGTTAACCAGTAAAATCTAGGAGTGGAGCTGTGGCTGAAATAGTGCTCTAGCCTTGGTTGAAAGCTAAGGCACAGTGCCCAGGCCTTGAGTTCAAGCTCTCGTACCAGCTCACATTAAAAAAGTATGCATTAGCAACGAGTACTAATTTTTCCCTTCCTTCTTTCTGATAGCTACCAATCTACTCCTTGTCTCTGTGGATCTAGACATTGCTTACAAATGAAATCAGACAATATGCTGTGCTGTCTGCTGTGACTGATTTCTCATACACAGCATAAAGTTTACAAGGCTCGTCCATACTTTTTGTGAGTAAATAATATTCTGTTGTCTGCATCAGATGCTGAGTTGAAGGGAGAGAGAGGGAGAAGGTAGAGAGGGAGGAAGGGAAAAAGAGAGTGTATCTCGGTGTCTGTGTAGCCAGTGTTTCCGAAAAGGCCCAGATGAAGGTATTTACTTATGGATTGAATTAGGATAAGCACGGGCTGCACCTGAGAAGAGCAGGTTTCCTGCTGTTGGGTGTTCAGCGCAGAGGGCCGGGATGGTGGTGACCTCTTCCTGCCGAGGACGCCCCCAGCTAAAGACCCCGCAGCCTCATGGATCCTCAGCAGCGTGTGACCAAGTACAAAGGCTAGGAACGGGAACGTGCCGACTGGAAGTGGAGAAAAGCATGTGGGTGCCCACAGCCCTGCTGGGCTGGCCTTCTCTGGGCCTGTGGAGGCCACAAGGAGACTTGGGAATAAAGGCTCCTGACGGAGGCATACAGCCGTGCTTAAGAGCACCACACGCCTGAGAGGCGAGGGCTCCAAGTCGTGAGGGCAGCTCCCACTGCAGGGGGAGTAGGAGAGGCGCGAGTGTGTAAGTGTGTAAGCAGGTAAGAGCCAGGCTGTGGAAGTGGACAGAGGTGTGTATGCAGAACAGAAGGCTCACCTTGTCTAGAATGGCTTCTTTCTTCTGAGTGAGTGAAGAAGAGGAAACATGGAGGTTCCCTTTTCCTGGAAGTAGATAACTAGGTCTGTGGCTTCACAGTGTCTTGAGATGCAGGGCCTGAGGTGAATGGTGGGGGCTGGAATAACATGAACACTTCACAGAATGGCATGCAGGTTGCACGAGGCTAGGAAAGGGTTAAAACCAGCCACAGGACTTAAGAAGGCCTAATGGAGCCAGGCATTGCGGTACTTGCCTATAATCCCAGCTATGCAGCAGGTGGGGACAGGAGAATCTCAAGTTTGAGGGCAACTCAGGCAAAGACAGTCGTAGAGAGAAGCTGTGTGCAAACCGAATAAAAACCAAAGGACTAGGATGCATCTCTGAAGGTAGAGTGCTTATCTAGCATGTGCAAGTGTCTTAACAGTACACACACACACACACACACACACACACAGAAAAGACTGAGAGCCATCTGTAACTGCAGAGTCACTAGGGTGGTCAACTAATGGGCTGATAAATACACCCTGTCTAGGCGCTGTCAGGTGAAGGAAGTGGGCAGCGGGCAGTTGCTAAGAGGACCACAGGGGTGGGCAGTGAGCAGGGGAGCCATGCTGAGCCGATGCCAGGGAGCGAGTCGGGACAGAGGGGACGACGGGAAGTTGGTGCCTGCCAGTGTGTGATTTGTGAGCGCCTCTGATGGAAAGGTGGTGGTGGTTGGCACACCGCAGCCTTCGCTGCCCCTTCATGTGGCTCAGGTGACGGGCTGCATCACGCACTGCTCTGGTGTGTTTGCTGAGCTCTTGGCTCTGCTTTCCCTAGTATGGTTTTATTTTTAGAATTTTAGCTCTGGGTTTGCACTCGGGGCCTTGTGCTTTCTAGAAGTACCGTATTGCTTGACCTAGGGCCCTAACCCTTTTGCTTTAGTTTACGTTTCAGCTATAACCTTGTGCCCGGGCTGGGACTATGGCCTAGTGGCAAGAGTGCTTGCTTTGTATAACCTTGTGCCCCTGCCCAGGGGTGGCCTGGGATTCCTATCTTCCTGCCTCCACTTCTCTTTCGTGTAGCTGGGACTGTAGGCATTGCACGCAACCCCCAGCCTTGTGCAAGGCTGCGCTCTACCTCTTGAGGCACACATGTTTATGTTACTATCAGAGGAGCCTGTGGAAAGGGGGATAGTTTTGGTCCCATCTTTGGAAAATTAAGAACTGCCACAGGTAGAAAAGATAAAGTACGTACGTAGGATCAGTATGGCACTGATGGCTCACACCTGTAATCCCAGCCACTCAGGAGGCTGAGATCTTAGGATCGAGGCTCAAAGCCAGCCTGAGCAGACAAGTCCAAGAGACTCACTCTTAACTCCAGTTAACCAACAAAAGCTGGAAGTGGAGCAATAGCTCAAGTGGTAGAGTATCAGCCTTGAGTAGAAAAAGCCAAGGGACAGTGCTTAGGCCCTGAATTGAAGCCCCAGTACCGGCACCAAAACAGCAACAACAGACACCAACATTACATATACACAGGATTCTTGTAATCAAACAATTGTGATCAAATATGATAAGACCACCTTATTTGCAGTTTACATGCAGTTATGACCAATGCAATAAAAAATCCATAGAAATTTCAAAAATGAAAAAACTTAATTTCCATATGCCCATTACGCAGCTCAGCAGACAGAGAAGTTCTCAGCTGGGCCCGCGTTATCGTCAGCTGTGTTTAAATTGTGTGAGCTGAGTGTTTACCTGCCCATAATTTTGTGAAAGAATACGGTGCCCCAAAAGCAAAGTATAAATTATAGTAATCCTCTCAAGCCGAAAGGGCACATCATATGCTTAATTTAAGTGATAAAGTGAAAATGTGGGATTTGCTGTCTTGAGCCGACGTTGGTCAGTTTTATGGAAAAAGAAAGAATCGAGCTTCCACAGTAAAGTGCTACACTCCGCATCCTGATCATTAGCGGGTTTTCTCCGTGTAACCCTGCACCCTCAGATGCCAACCGTCTACTGTAGTAAGTGATTACTTAACACGATACCCGACAAAGAATAACAGCAGGACCAATAACTAGTAATGAAGCGACTGGAGAACAGAAAGAACTTGTTGTTCCGTCCACATTTATGGCTCTCCGGAAGTCTCTGCACGGATGAGTGACCCATGGAGCCAGGGCCTGTGGATTAATGTAATGGTGCCCACAGCTGTGAACTGTGGACGGCCGGGGGTGGGGGGTGTAGATTTGGCGAGGGGAAGATGAGCAAGGAGGCTGGAAGAGGACGTGGTACTGGCTCCAATTTTCCTTTTTTGCTACAGGTTTTATTGTTTTATAGGGAGATACTGAAATGTGATGATGCAGAGAGGGAGAGACGCCAGTGAAGAAAGTTGAATACAGGGTTTCTTAGAAGGCAGGAGAGGGTCGGGTGCCAGTGATTCAGCCCTGTAGTCCTTGCTACTCAGGAGTCTGAGATCTGAGGATTGCAGTGCAAAGCCAGCCCAGGCAGGAAGGTCTGTGAGACTTAGCGTCACTAAACTACAAGAAAGCACCCAAGGGGAGCTGTGGCCTTTATCGAAAGACGCCTCCAGGAAGTATCCAGGCACTGAGCTCAAGCCTCCCCCTGGTCTGGAGGATCTAGGGTAGCATGAATCTTAGAGGTGGGACCAGAGGCAAGAAGAAATGGAAGGTATTTATCAGGTCATGTGGCATTCTAAAAGCAAAAACACATAGGTGTAATGAATTTCCATGAATAAGGAGGAGGCCTAGGCAGCGCGGGAGGATGGTGTAGCAGGAGTTCCAGAGAGTAGGAAAATGTTGGGATGGGGTAGAGTAGGAGGAAAAGAGTGAAATAAGACAGGAATAAAAAGAAAGTTTAAAAACAACACACTTTTTTTGTGTGGTGCTTGAGTTGAAGGCCTTGTGTAGAAAAAAAACGCCAATGATGTTAGTGATTATATCAGAAGACTACCTTGCCTAGTTTAGGCTTTGGGGTTCTCTTGTGGCCTCCTTCCGCCCACCCCATTCTGGTTCACGTGGAACTGACTGATCCAGAGAACAGTGGACTGTGAGTTGGGTATGTGCATGTATTTGGACTTCTGCCTACTTAGGGTTAGCTTTTCCTAGGTGTCTTGCTTAGCCTGTGTGATTAATCCTTGGCACGCCTCTGCCACAAAATGTAAAGTCAGAGGAGCTTTTTGGTTATTTGGATCTGCCGCTTCCATTCTTACCACTGGATGGAAATTGGCCTCAAAGGGCCCATGGTTTTCTTTGTCATTAGCCAGCAGATGCTTGCTACGGTGTCTGGCTCACTGAATCTATTTGATGTGAGGGTAAGGCCTCACCCTGTGCTAATGAGAAGAGCAGGCCAGTGCAGTAACATTGTCTAACAAACACCTGCCTTTGATCTGCTAACTGAACTGTTGGTTGGCTTATCTGTCCTCAAATTGCTTTGACACTGTGTGTGTGTGTGTGTGCGTGTGTGCGCGTGCGCGCGCGCGCACGCACACGTACCAGTACTGGGGCTTGAAGCCAGGGCCCTCTGTGTTCTCACTTGGCTTTTGGGCTCTATGGCTTGATCTACACCTCCATTTCCAGCCTTTTGTTAGTTAATTGGAGAGAAGAGTTTTAGATTTATCTGTCCCAGCTGTCTTGAAATAGGATGCTCAGAAATCCACCTCCTGAGTTGCTGCAATTTTCTAATACCTGATCAAATTTTAATACATTGACTTGAATTTTATTTTATTTTGTACTATTTGTGTTAAGTAATTGTACAAAGGGATTTGAATGCTACAAGTCTTTCCCCTATCCTGTCCATACCGTCCAGTCACATGGTTGAGTTTTTGCTTAATGCACATTGAATAGAATGACCGCACCTGCTGGCCTTCCCCCCTCCCTGGATGGGTCTGCCTACTGTCCCCATGGCCAGCATCCTCTGACACAGTGTCCCGCTTCCTGGCATTCACTTGTGTTGAGCAGTTCTTCAGGGGTTGAGAGGAGCTAGATCGTTGAACTTTTCCACTAAGTGTACCATACTTTGAATACATTTGTTTTTGTGTTTATGCACAAAACCCTGTACGTTATCACGTTTGTTTGTTTCTTTTGTTTTGTTTTTTTGGCCAGTCCTGGGCCTTGGACTCAGGGCCTGAGCACTGTCCCTGGCTTCTTTTTGCTCAAGGCTAGCACTCTGCCACTTGAGCCACAGCGCCCCCTCTGGCCGTTTTCCGTATATGTGGTGCTGGGGAATCGAACCCAGGGCTTCATGTACACGAGGCAAGCACCCTTGCCACTAGGCCATACTCCCAGCCCACGTTTTTTTTTTTGTATTGTCCACATATGAGAGAAAACGCATATGGCTCTTTGGAGATGCTTTGTGTCTGTTCTGACCTCTGCATCCGTTTTCATTCTTATCTATTTTTCAAGATCTCTTGTTGTCAGGCAAGTTTCTCTTTCTCCCTGTACTGCTTTGTAAATAGACAGAGATCTTTGCAGATCTTCTTAGGACTATCAAGCAGATACATGATTTCTTAATGGCATTCAGACACATGCATTGCAACTGTGGCTTATTTAAATGCTGTCCTGGTCCACTGGCCCAGCTCCACTTGAACCTTTTAATCATTTTCCCAGTCTGCCAGTCCCTTTAGCTGCATAATAATGCAGTATTCGTAATGCAATTAGTATGTGAAAGTGAACCTTCTTGACTTAAGTAGAGGAAGTGGTTGACCTGTTTAAGATAGGTTAGCTGAAAATTCTGAGACAATTTGAGGGAATGATTAAGTAATTTTAAAGTGTGTGAATATTAGTTACTTACTATAGAAGCAGTGACTGGCTCATAACCCCACCATCCTGTTGAAATAATCCATGCACAAATAGAATAAAAGTGAACCTTGATAGCTTTTACTAACCAGTACTAATCAAGGATTTCATTTCAGAAATATGTTATAAACAGTATCCTTGGAAACTTAATTTACTTTTCCCCCCCTGCTAGTCCTGAGGGTTGAACTCAGGGACTAGGTACTGTCCCTGAGCTTTTGTACTCAGAGCTAGTGCTCTACCACTTGGAGCCACAGCACCATTTCCTGCTTTTTAGTAGGTAATTGGATGGGCTTTCCTGTCTGGGCTGGCTTTGAACCCCAGTCCTCAGATCTTAGCATCCTGAGTAGGATTACAGGCATGAGCCACAGACATTAGTTTAGTCTTACTATGAACATTTTAAAAATCATTTTTCATTTGTGTATAAAAGGGTTTCAATTCAGCAGATCAGTTGAGTACTGTGCACCTTGGTCAATATCGCCCCTTTCATTATTTTCCCCATCTGGCTTTTAATGGTGGCTTATTGGGAATATGAGTCTCATGGACTTTCCTGCCCGGGCTGGCTTCAAACTGAGATCTTCAGATCTCAGCCTCCTGAGTTGCTAGCATTATAAGTGTAGTCATTAGCACCCACTGGTGAACTGGATCTTACATATGAAAATGTTCTGTTACACCATGTCTGGTTGTTTAGAGATACCTTGGCCCCTTTTCTGTCAGCTTTCTAGCTCTAGGCTGGTAGTTCAGCTCTTAAAACCTATAACTTATTATTACAAAGTAATTTCCTTTATTTCAACCATTTGTTTTCATTTCTATGGGTGATACCATGATTATCAAACAATAAAACTGGATTACATTCATTGTCACCCATTTTATTTTAGGAGGCAACCACTCTTGCCACTAGGCCACATCCCCAGCCCCCCCCCCCCCATTTTATTTTATTTCATAGTTACTATCAGTCTTCTAGGGGCAGGTGGTATTTACCACCTTTGACGGGTGAGGAGACCCTGTGACTCCTGGAGATGGCCCAGTGGACCGGAGCTGGAGGTGGAGTCCATTGCACTTCCGCAGAGCTGGTGCTTGTTTTCCTGTTTTAAAGCATGTGATTTAAGTGAAGCCACGTTGCTGCATACCTCAGCTAAAGCAAGCCTTTGATCTCCATGGTTTTCCTTTGCTTTTGTTGCATCTACCCAAATGCTGCTACAGAAGAATGCATGTATTTAATCACCATAAGCATCATCTGTCTTGTTAGTATTATGTAACTTGTACAGTATATCTTGGAATCTTTTAAGATGCAGTTTGTCCTTCCAATAAGATAAGCTGATTCTTTTTTAGTGGTTTTACTTTGAAAACAAAACATCATTTAGTGTTATAGATGATTATAAACAAAGTTTGTTTTATACTTTGTATAGAAAGGAATGTACTTAATAAAAATTATGTTCATTTAAAAAATCTAACCTAGGCATACTGGCACATAGCTATAATCCCAGCACTCAGAAGACAAAGGCAAGAGTAGTTTGAATTCAAGACCAGGTGGGCTATGTGGTGAACCTAAGATGAGCTTGAATTATCTAGTCAGACCCTAAAATGCTCAAAACAAAATAGTCAGGTACTAGTGGCTTACTCAAGGAGGCTGAGATCTGAGGACCATGGTTCAAAGTCAGCCTAGGTAGGAAAGGCTATGAGATTCTTATCTCCAATTAGCTAGAAACAAAAGCCAGAAGTGGAGCTGTGGCCCAAATGGTAGAGCACCAGCCCTAAGGGGAAAAACTAAGGGACCATGCCCAGGCCCTAAGTTCAAGCCCCATTGCTGGCACCAAACCAAAACAAAAGCCCTGCCTTATTTTGCGATTCTAGGAAAAGGGCTAAACATGGAAAGTTAAAAATAATAATTTCTAAAAATTTGTCTTAGGAGGATATTTTTATGGTATCTGTTGTGTACATCAAAAATTGAAAACATGTCTGGATTATCTCAAATGTGTAGGTGAAGCAAGGACTTAGACAGAGACATCCAGGAGCATTCGTTTCTGTCTCAATTTGATCAATGGATTCCTTGCTTCAATGTTTCTTGTAATGAGGCTCAGATACCTCCTGTTCTGGACCAAAACCCCAGATTTTTAAAAATTTTTTGTTTCTAAAATTGTTCTTGTAAAGGTGACGTTCAGAGGGCTACAGATGCATAAGTCTCACAATGAGTACATTTCATTTTGGACAGTGTCGCGCCTTCCCTCGCTCTCCCAGTTTTTCCCTCCCATCCCCACCCCCAGCGTGTAGAGTTCATTTTCCACATCGTGTCCAGTGACCACCACTGCCGCGTTTGTCCACCCTCTGTCCTTCCATTTCTGTGTCCCCCGCCCTCCCAAAGACAGATAAACGGACAAACAGGACAGGAAAGAAAACAAGAACAGCAATGTAGAAAAGCAAACAAACCCTCTTATTTCCATTTCCTAGAGTTCATTTTGGTAAATGTTATTGTATCTGATCAGATGCCCACGGGCATGGTGTCTCTGTGTGAAGGCCCCAGGTTTTGATCTCACTCAGCCTCCTAGTGCCTCTAGGGTGAATGGCAGTGCTGCCTCTGCTAGGACTCTGAAGCTGGTGTCTTTTCTAACTCAAAAATCCTTTTGAGGCTGGGCACAGGTTGCTCATGCCTAATGCTAGCTATAATGCTAGCTACTCCGGAGGCTGAGATCTGAGGATCTGAGGGTTGTGGTTCAAAGCCAAGCCTGGGCTGGAAAGTCTGTGAGGCCCTTATTTTCAATTAACCATCCAAAAACCCAGAAGGAGATCTGTGGCTCAAATAGTAGAGCACCAGCCTTGAAGTAAAGTACAAAGGTGAGGGACCGCACCGAGGCCCTGAGTTCAAGCCCCAGTACCAACACACATACAAGAGTAGAAAAACAACACCAAGAAATCTTTTGACCTCTTTTGTGTGTTTTATGAACCCAGCAAGTTTATTGCAACCTTAAGATCTTTTGCTGCTTGTCTCACTGAGAGGAATTTGTACCCCCCAATCTGCTGATTCGTTGAGCCTTTTTTGGCCATTAAGCCTCAGCTTAAATGTCCCCTCTTCAAAGAGACTAGTGTGACAACCCACGCTGTAAATCAGGGCTTTTCATCTGTCCTTGTTGCCTGGCTTGGTTTTGTTCTCATTGCGCCGGCTGGAAGGCGCGTCAGCCAGTGTGTCCTCCCCACTCAGCTCGGCCGGCTGTGCCGCTTTCAGCACGGTGCGCGTTGCACTCAGTATTAGTTGAGGGAGGAAACACAGGAATGCCTTTTCTATTGGCTTACTAAAAACATTTCCCTTTGCTCCCTGACTTTTTCCCTTTCCCCTCTTCTTCCTTCTCTTTGTTTCCCCTGTCATACATGAGGAAAGTCCAATCTATTAATATTTTTTCAACAAATGTTTTTGTACTTTTGACATTTTTATCTCTCTCTCTCTCTCTCTCTCTCTCTCTCTCTCTCTCTCTCTCTCTCTCTCTCTCTCTTTTTGCCAGTCCTGGGCCTTGAACTCAGGGTCTGAGCACTGTCTCTGTCTTCTTTTTGCTCAAGGCTAGCACTCTCCCATGTGAGCCACAGCTCCATTTCTGGCTTTTTCTATATATGTGATGCTGAGGAATCGAACCTAGGGCTTCATGTATGCCAGGCAGGCACTCTTACCACTAGGCTATATTCCTAACCCTCTTTTTTTTTTTTTTTAACCAGTCCTGGGCCTTGAACTCAGGGCCTGAGCACTGTCCCTGGCTTCTTTTTTGCTCAAGGCTAGCACTCTGCCACTTGAGCCACAGCGCCACTTCTGGCCATTTTCTGTATATGTGGTGCTGGGGACTCGAACCCAGGGCTTCATGTATATGAGGCAAACTCTCTTACCACTAGGCCATATTCCCAGCCCCTTAACCCTCTTTTTTTTTTTTTTTTAACTAGTAAGATTCTTCTGGGAGAAAGCAAAAACCCTTGCAATTCTCAAACTCTTGAGAGGTGACTGTTTGCCAATGTGTCTACTGCCTACCAGGTACTTGTCAGAGCTGGTAGAACCTAGTCACAAAGCAATTAGCAGGTAGGAACCTTGGCTCCTGCCAGCTGCTGCGTCCTGTCCTGCTTGAGCTGGCCTCTTTCCCAAGGGACTGTGGCTGTCAACCCAGCAAAGTGAAATTGCCTCCTCATAAACCATTTTCTCCAGCAGTGTTAAACAGAAACAAATTCTGGGTTTATAAAATGAGTTAAAATGTGTCAACAGAAAAGAACAGAATAATAATGGTCTGCTGCTGTAATTTGAATTCACCAGTCAAAGCAGGAATATTTATTTTCAGAAGAGATGACATTGGAACCACAGGACTTTTAGTTGTGTTGAAATGACTTTATTACACCCAAAGGGTAGATTTAATAACTTGATTTATCAGTATTGGTGAGAAAAGTGGCAGTTGTGAATTGTGTAGTATAATTCGTGTGTGTATGTGTGTGAGAGAGAGAGAGACAGACAGACAGACAGACAATGACAATGACAATCTTGGGGTTTGAACTCGGAGTCTGGGCACTGTCCCTGAGCTTTTTTGTTTAAAGCTTGAGCCATAGCTCCATTTCTGACATTTTTGGTGGTTAATTGGAGATAAAGATTCTGAGGCAGTTTTCTTGCTAGGTGGCTTCAAACCATGATCCTCCCGAATACTTGGGATTATATAGGCATAAGCCACCAGCACCGGTTATGTAGTGTAATTTTGACCCTTAGAGCATTGGTGTCCTTGAGACCTTGCTTTTCAGTTAGCTCTAAGGAAAGGGGCAGGCATTTTGAATGAGTGTTACGTGATTTCTTTTCCATTTCATTTTCCCAGCTGTTAATTAGTCCATACAGGATTCCTTTTGCCCACAATAGATCTTACCCATTTGTATGGACCATAATCAATATATTCAAGAAAACTTTAAAAAATGAATTTATAAGAGTTAAACAGATAGCATGCCAGTTCTGAGTCGGGCCTTGATTCCTGCCTCAGAAGTGTCCAATGCGATGCTGGTCTGCCTCGAGCCTTCCTAGGAGGTTTGGTTGGCCTGATTCTTGGTCTGAGGAGATTGGGGAATGTTTGCCCTTGGAACATTGCTTTGCAGTCCACATCCTCTTTGCATCCCTTGGCGATCTCTTCTGGCCTTGCATGAAATTCAAAGAATTTGTGTTGTTAAATACTGGCTTCAGTATTTTGTTACAAAAATTAGGCTTTATGTAAGTTGTGGGTAAGATACGCCTTGTAGCACTACGGTTGTTTAAGGAAAGCAAAACCTATCATCTACTCATCTACACTGATGTGGAATTCTTTGAGATTTAACATCCATTCATGATGAAGAAGTCATCAAACTTGGAGGAGAAGGAAACTGCTTCAGCCCACAGTCCAGGGCATTTGCCAGCAGCCCACAGGAGCCTTGCACGCTGTGCTGAAGTACTATAAGCTTTCATGTCAGGGACAAAGCAGTTTTCACTGCTTCCATTCAACATATTGGAAGTCATATCAAGAACAATTAGTGGGAGAAAGTAGAAGGAATCTCAACTGGAAAAGAAGAAATAAAATTTTGGATTTGTAAGGAGCATCATTTTACATGTAGAAACCCCTGAAGATTACACAAATAATTGTCAAAACTAAGAGACACATTTAGCCTACAAAAATAAGGTATTTTTAAATCAACAATGAACAGTCTACAAATTAAAATTACTTCAATAATAATAAAACACAAGAATAAATCAAAGAAGTGAAAAAGGTACACATTGAAAGCTACAGAGCACTGCTAAAAGAAATTAAAGATATTATTGATGTACTTTTTTTGGGGGGTGGGGGGATGATGGGGCTTGAACTCAGAGCCTGTCCCTGAGCTCTTTTGAGCCACTTCTGGTTTTCTGGTGGTTCATTGGAGATAAGAATCTCCCCGATTTTCCTGCCCAGCTTTTAACTGTGCTCCTCGGATCTCAGCCTCTGGAGTCGCTCGGATACAGGCGCGGGCCACTGGAGCCCGGCCGGCACGGAACTCCACTACCGCAGGTGCAGGCAGGCAGCGTCCCCTGGAGAGTGGGCTGGGGTGCCCCCGGCGGGAGTGACAGCTGAGCTTTGCTGTGCCTGCCTGCCTCCTGGGGGCCACACCGCGTCCGTCCATCCCCACCCTCAAGAACACTGCTGAGCGCATGTCACTCTCCCTCTGCCCTCAGCGTGAGCAATCGTCACGCCAAACCCACATCGCAGGAGCTGTCGGGAACTGTCTGCGTTACATGTATTCCTGCCACTTTTATTTTTTAGTCATACTGAAGAATGTCTGTGTACTCCCTAAAGAAAATTAAAGTTAGTTTACAGTAAGCGTTCATTTCCTATGAGCATAGGTTATTAGCAGAGAGAGAAATTGCATGGTTTTCTGGAATCTACTTCATTTAGTTATTGTGAGATGTGTCTGCCCCCCTCCCCAGAGGGCTTAGTTCTAGAGTTAGTTTCTGTTTTAGGAATTTGTGTAGGGGGCAGAGGGGAAGAGAGAGAGAAAAAATAGGGAAATAGAAGAGGGATTTTTTTTTTAGAGGCATACACAATTGCGATTAGATTATTTATATAGTATTCCATAGCTACCCTTTTAAGGACTCAAGCTTAGAAAGGCTTAATTATTTAAAGGGTGACCCTATTTGGAGAGTATGCCCCTTTATAGATTTCTCTCTGAGTGCTCTTTAAGTTACGGATTTTCTTTAAGCCTCTGATTCTATTTTTACAGGTTATTTATAGGTTAAGTCAGCTGATCTGTACCATTTAAAGCGGGAGGGAGACTGGCTTCTCCTTGGGCAGGAAAGTGACTTGGCATGAGGAAGGGAGGTTCAGCCTAATTACCTGTGCTGATGAATGCGGCAGGTTCCTGGTACGCAGAGCTGTCAGATCTTTGGGAATTTTCTGTGGCCCGAATTAAATCCGCATCACAGCGGACCGCAGGGTTTAGAGAAGGCTACTTCCACTGTCTGCTCTCTAATTGTGCATGCTAAATTGTCACTGCTGATTCGATTATCATTGCTCATTTTATATCTTTTCACTGCCTTGTTTCTGTCAAATAGAAAAGGGAAAAAAAGACTTCAATCTCCTGTTTTACACATTGAAAAAATAATGACCTCTCTCTTCTCCCAGGATTATATATTACAGGTTCCAGAAAGCTATGTAATGATACTTCCGATCCAGATTATTTTTCTATCAACACTCTGAAAAATTTATGACATGGCGAAGCATCATTGATGGAGTCACTTGTAATTTAATGAATATCATCTCATAGGCCGGGGAATTGATTTCAAAGACTGACTGTGCTCAGCTCTGTTTCCTGAAATGCTGAAGTAGTTTCTCTCTGTGTATATTCTCAAGGGGGGCCGGGGGGGAAGGGTGTTTTTCATTGTTTTGTTTTTTTGTTTCTTTGTGCCAGTACTGGGGCTTGACTCAGGGCCTGGCACTGTCTCTTAGCTTTTTTGCTCAAGGCTGGTGTTCTACTAATGGAGCCACACTTCCACTTCCATTTTTTTGGTGGAGACAGTTGGAGATAAGAATCTCCGACTTTTTCCTGCCCAGGCTATCTTTGAACTGTGATCCTCAGATCTCAGCCTTCTGCAGAGCTGGATTGCAGGTGTGAGCCACTGGCACCTGGCTTGATGGGCCATGGTTTTAAGATATTTCTTCACAAGAACCAATCCATCAGTGGTAAATGTTTCATAATATAGCCTGTGAGGCAAGAATGTCATTGCACTTGTAATCCTAGCTACTCACAAGGCTGAGGTCCAGATGCTCAAGGTTTGAAGCCAGCCTGGGCAGAAAAATCCATAAGGCTCCACTTCCAAAATAACTAGGAAAAAGCCAGCTGGCATCATAGTTCACATAGTTCAAGTAGTAGAGTGCCAGCTCTGCAAGCAAGCTGACCAAGAGCGAGGCCCTGAGTTCAAATGCTGGCATCCGCCAATACACACAGAAACCCAAATAGCCAGAGACTGGTGGCGGCACCTCTAGTCTGGCTTTTTGCTGGTAGAGGAGGTAAGAATCTCTCAGATTTGTCTGCTTGAGCTGGCTTTGAACCATGATGCTCCGATCTCAGCCTCTTGAGTAGCTAGGATTACACGCGTGAGCCGCCGGGGCTGAGCTCAAAGTGGAGGATGGTAAAGCAAGCACACTGAGAGGTGAGAGGTAGTGCTGAGAAGCAGGGGGCTGGTGGGGAGGGGAGACAAGGTCTAACTGGAATTCGGGCTTGACTGTGCAGTGGAGGCACAAGTTGATGGTTGCATTAGGCAGTGGTTTACTCTCTGACCGTAGCTAAGAAATGGAGACCCTCGGGTGATTGGAAGAGTGACCTGGCCCAGCAGACCTTGGTCTTGACCTGGGTCAAGCTTTATAAATAAATTACACATTTATAATAGTGCTTGTTCTATAAACAGCAAAATTATGTCATGGCCTGTTGGATGCACTTAAGTCCATTAATGAAAAATAAATGACATTTGTTTCTTTTTCATCTTCCATTTTAGATTCTGCAGACATTTATTACATGGGCAGGTTTTGTACTCTTAAGGGTTTATGAATCTGTATCTTTAAAAAATTACCTTTATAGAGTTGTACAAAATGGTTTTAAGTCAACAAATGAGTTTATACAGTGCATCTTGATCGATGCCACCCTTTCCAATTGTTCTCTCCCTTTTTTTTTTTACTATTCAACGTGTGTGTGGTGAATGAATCTTTTGTGTTTCTTTTTCCTTTTGTTTAAGTGGTATGTAGGTTTGCACTCTCATTCAGTTCTCCAGTGATCTAGAATCGGTATTCTTGATACTTGAAGCACTTAAGTGAAAACAGCTGCTGGTGCCGGTGACTCCCACCTGTCATCCTAGCTACTCAGGAGGCTGAGATCTGTGGGGGGGGGGGAGTCCTGGGCCTTGGACTTAGGGGCCTGAGCACTGTCCCTGGTTTCTTTTTGCTCAAGGCTAGCACTCTGCCACTTGAGCCACTGTGCCACTTCTGGCCTTTTTCTATATATGTGGTGCTGGGGAATTGAACCCAGGGCTTCATGTATACGAGGCAAGCACTGTTGCCACTAGGCCATATCCCCAGCACCTCAAAGTCAGTTCTGGTAGTAAAGTCTGTGAGATTCTTATTTCCAGCTAACCAGTAAAAAGCCAGAAGTGAAACTGTGGCTCAAATTTCAGAGTGCTAGCTGTTAGTGAAAAAATTTAGGGACAGCATCCAGGCCCTGAATTCAAGCTCCAGTACTGCCATAACACAACCCCTCCCCCCCATAACATCAAAAACAAGAACAACAAAACCCTATCTTCTGTAATACTCAACTCATCTGAATTTTTTCTTCTTTTCTATGCGCTGCACAGCACTGGGCAAAGAAGGTCCCTAGCACAAGCAGACTGGGTTGAGTACTAGCACCATTCCTGGGTAACTAGCTGTCAGAGCCTTGATTTTCTCATCAGTGAAACTACAAATAATCTACAGAGATTTCTTGAGCTGGGCCGCTGTCATGCCTAGAAATGGTGGGTAGCCAGTAAATAGGATTTCTATTTTTCCTCTGTGTTAAATTTGTCTTGATTTCTTTGTGTGCCAGTCTTAGGGATTGAACTCAGGGCCTGGGCGCTGTCCCTGAGCTTCTGTGTGTGAGTGGGTGTGTGTGTGTTGGGGGTGGGGGGTGTCCTGAGGCTTGATCTCAGGACCTGGGTATTGTGCCTGGGCTCTTTTGCTCAAGGCTAGTACTGTATCACCTTGAGTCACAGCGTCACTTCTGGTTTTCTGGTGGTTCATTGGAGATGAGTCTCACGGACTCTCCTGCCCAGGCTGGCTTTGAACTACGATCCTCAAGTCTCAGCCTCCTGAGTAGTTAGGAGTACAGGCGTGAGCCACCCGCTTTTTTGCCACAGCTCTATTTCCAGCCTGTTGCTGTTATTTATTGGAGATCAAAGCCTCACAGACCTTGCAGGAGCCTCGGGATCCTCAGACCTCAGCTCTCAGAGCAGCTAGGACAGGACGGCTGGGCGAGCCACGGGCGCCCCGCAGGGAAGCTTTAGGAGGACATGCGTATACTAAGGGGCCGGCCCAGGGCCGGAGGAAAGTGACCCCCCACCCCCACCCCGCCGCTTCACTGGAGGAGGAAACCATTATGGGATGCGTGGGTCTGCGGGCCGGGTGGAGCCTCTGGTATTTGCCATATCTGAACGTCCTTGAAATCAGTCTCAATTCTTGCTGTTGGAGCAAACCATGGCCAAGGTGTGTCTCTTTTTTCTCCTTCCATAAGGTGCTCCCAATTTTAAGTCTTAAGAGAAAGAGTTCATTCCTCAGTGTCTAGTCATTTTATGTTTGCCTTTGAACTAATATTGTGTTTTCTCTTAATGTCATCTTAATGGTTCCAGTGATACACAAAAGGAATATCTAGCATGTGTATGGATTTTTCAAACACTTGGTACAGTTTTCACATAAAAGAACCCAGCAACCATCTATATCTAGTTTAGCTTTCTGTTAAATAGCACTGTTTATTTAAGGACTCAGTTTTCATCATTATTATTGGCTATATATAACATTCTGCTAGTGCATAAAGTTGGTCAGTGTCACAGTACTGATAAAAATGAATTTGTTTTATATTAATCTTCTCTTATTTATATGAAATGGTTGGTAAAAAATATGGACAGATATTCAGAATACATTAGAGTCCAGTTTGAGTTTTTATTTTATTGGCTTAGGAATTTACTGGGTTGTGTCTTTGTCTGGTTACAGTTTAAATAAACCCTTATCCCAAGCACAGATTACTTAATTTAAAATCACAATCTGATGAATCTTAAGAACTAGTTTAATTTTACATCTAAATTTGTGGTTCTTTTCTTACTGAAACATCAATATACTATTTACCCTCAATTTGGTAATCCTTTCTTATTTCCGAAAGCCTCGTTACCTTTTACTTTTTTCAAAGTATTATTTATTACTGTGGGAAATGAAGAGCCATGTAAGAAATGTTTGGATATTCTTTGCATAGTCTAAGGCTTGCTTTAAATGTAAATTGTAGTCAAATATATTCCGCTCAGTATTCCTGGATACAGTTTATTGTTGAATCTGTGTACTCAATGCAAATAATCTTGGGCCCGATTGGGACTATTTTGCCTTACTAAATCTAATTTCTGAACAACTTTGAATATAGTGCTTCTCTCTGCTTGTAGTGTGAGCTCATTTGTCACCAGTGCGTGTTGAATGCATTCTGCGTGTCATACCACCTCCCTGGTAGACTAGTACAAAGATGACAATTGCACTGGGGAGATGAGGCACTGTCGAGGCCCGGGACGGGCTCTGGAGCCCAGAGTGCTGCTGTGGGCCCCAGGGAGGGGCCTGTGTGGCGAGGCACAGCCCACGGAGCCCCTCCCTCTGCTTAGAGGAGGAGAAAGGCAAGCTGGCTGTCCTTCTTAGCAAGTGCACCCCAACCGTTCTGTGGGACCTACTTCCCCATGTCCTTCCTTTGATCTCTGCTGACTTAAAATCATCATATTCACTCTTGTGTTTGAAAGATTCCTAAGATCCAAGGTATTAATGGTTTGTCATCACAAGACAGTAATTGGAAATGCTGGTTATTGATGTTTTAAAGAGTCTCCTTTATCAAAGTTAATGTACCAGTGATGTTGGTGTTCACAATGCCATTCTCTAACATCCAGGTGAGTGTATGTGTGTGCATGTGGGTATAGTAGGAAAGGAATGTCAAGTGTTCAGGATAGAAAGAGGCTAATATAGAAATGTTATCACCGGCAGTCTGTGTGGAATATTTTGAGGTCAAATTTCACTTACAATTTAGGATGTTTAGAAACAAATGGAAAGTGGTTAGTGCTAGGTTTCTCTCCCCCTCCCTCCTTTCCCCTGTATTTTGTCTTCTTTTTCTTGGACTGAGAGTTAAAGTCAGGATCTCATGCTTGCTAAGCAGGCATTTACCACTTGAACCATACTTCTATCCCATTTATTTTGTTGGGATGGGGGTCAACACTTATTGCCCAAGGCTTACTTTAGACTTCGATTGTCCTGCTCATGCTTCCTAAGGGACTACCAGAGTATACCACGGTGTCTAGCTTATTAGTTCAGATGGAGTGTCACTCATTCATTTATTAGCCCATGCTAGCCTCAAACTGCAACCCTCCCAGTCTCCACTCCCAAGGAAGGACCTGGGAACCCAGGGTGTGCCACCATGGCCTGTCATGTCAGACTCCTAAACTCTAGAAGTAGGATTTGCCTGTGAGGATAATTTGGTTTTTTAATTGTGTCTCTTCTCTTTTTTTTTTTTTTGTTCATTCTGTTAGTATATATTTGTGGGTGTTTTTGGCAACTGTAATCTCTTCTTCAAACTATACTATCTTCATATAACTAAAATTCGTGTTGACTGTGTTTCAGGAGGAACTAAACTCTTGTCAAAGAATTTTTATCAGTGTGAGTGAGGCGTGAAAACACAGTGGGTAGAACGCAGCTGGAACTCTGGTCTATGTCTGAAAAAATCATCATTTAACTTAGAAGCTGAGAAAAAAAATCGCTTTGTATAGTATTGAGAGAAAATAAATCCAAAGGTCTCACAAGCATCTTTTCAAAATGAGTTCCAAAATAGAACAGTAGTGCTTCCTTCTGAGAACTCTGCTTTGCCAAGAAAATGCAGATTTTCCTTGGTTAGCTGCTTGTAGCTTCTCCGCAGCCCCTCGGCTGCTATCTGCCCTCCACAGCTCAGCCCCACCTGGCCACTCTGCTGGCACTGAGCTGCGGGGCTGAGCTGCCCGTGTCAGAATGGATTCTGACTGGTCTGTTTATCTCGCGTTGTCTTCTGTTTTCACTCTGTGTGGGAGGCGGGGACTCAATTTAACTTGGTAATGCCACTTCTGTGCACAAATGGTCTTACTACAAACACCAAGCAGGACAAATATTTGAAGGGTTTCCTATGCAGGTCAGGGATGCACTATTAGAAATTAATTTGACACATGAGAGAGGGTGGCACCAGCTACTTAGGAGGTAAAT
The DNA here is from genome assembly GCF_023159225.1 of Perognathus longimembris pacificus. Lineage (NCBI taxonomy): Eukaryota > Metazoa > Chordata > Mammalia > Rodentia > Heteromyidae > Perognathus > Perognathus longimembris. Next base: position 45,005,123 of record NC_063180.1, read on the forward strand.
GTAATAGGACCAATGACGAGGCCAGCCAGGGCAAAAGGTAGTGAGATACTGTCAGAAAAAAAACAAATAAAAAAAAGTAAAAAGCAAGTATTGAGGGCATAGCTTCAGTGGTAAATCGTTCGCTTGGCTTGTGCAAGGAGGTCCTGGGTTCAATCCTTGCATCTACTGTGAAAACCAGGGTGCACACACTGGTGGATGGATTGAAGAGTACCTTTGCTGGGCAGCAGAAGAAACTCTTGAGTCCATTTTCCATAACCAGAAAAAGAAGTACCAGGATAACTAAGACCGTCACTCAACAAGGTGTTTTAATACTCAGGTCTGAAACCCAATAAAGTGCAGAAGCCAAGCACAGATTGCCGGGCTTGATACTCTTCTAGTTTATTTTGTCAAAACACTGGAACTAAAATTGTCGTACACAGCGATATTCATCATCTCTGTAGTGTGTGCAGCGATTATTAAATATTTTTAAATATTATTAAATATTTTTACCTCACTTTGTACAGATCTTGCTAGGACACAAAACATATGAGAATGTTGCTTCTTAAAGATGGTGGTGGAAGAGGAAACAGCTGGGAATACAAAGACTTTTACAGCTAGACATCTGATGGTGGGATTCTGCACTAAGTGATTTCTCTTGCTAGTAGGGACTTTAGGAATGAGGACACCAAGGGAAGGACTTTCCTTGGTGGCAGGGACACTAGAGACAAAAGGAAAACTAAAATCATGAGGCCATGTTCATAGATGATGGAAAGGAAGCTGTGATTCTATTCTATCCCTATTCCCTCTGAGTCCAGTTTAATTACAGTATGCAGAAGAGGACAATTACACGAGGAACTGATTGAAAGTGGAATGTGGTCAAAATTGTCATAGACTGGCTCACAGTTCACAGACTCAGGGTCTGGCACTGTTCCTTAGCTTTTTCTCTCAAGGTTAGCATTCTGTCTTCGGAGCCACTGCTCCACTTCTAAGTTTTTGGTAGTTAGAAGTTCCCAGACCTTCCTGCCGGGCTTGCTTTGAACCTCGATCCTCAAATCTCAGCATCTTAATTAGCTAAGATTACAGGCACAAGCCACCAGTTCTGGGCTAAAATAGGAAACTTTTTGTGTGCTATCTTGTCAGCCCAGCTTTGAGCTTAAGTTTTATTGGTAACAGCATCTTCTCTAATAATTTAATTCCCCCTTGCCCATTGTAACCCTTGCTGTAAGGTTCAGGAGCAGGAAAGGTCCTTGAGTAATGTAAATAAGTATTTAATTAGGGCTAATGCCAATGCTACTGCAGTGTGTGAAGTGAGACGGAGAGGTTTAACCAGCCACAAAAGCTATTTACTGCTTCGTAAAGCCCGGGCGCTCGGTGTCATAAATATTATTACTGCTTGAGGACTTCAGAAAAGCAATGGAATATCAAAACTGATTTTCCTTTGCTGTTTTAAGTGTGCAAGGTTTTGCTCCTAATAGAACTTGTAATGAAGCTGGTATTTAGGAGACGGATACCTAACTGAATGTATTAACTGCAACGTGGTCAGGAAAGCCTTAAATACAAATGAGGAGTTTGTAGAAGATAGGAGAGGAGAAGGCTTTACCTCTGTGAAGTATGAAATTGTGTTGAGGAATAAGCCGCTTAATATTGCTGAGGATACACGGAGCCCCATGCAGGGTGAGGGCTAGCAGACGCTTTCTGTCCATTAGCTCTCATTTTCACAGCAATCCCAGGATCTTAGTTGGCTTCAGTTTTACAAATGAGGACATAAAGGCTGGGAGAGAGGAAGTCACATGGGTGTGCTGGTTGGGCCTGGATTCATCAAACCAAAGTTGACACTAAAATAGCCACAGTAAATATCTGCTAAGTACCCGTGAGTGTACCTGAAAAGTTAAACTATGCCATGTGCTATCATTACATTTTTAACCTCTTATTTTATGTTCACCATTTATTCATGAGCTGGTATATTCTCAACATTCATTAAATGTTACGAGGGATGTCAAGAAATAAGAAGATCTCATTTTTCCCTCTGAGTTTCTTTCCAAAGTAAATATCCCAGACTTATAAAACACAAACTGTAAGAGCAGAATCAGAGGGCTGAGGTTCCCTTCCTCAGTATTTTGTGACTATTTGCCAGCCCCTTTCCAAAATCAGTGCCCAGGCCCTTGAGTTCCAGCCCCGTCTGTGGAGATGGGGGAGACGCATGCGCAAGCTCAAAGGCCCTGTTCAGTCAACATCCCAGCCCCTAGGAGTGAGCTCAGAAAAAGGAGTTCCTGGTCCTCCAGAAGCGCTTTACTAAAGAGGGCGTGCCTGCCTGCACGAGAACACGGGACCTGCTGGAGTGGGTGGGGTTTTCAGAGGCAGTTTCCGGGCAAGGCTGGGGAGCTGGTTAGTGCCAGTGTAAGGCCAGGTTTTCGTTATGATACTAGTATCTTAACTGTCCATATCTAAGACTGCTTATACCACTTTTCCTCCATCAGCTCCTTACATTGGTAATGCTTTCAGTGTTGGAGGTGAATAGTTTTGGATTTTTAGTTGGACGCCGGTGGCTCTGTATAATCCTAGCTACTCAGGAGGCTGAGATTTTGAGGTCCAAGGCCAGTCCAAAAGTCTCTGAGATGCTTATCTCCAGTTAACCAGCAAAAAGGCAGAAGTATAGCTGTGGTTCAAATGTTAGAGCACTAGCTTTGAGTGAAAATGTTAAGAAACAGTGCCCAGGTCCTGAGTTCAAGCCCCAGTACTAATGTGTAGACACATGCACACACACATTTATAATGATATCCATATTTGATACCTATTATAAAGGTGACTTCATCACGTATCCATGCTCCTCACTTTGCACTTGAAGAAGCTAAGGCCCAATTAGCTGTGATGGGTTTAGTGGCAGAGGCTATAAATGTCAGACCTGGGCCTTGGCTTGGCTTTAAATCATATTTTCTGTCCTAAAGCTCTAGTTGAAAAAGACATAGAGGTTAGAGATGGTTTAACAATAAAAATAATTTCTATGCTCATTGGTTTGCCAACGCGGGGTAGGGGAGGTGGTTAGAGAAGTAGGAGGTAATAGAAATATCCGAGATGGACTATGGATAGTAATTTACTTACTGTGGAACCTTTTGAAAGTTTTGTAAAGTGAAGTCACTTAATTCCTGAAGATATTTATGGAGCTGTCACCTTTATACAGGATAATCCAGGGTGAGGAGAGCAAATTTCATAAAAAGCCTTAAAGTGTGAGGCGATGGGTAATAGAGTTTGTGAGCTCAGATTTATTCCCGTGTCCTTTCTCTAACTGGCCTTTTAACTGGAGTGAAATTGATGGGAAAAGCAGGAAGTTGTGGCGGTTTTTGAGTTGGGATGCCTCTGGTTGGCTGTGATTATCATAATGGATTTCAACCTTGAAACGGAGCCCCATTTGACAGAGGAAGCAGCTGAGACATAGAAAATGCCAGAGAGACAAAATAACCTTCAGCTACTCTATAAAAGGAATGATTAAGCAGTTCAAAATGTAGATGCCAAATGCTCTCACACAGCCATTTCGTGGGATTTTAAGTGAGGAATCACTGTTCTTTTTCCGGGTCCAGCAACGCACTTTGGTTCCTAATGGTGCAGGAAAGGACGTGTGTGCACTGTGGCCTCTGTGAATGGCGAGGCGCAGACACGCCCTGGCATCTCTTTTCCTATGCGAGCACAGAGGGTCCCGCGCGGGAGTTCCCTGTATGCATAGTGTGGTTTACGTATTTGCCTCTATTATTTTCCTTCAATCTCCTCCTCTCTTGCTTTAAAAAATAACCACTTTACCAGGCACCAGTGGCTCAAATTTATAATCCCAACGATTCCAACTGAATTCTGAGGCTTATGCTTCGAAGCTAGCCTGGGAAGACAAATCTGAGAGACTAATTAACCACCAAAAAGCTGGAAGTGGAGCTGTGGCTCAACTAGGAGAGCACCAGCCTGGCACAACAAAGCTAAGCAACAGTGCCCAGGCCCTCAGATCAAGTCCCAGTACAGGCAAAGAAAAATAAAAGTTGTTCAACATAATGTGTCATTATAAATTGTAAATGAAAACTATATCAAGGTATCAGATACTCACCTCCTTAAAAAATTGTTTTCTGTTGTTATAATTAATGATCTATTCAAAGTAGTTACAGTTCCCTAAGTCAGGTAATGAATGCTTCTTGGGACAGTGTACCCTTTCCTTCACTTAGTACTCGCCTCTTAAAATGTCTAAAATCCAAACATCTGACAAAGCCGGTATGGACATGGAGCAACCGGATCTCCCCCCTCTGCTGATATGAAGGCAGAACAACACAAGCCATGTGGAAAACAGTTGGGCAGTTTTCTTACGAGGCTTGATCTGGTCTTACCACACTAGCAGTCATGCTAATCTGCCTACACAAAACCTGCACACAAATCTTCACAGCAGCTTTGTGAATGATGATCCGAAATTGGAAGGAGCTAAGCTGTCCATCAGTGGAGGAATATGGATGTCAGCTGTTCTGTGTCCTGTGTCCAGACAGTGGAATAATACGAGGTGTTAAAAAGAAATGAGTTAGGAAGCCTCGCAAAGCCATGGGTGAGTCTTCACCGCACATTGGTAGGTTCAAGAAGCCAGTCAGATAATTCTGTGTGAATCCTGTAAAGTGACATTCTGGAAATGGCAAAGTTGGAGTTGGTAAGGTCAGTGGTTCCTGCTGCCTTGGGTGGCTAAGGGGAGGATTGAACAGATGAGCACGGGGGCTTTTCGGGGTGAATATGATTCCACCACAGTAAATAGAAGACCCATGGGACTTTACAGCAGGACGAGTGAACCCTGATGTATGTACACAGGTTTTGAACAATTTGGGAATCAGGAATCCCGGGTTGTAATGCAAATAGGGCAGAAGAATCTAAGTATGCTTCAAATTCATGACCCAATCTTACTGAAAGGGGAGAAGGAATACAGTAACTTGGAAGTGAGTGAGCTCTGTAAGATTAGCAGGCCAAAACAACACACATACTCACACACGCACATACTCACCAAGGAAGAGTTACAGTTTTGGAACTTGTCTACATGTATATTAGAACTTAACTCTCACAGAAATGAGGACAGTTAGTGGAAACCAAGTTTCTTGTTGTAGGAGGTGGTTACAGGTAAGCAAGGGAAAGCTGATGTGATCCTTTGTTAATGAACTAGAGTTGACGACATTAGCATGAGCTCTTGTTTACTGTAGTATGTAGCAACAGCTGGTTGCAGAATTGTTCATAGATACATGCACATACCCAGATTCTTACCCACGCTCTGCTGAGGCTCGGAGGCAGTGGACGCTTAGTAGAAAAGCCCACCCTGGTGACAATCTTGGTGTCTGATGCCTTTGTCCTGTACAAGGTGCCAGCTCCTTGGAGGAGTGGCCGGTCCCAGCACTGGTGCCGGGAGTGGGCAGTGCACGCTTTTAGAGCTTCTTGTAGTGCCAGAAACCAAGGATGTCCCACGAAACAAAACGCCATAATGGAGGCTGGGCGTCAGTGGGTCACACCTGTAATTCCTAGCTACTCAGGAGGCTGAGATCTGATGATCAAGGTTTGCAGCCAGCGCAGGAGGAACGTCTGTGAGACCCTTATTTGCACTCTGGGGCTCAAGTGGTAGAACACTAGCTTTGAGCACCAACGCTCATGAACAGTACCCAGGCCCTGACTTTCAAATTCCATTACACCCACAATGATGGTCATGTGTGAAAGGGTCTTAGACACTAACTGGAGTATTTGCAGTGATCAGAGCTGGGAAAAGCTGTTTGGGAAACAAAGTAAAGCAGTGTTGAGGTGATTCTTGGTGTAAATCATGCCCCCCCCCCCGCCACGCTGATGGAAACAGTGATGTCCTTGGGAGAATTGCCCAATCTCCCATATAGATGAGTTGCAAGTCATTTTTGTAGCTATGCCATCCTCAAGAATGGGGCAGCTCCCTATTCCCGAAGCCGACTGCTCACACTGCTTTTCTTAAAGAGCACTGCATATTCTAGCTTAGCAAGGTAGCTAGCAAGGCCAGCCCCGGTTGCAACAGGTGCGGGGTGCGAACGGCGCTCCATCTGTGTGCTCTCCCCTTCCCTTCCAAAGAGGAAACCCACATGGCCCTGGTGTGACCCAAAGCTGATGAAATCCCAGTCTTACAAGGGAGCTCAGTAGTGATCCTCAGAGCTGTCAGCTCCTTGCGGGCTGAGTGCATGGTACTCTCCCGCTCCCGGAGCCTGGAAGTGGACTTCATTTGGAAAAAGCTTCTTTGTAGGTAGACTTGAGGATCTTGAGATAACTGGTCCTGGAGCATCTGCACGGACTCTGAGCAGCCACCTGGCTAGCAGACTCAATGACTCTCCCCTGAGCCCTTGGAGGGGTGATAGCTGATGGCACCATTTTAGACTTCAGTCCTTTTCTCTGTGTATGTGTGCCAGTCCTGAGGCTTGGGGGCTGTCTCTGAACAGTAGTCCTCTACCACTTGAGCCACAGCTCCCCTTCCAGCTTTTCTTCACAGTTAACTAGAGCTAAGTCTCCTGGATTTTCCTACCCAGACTGGCTTCCATTTGGGATCCTCAGATCTCAGCGTCCTGAGGAGCCAGAAATACAGGCGAGAGCTACTGGCGCCTGGCTCTGCCCTCTTAACTGTACAAGAATGATTTTCTGTTTTTTCAAGCCATTAGCTTTTTGGCAATTTGTTTTAGCAGCCCCAGGAACCTCGGAAGGCGGGGCTCCCTCAGGCAGCACACCCACTGCAAGCGGAACGATACACAAAAGGTTAGCGTGCGCCCTGTGCAAGATGACACACAAATGTGTGAAGCCACCCGTGTTTTTAAAGTACATCATGCAAGTTGTAAAGACCACAGTGAAACCCCCTTTGTACAGTTAATTTATGCAATAAAGTTTTTATTAAAAATAGAGCGGGGAAAAGAACAAGAAAGCTCTAAGCTAGTGTCACAACCAGGAGTAGCCAGAGGAGACTAATGTGATTACTAACTGTAATGTGATGTCCCGGCTAGAATCCTCAAGGAGGAACCCACACTAAGGAGAAACTGAGGAGAGTTCAAGTGTGTAGTTTACACCATATTTCTGTTGTCTCATTAATTATGACCAAGATATGCCAGCTGTGAGATGGTCATGACCGAAGAAGAAACTTGGAGTGGAACACATGAAGTTTTGGTATTTCCAGTTTCCCCTTAAAATAACAGCAGATGACAAAGTTAATGGGTAAAAAGTTTGCTGAGGAATGTGCTATGTGCACAGTTATAAATTGTTTCCTCACAAAATACCTCTCAATTACAAAGAAAACAAAAAGAGGAATTGTACCAAGAGGGACCTGGCAGATTCTCCCCTAATCAAGTGATGAAATTACCTTTCCTAGTAATGAGACACATTGTAATCATGGGTTATGGGAAGGGGCCCCTGGGAGAAATACTGTACCGCTCCTCTGATAGCTGGGCCTAAAAAGGCACAGCCAAAAGCTGATTGTGAGGAAGTCATTAGAGAATTCCAAACAGAGGTTACTGAGATGGCAATCTTCAAATTTAAGAAAGATTATGAAAGATTACACAAGTCAACAAAAAATAGAACTGCTCCACTTTAATGAACCAAGAGAGGCACAATGATTAAATCTGATGCATAGAATGTGGCCACATCTTTTGTACCGGAAGGCATTGCTGGGGTAATTAGTGAAACTCCAGTGGGGTATGTGGACTATGGGACAGTAATGTGGCATTGCCGTTTGTTGATTTTGAAGGTTAAGTCGTGATTATTTAGGAGCATGGTTTTTTCAAGTGGTACTGCAGGTTGAATTTAGGGCCCGCCACTTGCAAGCCTAGCACTCTACAACAGCCCTCCACCCTTTTTGTCCCTGCCTTCCCTGTAGATAGGATTACAAATGCAGACCACCAAGTCTGACTTGTTGGTTGAGATGAGGTCTCATGTTTTGCCCAAGCTGGCCTCAAACCAACTATCTTGATCCCTGCCTTTTGAGTAGCTGAGATTACGAGCATGAGCTACCACATGCCCAGCCTGGGAGAATGTTTTCATTGGAGGAATTACAGGACCTTCTAGATGCAATGAGAAATAATAACAGGAACTTAAACTCTCACATGATTCAGAATAAACCATTATACTTCTCATGAATTTTTGGTATTTTTTAATTTTTTTCTGTAAATTTAAAATTATTTTAAAGTTTTAGTAAAAACTATTGCGAGTTGAGAGAATAAATTCATTAACTATCTCTGATTAAGATGCTCAGACTCTGAGGAAAATCACAGACAGTAAAGGGAAATACCAATGCCAGAAATGAACTACTGTTATTATTATTATTAGATATCCAGAAAGTTTTCATAAGAAAAGATTTTAAAGATAACCGTTGGAACGTTGGCTGAATTTGCTGGCCTGTGCCTTGTTAAAATAGATGTGGGAGTCTTAATTCACTGTTGGTGTCCTGGGCGTGGTGGGTTAGAGCAAGAAGGGAGGTAGCCATCAGCTCAAACCACCTTGAGCCCTCCTGTTCTGCCAAGCTTCTGCCATGCGGGTAGAAGTTTAGCTTCCAGTGAGGCCCTGCCATCTCCAGAGTTAGGGAGGAAGAACTGTTTGGTGACGGTGTGGAAGGAGCCTGATTTTGTACCTTGAGGAGAAGATGCCAGTGTTGATGAAAGCAAAGAAATCAGGCTATCATTTGTAGAAGAATCCAAGACATCTTTTCCCTACCCTAGGCATGTGGACTCATTCGCACAGTTGGATGTAGGGTTTTAGAAAGGCAAGGTTTTTGTGTGCTAGTATTGGAGCTTGAAGTCAGGGTCCTATACGCTCACTTAGTTTTTTGCACCTAACTAGCGCTCTACCGCTTGAGCCACACCTCTAGTCTAACATCTCAGCTATCATTGACATTAGAGTTTTATAGATTTCTAAGCCCAGGCTGGCTGAAAAGCCATGCTCCTCAGTTCTCCGCCTCCTGAACCCCCAAGGTGACAGGTATGAGCCCTGCTCTCGGCAACAGGGCATTAAAAAATTAGTAATACGTATGATCAGAGGCTGTTTACTGTGGTTTGGTCTGAAATACTGGGATATGATTTTTTTTATAATAGTAAAACTGCTCAGCTGTTGTTCTTTCCTAATCATGGCTGAAACAGGAATTTTTATTTTTTGCTCCGTATCAGTTTGTTCAGCTGAAATGGCATAGGTAGAGTTTCTGACAGATAGCACCAGTCCTAATTGTTGACCTTATTTTAAGATGGTTGAGAGTGCTTCATTTAAAAGTGAAAAGCCTAAAACATATAATAATGAGAATAAAGCTACCTGTTTGAAACCAAGTCATCAGCAGTGCCTTGAAATTAAAAACAAAAGAACAGGTCTGGGAGACATGCTCAGTGGCAGAAGTAATAATAATCTTTGCATGATTGATCAATTAAAGTACTCAAAGCATAGTAGATTGTATAAATGCTTGCCACAATTTAAATGTGGAGTAATTTCAAGAGATCAACATTAATTTCTCATTAAAAGAGAAATAAATGCTTTGCCTTTATTGAATTTTCCTTCTCAGCACAGGATTTTGGATATGCTGTAGATGAAGAATACTCATATAAATCCTGAAATCACCTAGAAGGGAGGGAACATAGCAGATTTTTTTGGCCAGTCTTGGGGCTTGAACTCAGGGTCTGGGCGCTGTCCCTGAGCTTCTTTTGCTCAAGGCTACCACTTGAGCCACAGCACCACTTCTGGCTTTTTCTGTGTATAGGGTACTGAGGAATTGAACCCAGGCGAGCACTCTACCATTAAGCCACATTCCCAGCCCAGCAGATTAAACAGCAGTGTCAATTGCTCCCTTCCTTCCTTCCTTCCTTCCTTCCTTCCTTCCTTCCTTCCTTCCTTCCTTCCTTCCTTCCTTCCTTCCTTCCTCCCTCCCTCCCTCCCTCCCTCCCTCCCTCCCTCCCTCCCTCCCTCCCTCCCTCCCTCTTTTTGTTTCTCTCCCTCCTTTCTTTTTCTTTCTCCCTTCCTTCCTTCCTTTCTTTCTTTGCTGTCATTTAGAAGGCCTATAATAGCCTGCCTACAGCGAATACTGCTCATTTTAAAGGAAACTTTCTTTCTTTCTTTTTTTTTTTTTTTTTTTGCCAGTCCTGGGGCTTGAACTCAAGGCCTGGGCATTGTCCCTGAGCTTCTTTTGTTTAAGGCTAACACTCTACCACTTGAGCCATCGTGCCACTTCTTGCTTTTTCTATATATGTGGTGCTGAGGAATCGAACCCGGGGCTTCATGTATATGAGGCGAGCACTCTGCCACTAAGCCACCTTCCCAGCTCCTAAAAGGAAACTTTCATGTCCTTTGCCATTTGACAAACTCTTACTCTCTCCACTGTACTTTTGAGTGTTTGGTTGGAGTCAGGATTAATGGACAGCCGCAGACTGCCTAGTTCACATTTGTAGTTCATGGGTAAATCTTTTTCATCTCAGATTTTTCTTTTATTGTTAGATTTCCCATCGCTGCTAGGAAAATAGAAACCAGAATTCCTTCAGTGCAATCAATTTTCTTTTTACTCAAGCTCACCTCCCCAGCCCTTGCCAGGTCAACGTTGAGAGAAGATGGGCTCATCTGAGCTTGGGAGGTCTCGACTCCCCAGCCTCCCCGACCAGGCACGCCGGCATTTTGGGTACAGGAAACCACAGCTGCTCCCAGTCACCTAATCCTTCCTTACAGGAGCCCGAGCGCAGCAAAGTGCCAGAGTGTGAAATGCCAAGGGGGCACGGCAAAGACTTGTTTTCTTGATCATAAGAAGGCAATCATTGGGAGTGGAAGTGTCGCGCCATGGTGGGGCCCCAGCCTAGAGCAGGGCGAGAAGGCCTGAGTGCAAGCCCCGGTGCTGGCCCACGCGTGTGCACACACAGGGGGATGTCAAGTGTCGAGGTGCAGCTCCTCACTTCTCAACCAGAGATTCCTTGAGGGTTTTAACAAGATCACTGGAAGCATCCCGCAGTTGCACAGGTTCAGTACCCAACCACCCAGAACACGTCTCATCCGTCATAAATATTGTTTATGTTCGAAAGAGTAGATGAAGAAAAGGCTGCAACTTTTAAATCATAGAACTCTTCTAAGATTTTTAAAAATATCAACCCCCAATCCTTTTTCTGCCAGGTGCTGATAGCTCACACCTGTAATCATAGCTACTCAGGATGCTAAGATCTGAGGGTTGTGATTCAATGCCAACCCAAGCAGGGAAGTCTGTGAAATTTGTGTCTCCAATTAATCAACCCAGAAAGCCAGAAGTAGAGTTGTGTGTTTCAGTGGTAGCGTCAAGAGCTCAGAGACAGAGACCAGGCCCTGGGTTCAAGCCCTAGGACCAACACGCATGAAAAAAAAAATTTATAATCTAAAATCAGTCCCTTTTTCTCTGTCAAATACTAATTATTGAAACTTGGCACAGTCAGAAAAACATTGGCCAAGAATAATTCAAAACAAAATTGGTTTTGCTGATCCTGGGCTTCAAACTGGGTCTGAGCACTGTCCCTGAGCTCCTTTTTGTTCAAGGCTAGTGATGTACCACCTGAGCCACAGTGCCACTTCCAGCTTTTTCTGTGATTTAATTAGAGATAAGAGTCTCACTGACTTTTGCCTGGACCGGCTTTGAACTTTGATCCTCAGATCTCGGCCTCCTGAGTAGCCACTGACTCAGCCTGAAATGTTTTCTATAGAGATTTCATTAATGTATTTGGTTCTGATGATATTCGCCAGTAGTGTCAGGTTATAGCTTATAAAGATTTATTTGCTGGGCCCCGGTGGCTCACACCGTCATCCCGGCTACTGGAGAGGCTGAGATCTGGCATCTCCTTTTGAAGTCTTCTCAGTAAGGAAAGTTAACCACCAGAAAACCAAAAGTGGCAGTGTGGCTCAAAGGGGTAGAGTGTTAGCCTTGAGCAATAAAGCCCTCAGTTCAAGACCCACAGCTGACTTGATTCATTTATTCTTGTGGCAGTACTGGAACGTGGGCTACGGCCTTCCTCATTCTTGCTTGGCTTTTATCTGTCTCACTGGAGAGCTACCTCTAATCCCCAAACTAGGATTTTTAGTACTCCATGAATTTCAGGCTTTGTAAAGTCGTGTGATTAGAACTCTTGAAGTAGAAAACCCAGTGAACACCCCCCTTTGCCCCCCCAGCTTTCATGTGGCCTGAGTGTAGAGAGTTACGGTTCTACACCTCCGGTACTCAGAGGATCCCCTGTGAGGACTGTCTCCGGCTCCGCCAGCTAGTGACAAGGCGGCTGGATTCTCCAGCTGAGGAGGCAGCGGCAGGGTTAGGGACACACTGGGCTGGGCTGTGTGGAAGGAAAGGCAGCTCTTGTCTTCAGCGTTGGACAGGGGTGTTTTATTCTTTACTCTGAGAAGCAGTGGTGTCTGCCATGAAAGGGGCGTCTTCTCTGAGCGCCCCCGCAGCTCCTGTGTGGAGCTCAGGGTTTGATTTCCCAAGTGTGGACCGTCAGTGCTCTTCCAGACTCAATCTGAAATCCTAACCTGGGGCCATGGCGGAGCGCAGGCCGGACCTGTCACTGGTCTGCCTGTCCAGCGGGTCACTTCTGATTAAGCGCAGTTTGGGTTATTTTGGACTCAGCTGGAATTTTGATCTTTGATATGACAGTGATTATTCTCCTGGGGCTATTGACTGTGCTGTAGTACTTGAGCTAAGGGGGTGTGTTGTGTGTGTGAGAGAGAGACAGACAGACAGACACATTGCTTCAATTGTTGGGTCTTGAACTTGGCCTGGGTACTATCCCTAAGGCTACCACTTTACCACTTGAGCTCCATCTGCACGTCTGGCTTTCTGCTGGCTAATGGAGATTAGTCTCACAGATACTTTGGCTTGACCTGTCTTAGAATCACAATCCTTAGATCTCAGTTTCATGAGTAACTAGGATTACAAACCTCCACCTGGCTGGCTCATGTATGTATGTATGTGTATGTATGTATATGTGTGTAGGTATATGTGTATGTATGTATATATGTGCATATATGTGTGTATGTATGTGTGTATGTATGTCCTGGGGCTTGAACTCAGGGCCTGGGTGCTATCCCTGAGCATTTGTGCTCAAAGTTAGCACTCCACTTCTTGAGCCACAGCTCCACTTTTGGTTTTTCTTTGTGGTTTATTGGAGATAAGAGTCTCATGGACTTTCCTGCCTGAACAGGCTTTGAACCTCAATCCTCAAATGTCAGCCTCCTGAGTAGCTAGGGTTACACGTGTGAGCCACCAGCATCTAGCATATTTTTATTTTTTATTTATTTTTTTGCATTTTGTAGTTGTGTTTATTTATTTTTTCAAATTTTTATTATCAAACTGATGTACAGAGAGGTTACAGTTTCATACGTTAGGCATTGGATACATATCTTGTACTGTTTGTTGCATATTTTTATTTTTAAGAAGAAAAATATGGGGCTGGGGATATAGCCTAGTGGCAAGAGTGCCTGCCTCATATACAAGAGGCCCTAGGTTCGATTCCCCAGCACCACATATACAGAAAACGGCCAGAAGCAGCGCTGTGGCTCAAGTGTCAGAGTGCTAGACTTGAGCGGGAAGAAGCCAGGGACAGTGCTCAGGCCCTGAGTCCAAGGCCCAGGACTGGCCAAAAATAAATAAATAAATACAATAAGAAGAAAAATATGGACACTCTGAACATGAGGCTTTGCAGGAAATTTCATAGTTAATAGTAAACTGTTACTGGGTTAACTTCTCGACCATTTCTGAGGTTTTACATGAAGATTATTCTTTTTTGTTGTTACTCCTCCACCTCTTATTCATTAAAATTTTTATTGTTACTATGAAGGTGATGTGCAGAGGGGGTTACAGTTACATAAGTCAGGTAAGGAGTACATTTTTTTGGGACAGTGCCATGAGAATTATTCTTGTATCAAAGAAAAGGAGACATGTGTAGCACACCCTTGTTTCCCATTGGCCCATTGACTTCTTTTTGTTTTCCTCCCATTAGCCCTACCTCCTTTTTATTTTGTGCATCAAAACTCAGGGCCTCCCTCGCACATGTGTGCAAACACTCTTACACACCAAAATGTATCCACAGCCCTTTCTCAGTTCCTAAGGAGAGAAGAAAAATAAAAACATGACAAAAGCACTGTCACTTCTTCCATCTGGAAAGTTCCACTTGTGAGCTACTTAGGATAAAAATTTATGATTTTCATTTTACAAATACTTTCTTATCCTGGTAGTTCAGATTTTCTTTGTAGGAAAATCCTTCACTCTTTTCAGTTTTAGCAGATGAAGCTGAGCACACAGATAAAAGAAAAACCTTAACTGGGCACCAGTGGCTCATGCCTGGAATCCTAGCTGCTCAGGAAGCTGAGATGTTAGGATTACAATTCTGGGCACTAAAGTCCATGAGATTCTTATCTTCAGTTAGCCACTAGACTAAACAACAACAACAACCACAAAAAGTCAGAAGTAGAGGTGTGGTAGAGTGCCAGCCTTGAATGAAAAAGCTAAAGGACAAGGCCAGGCCTTGAGTTCAAGCCCCGCTGTAAGCAGGCACATGTACACACCTGGACACACACACACACACTCACACACACACTCACACACACTCACACACACTATCTATCTAATTGAAGCTGGTGGATACTGCTAGAAAACATGAGCTCCTTCTTACCATGCTGACATTTTGGGCGTCTGGTTGAACTAGATGTTTCTTACAGACAACTGTTAAGAAATCTTCTATGGCCTCGCGATGCTGTCTGTGGGGTACCGTGCTGGAATTGCTTGCTCTACACTCAAGGCCGTGTTTAGCATTAAGATGAGTCAGTGTTCACTACTAAGTAACTCCATGGTAACCTACACAGAGAAGAGTTGCTGCTTAAAGGAACCGGGAAACAGTGAGTCTTTAGTAATAAGGTTAGGGTTGCAAGTGTCTGAGGAGTGAGTGGGAATTGATTGGACTTGACAGAAAACCACGTTCTTTTTTTTTTTTTTTAAAGTATCTGTTGTCTCCAGATCCAGTCAAGGTGAGGACCAGCCAGTTGTTGCTGCAGTCCTCTAGAGATTCTATTGATTAGAATGGTTAGCCTTCCTTTTAGTATCAGTTACTGTTTATGCTGTGCAGCTTAAATCAATTTAACATAGTTGTAGATGAAAAATACACAGCTTTGAGCCAGGTGCCGGTGAGATCTGAGGACCATGGTTCAAAGCCAGTCGAGGCAGGAAAGTCTGTGACACCCTTATCTCCAGTTAACCACCAGAAAACCAGAAATGGTGCTGTTGTTCAAAGTGGTTATTCTTGAGCACTTGGGCACTGAGTTCAAGCCCCACATCAGAAAGGGAGGGAGGGAGGGAGGAAGGAAGGATTTAATTTAAGCTTAGAGAACAGATCCTGGAGTTATTTCGTTTTAATTGATTGTGTGCCGGTACTAGGGCTTGAACTAGGGCTTGGGTGCTTTCCCTTAGCTTTTTTTGCTGAAGGCTAGCACTCTACCACTTCAACTACAGCTCTACTTCCAGCTTTTTGATGGCTAATTGGAGATCAGAATCTCAGGGTCTTTCCTGCCTGGGCTGGCTTTGAACTTTGATTCTCAGTTCTCAGCCTTCTGAGCAGCTAGGATTACATTTGTGAGCCACTAGTGTATAGCTGAGGTGGCCATTTATTAAAATAGTTCAAACTACCAATAGCGTCTATACCTGTGAGCTAGCTGTAAGGTTGCCTTGTGGGTTACTCATGGTAAGTTCCATCAAGAATATTAAGGCTAGATGAGAACTAATACTCATTGTTTCTACTGTTTTGTTATCCCTTGGTTTAACTTGATTTTACTTATTAGTACTTTAGAATCTTGGCCTACTTTAGTGCTGCTTGTTCATTGGGGCTTATTATTAATTGATGCTTTGAGACTTGATGATTCTCTGTGAACCTATTTATTTTGCTTTTCATGTCATACTTTTCAAATTATATATTATGTAATGTGTAGTTTCAACAAGACCCCAACTTTATTTTATAAAACATTTTTCCTTAGTGAAATGTAGATATCATATATAGCTGGTTTCGTTTCCTATAACAATTAAAAAAGAAAAGCTAAAGCCAAGACCTGACACTCATCTAACCATGATTCTCTTGGGTTTGTTTCCCTGGCTGGCTTGGAGCTCCGATCCTCAGATCTCGGCCTCCTGAGTAGGATTACAGGTGTGAGCCACCAGCACCCAATTATAAAGATTTTTTGTTAAGGTAAACCAAGCTTCAGAAGACTGAATGGTATAGGAAAACTGCAGGCTTCCTGATTTCTCATTTGCATTCTGATTGTCTGCAGAGAAAGCAGTAACCCTATATTCTGTGATAAAAGATGGCAAGCTACTACAACGAGTAATTTCCTGTTTGCATAGCTCTGGCATTTTTTTCAAACCTTTTATTAGTTAAAAAGAAAATGAGGAAAGTGGAATTTGTAAGTTATTTTTCTTAATACATATGCCTTTATTAGACTAATCCCTCCATAGATGCTTGGTACCTCTGCGTGCAGGTAAGTACATGTACGGTACCTCTCTGTGCGCTGGCTCTGACTTGGTCGCTAAGGAACAGGAAATAGCCTCAGCCCTCCCAGAGATCAGGCCTGTAGAAGTGACAGCGTGACACCATCCAAGTTTGCCCAGGGCTAGGAGAAGGCCTTTGTTATTCTGTGCAGAGTGGAATCGGATGACTGTCTGGCCTTTGTCCTACCATGAATGTAGGGCTAATGTCTAACTGCAGCACAGGGGTTGGGGGCACTAAGTCCACATAGGCCATGAGCTGATACAAAGAGCCTTGGGACCACCTACCACTGAGCACCCTCTATGTAGCACCTTATTTGTTTGTGTACTATGCATCATATTTGTACTTAATTGTACTGGCTCAGTAGTTTGCTTTTTCTTGTTTATTTGTTGTGGGTTTTGTGTTGTTTTCTTATGTGTGTGTGTGCATGCCAATCCTGGGGCTTGAACTCAGGGCCTGGACATTGTCCCTTTGCTTTTATAGTTCACACTGGCACTGTACTACTTGAGCCACATCTCCACTTTAGTAGCTAATTGGAGATGAGGCTCATAGATTTTTCCTGCCCAGGCTGGCTTCAAACTACGATCCTCAAATCTCAGCCTCCCAGTGTCTGACTAGTGTGCCATTTTAGATCAGGTAGACGATTGTACATTCCCTAAGCCAGAGAGCTTTTCATAAAAGCGAGTGTGGAGAAATAGAGCTGACAGTGACTGACAGCATCGGCACAGTCATCTCCAGCACCTTTGAGTGTCATGCTGCTGGGGGCGGGGGAGGGCTTCCGGTTGCTTTTCTACTTGATCTTCTCTTTAGCAAGCTTGCAATATTATCAGTCCCTCCTCTCGTAGAGAAATTTATTTTGTAATGGTGTTTAGGTGTGGGGAGATCTCATAATCGAGGACTAGCGTGCATGCATTTGTATCTGTCAATTTGCTTGAATGCAATCACTCAAAAGGACTTTTTAACCTTTCATTCACAAATCTTGGTTCTTATCAGTAGGGGTGTTTAAAAAATGACAGGTATTATTGCAGGAACTCGAATTACTCATACTTTCTGACATGCCATCCGTGTTAGGCTGACAATTAGCATTCCGTTTGCCTCCCCCTTGTGACTTGGCGCCAAGGGCAGGAACACAGCAAGCTCTGCCTGAGGACTGGCCCTCGGAAGTGACTCTGGGCTGGCTAGCGTAGCCGACTGCACGCCACCATGCACGCGAGCCTCGCTGGTGTTTTACACGGCTCCACCGTGAAACGTTTGAAATTAAACTGGCGCAGGCCCCCTTCGGAGGGCTTCGGTGGCGCTGGCTGAGGGGCTCGCCGGGCCACGCGTCTGCCCTGGCCCTCGCCTCCTCCCTGTTTCCACGGCAGAGGGCGGGGCGCGGTCCTGCCTCGTCCTCTCCGTGGAGTGGCGCGTACGGTGGCGAGGGGCTGGGAAGGGAAAGGCGGGCGCGTTCCCAGGGCGCGCTGCCCGGGGGGGTCCCCCGTCACCCGGTCCCCGGCGCCCGCAGGGGGGGGGCGCTGAGATGACGGGCGTGGGGGACGGCGTGGGGGCGTAGAGGGGGCGTGGGGGGCATGGAGGACGGTGGGAGGCGGAATGGGGGTGTAGAGGGCGTGGGGGGGCGGCATGGAGGACGGCGTGCGTGGGGGCAGCCTGGGGGGCGGCGTGGGGGCGGCGTGGAGGACGCCGTGCGTGGGGGCGGCGTGGAGGACGCCGTGCGTGGGGCCGGCGTGGAGGACGCTGTGCGTGGGGCCGGCGTGGAGGACGCCGTGCGTGGGGCCGCACCGGGCTCCCCTGAGAAGGTCTCGGGCCCGGGCGGGGATCAGGAAGCGTCCCTGCTCCTGAGCAGCGGAAGGATACCTGGGAACGCGGGGGGGGGGGGGGGGGGGTTGCGTATGTATTGGCGTGATGACGTGGCGGTTTGGTGGTGACTGGCGGCGTGGGGGGTGCTGCGTGGTGTGACGTGTGATGACGCGATGCGGTATGAGGGCGCGGTGGCGTGTGTGTGACGGCATCACGACGCGGTGACGTCGGTGGGCCGGCCCGGGCAGGCCGAGAGGAAGGAGTGGGCGGCCGGCCCGCGCGGCTCGTGGCGCAGGCACTGGCGGAGGGGGACCCGCGCGCCGTCGTCGGTGGGGACGATTGCGGGCCATGCGAGGCCACGCGCCCAGAGCTGGAGCCCCGGCTGCCCGGCCGCCCGGAGGCAGGGAGGAAGGCCGTGCTTCCCGGGGAACACAGAGCTGAGGGCGGGCTCCCGGCTCCAGGCTCGCGGTTCAGATCCCCGCGGTGCCGGAAATGGAGGAGGGGCGCGGGGCGACGGCAGGCCCCGCGGTGAGCGCGCCGCGGCGGAGAGCGGGGCCTTCGCCGACGGCCAGGCCGGAGTCGGAGCCCCACGCGGAGGCGGGCGCTCCGGGGTGGCCGGGCCCCCGGGGCCGGGGCGGCGGTCAGGAGTCCCAGCTCAGTGCGTGCTGGAGTTGGCCGCTTCCCTTCCCTGGCTGTGAGGCTTCCTTCACAGACTTGACGGAAATGTTCAACTCTCAGCGTTCGTGAGCACCTAGTAGGCTCTGGGCACGGTGTGTGCCAGGGATTTTATTCCAGCTGTCTAATGCGGCCAGGACAGGCATTATCGTCTCCGTGTTGTATTTGAGTGACTTAATCAGCAGCCCCCACATCTTTCTAGACCCCAGGTTCGTTACCTTAACCGCTTAAAGATCTAACGTGGGTTGAGGCACCCCCACCCTCCTAACAATCCATCTTAACATCTCGTCTTCTGGCTCCACTGCAAAAGGCACTGACTTCTATCAAATTCTGAAAAAAGAAAAACCTTGGCTGAGGTGTCCTGCTGAGAAAATGTGCCCGCATCAGACCTGTGGGCTCCGTCCTCATGGAGAGCACGCACGAGAGCGCGCGGTCACTCACGGTGTGGAATGGGAACGCTGGCTCGTGTGTTCTTCCTTAGGATTGGTGCACGTGTGGGCGTGTACACACCACCCAGTACTGTGGCTTGAACTGAAGGCCTCACACTCTTACTTGCCTTTTTCTCCTCAAGGCTGGCACTCTACCACTGGAGCCACACCTCTGCTTCTGGCTTTTTACTGGTTAATTGTCTATTTTGGGGGGGGGGGGTTGTTGTTTTTTTGTTGCCAGTCGTGGGCCTTGAACGCAGTGCCTGAGCACTGTCCCTGGCTTCTTTTTGCTCAAGGTTAGCACTCTGCCACTTGAGCCACAGTACCATTTCTGGCCATTTTATCTATGTGGTGCTGGGGAATCGAACCCAGGGCTTCATGTATACGAGGCGAGTGCTCTTGCCCCCTAGGCTATATTCCCAGTCCCATGGTTGTCTATTAAGAGTCACTTGGATTTTTCCTCCAGGCTGGCTTTGAACCTTGATCTTCAGATGTCCCCCCTCCCACCCCCCAGGAGCTAGGATTACAGGCATGAGCCACAGGTGCCCTGCCACTTTTATTTTTTCAAAACTCAATAACAGAGGTTGTCTAGGGATCACCAGCAGGCTTTAGAAGTACAGGGTGCATAAGTGGGCTAAGATCATAAACAAAATATGATGAACGTATGCACATTTTTCTGAGGATGCAATTCACTGTTTTTTCAAATTTTCATAATTTGGTAAAACTCCCTACTTATCCTCTACCCCAAAGGTTGCGCTCCAGCATAATTTTTGTAGCGTAATAAAGCTCCATGAAATCTGTGTGGTTAAATATCTTTTAACACCGAGGCATTGCTCTTCTCTGAAAGTAAGAAATTTATCCTAAAGGAAATGATTATATTTTTGGCCACACCCATAGTGTTTTCTGTTGTATTAACCAACTAAAACACTTCTTGGTTATTTTATTATTTAAAAACAAGTCCCATTAGCCCGGGGATCTGATGTGGCTCAGTAGTAGGGGGCCCAGAAACACAAGCAAAACAACAACAGCAAAAACTCCACATGCATTAAGTAGAATAAGTAAAAGTGTGATTGTGCCTTATGGTAAATTAAGCACAATGCTCAGTTTTAGAGAGTGATCCAAATGTGTTTTACTAATAAAGACTCTTCGCAGGCTCTTCCTCTAGGAGGAGAAGGCTTGAGGTCTGTTTGTGGGAAAGGAAAGGAAACCAGGCAGGGGTGGCCCACGCCTGTCATCCCAGGGAGGCTGAGAGCTGAGGGTCCCAGTTCAAAGCCCCCCAGGACAGGAAAGTCCATGAGACTCTTCTAATTAACCAGCAAAAAAAACCCTGAAAATGGCTCAAATGGCAGAGCTCAGCCATGAGTGAAAAAGTGAAAGGAACAGCACCCAGGTCCTGAGTTCAAGCCCCAGTACTGGTACCAAAAAAAAAAAGAGGCCGGAAGAAAGCCAGGACAGGACAAAATGCCTACAGCTGGAGCCAACTAAGCTATGTTTGTACTGTTTCTTCCCATAATTCATCATGTTTCTTTTGTTTGTTTTGTTTTGTTTTGTTTTTTGCCAGTCCTGGGGCTTGAACTCAGGGCCTGAGCACTGTCCCTGGCTGCTTTTTGCTTAAGTCTAGCCCTCGGCCACTTGAGCCACAGCACCACTTCCGGCTTTTTCTGTATATGTGGTGCTAAGGAATCGAACCCAGTGATTCATGCATGCTTGGCCAGCACTTTACCCCCAGCCTCACCTTGTTTCTTGTAGTCTTGAATCTTTTTTTTTTTTTTAAATCAATTTCCTGCCTTAGTGTAGCAGGAAATCAAATCTCATTTTGAACCTTGAGTAGTAAGTATGGAATGGTCTAAGATAAAGAAGACAGGCCTTTTTTCCTTCCTTTACAGTATTGTCACTGCACCTGTGAATATCAAGAAAAAGACAGAATGATAAGAAGCTAGATAACATTCTCATTCCAAGGAGAGAACTTTGTAAGGTCTGGGAAGTTGCTAGAAGTCAAAGGCTCTTACCCAGATAGTGCTGTAGACCCCAGCCCTTCTTGTCTTCCCCAAGTCCCAATGCCCCTCGTTTCCTGGAGGCTTATTTTGAGGTGCCTACTGCTCATTACTGAGGTTGAGGGTCAGAACTCATGCACTTCACTTCAAGAAGCCGCCTGAGAAAGTGAAGGGAGGGGAAACCATCTCCATCCTGCTGAAGTTTACAAGATTAGAGAAGAAACTCCCATTTGCAAGCACTTCCTACCAGTCAGACACCACTGCACGACCGAGCTTACCATTTAACTCACAAAAGCCAGTTGGTCTTACCCCGCATCTTTTGCGCACGCGTGTGTGTGTGTGTGTGTGAGAGAGAGAGAGAGAGAGAGAGAGAGAGACCTGGGGCAAGTGGGGCTTGAACTTGGGACCCCACACTTTTGCTTGGGTTTTTCTGATCCAAGCTGGCTCTCTACCACCTGGCCACAGCTCCACTTTTGGCTCTTACTGTTTAATTGGAGATAAAGATGTGGGGGATTTTTCTGCTTGGGCTGGCTTTAAACCTCCATCTTCAGAGTAGCCTCCTGAGTAGCTAGGATTACAGGCGTGAGCCACGGGTCACTGTCTCTCCTCCATCCTTGCTTATCAGATTTTTTTTTTTTTTTTTTGCCAGTCCTGGGCCTTGAACTCAGGGCCTCAGCACTGTCCCTGGCTTCCTTTTTGCTCAAGGCTAGCACTCTGCCACTTGAGCCACAGCGCCACTTCTGGCCATTTTCTGTATATGTGGTGCTGGGGAATCGAACCCAGGGTCTCATGTATATGAGGCAGGCACTCTTGCCACTAGGCCATATCCCCAGCCCCCCAGATTTTTTTTAATGTGCTTCCAGACAACAGATGGAGAATCCAAGGCCTTGCTATTTGTATCATACTACATATATTTCCATTCTGTCTTACATATATAAATTACATGCACACCTCATCAAGTCATGACTACTAAATATTATCATCTTCATTGTACATATCACCCAACTGAATTGGCTCAGAGTCACCTAGGTGAATCTGGTCCAACTTAACTCTGTGATTCTCAACCTAAAGCTTACCACATTATCTTCTTTTGTAGGATTAATTACATCCTTGTGATGAAATCTCATAGAAAAAAGTGAGCATTCAGTGATTTATGAAACAAATCACAGCAAGAAAAATAAATGTTCCCTACCATGGAAGTAATAATGATTATAGCTTTATTAATAACAAAGAAGTAAGGCACCATGAGTTGATTTAATCTTGGTTTTTATTTATATCTGGACTGTGAATAAGCATAATGGGTTCATAATATCTTTGTGTTTATTAATAGTGTAGAATTTGGGGGTGTTTTACCAGAATAATTCAAGAAGACCATAGATACTTGATAGTGAGTTATTTATATAAATTGTAATTGAACAAAGGCAAACTTTTAAACCACTAATTCAAAAGAATATCTTAAAAGAAAATGAGTAATGTGAGAGGCTAAGCTTTACACTAAATGATTGAATGGTTTCCTTGCCTTTACTATGAGTGTTTCTTGTATTTGCACTCTCTTGATGTGGAGGTGTTGCTCAGATAATTACTGTCTCCATGCCACTGATCTTGTGCAGAAAAACAAATTGCTTTACATAGGTAACTTTCTGTTAATAAAACACTTTTTTAATTGGAAAGAAAATTATAACTAGTATGTGACCACAAGTGACATTTTTGTAGTTTTGGTCTCCAAGTTGTTCTTTCTTTAAAAGGAAGTGATCTTTCTACATTACATGATAAATGTGGTTTCTCTGCAAATATGGACGTTTGATCATTAACACAATAGTTACCTATTTATTTAGTGTCAGTACTAAGGCTTGAACTCGGCCTCATGCTCTTGGCTTTTCACTAAAGACTAGTGCTTTACCAGTGTAGCCACAACTCCACTTACTGTGTTTTGCAGGTTAACTGAAGATAATAAGAGTCTTGGATTTGTCTACCTGGGCTGGCTTTGAACCTTATTTCTCAGATCTCAGCCTCTTGAGTATCAGCTAGGATTATAGTATGAGCCACCAGTGCCTGGAAAAATATTTAATTCTGTGTTACATGCTTTCTTTTTTTTTTTTTTTTGCCAGTCCTGGGCCTTGGACTCAGGGCCTGAGCACTGTCCCTGGCTTCTTCCCGCTCAAGGCTAGCACTCTGCCACTTGAGCCACAGCGCCGCTTCTGGCCGTTTTCTGTATATGTGGTGCTGGGGAATCGAACCTAGGGCCTCGTGTATCCGAGGCAGGCACTCTTGCCGCTAGGCCATATCCCCAGCCCCTACATGCTTTCTTTTTAAGATGATAAACTGTTTTCTAAAAGTAGTAGGTGAAGATGGATCTCCTAGATGATTCTGTTCAAATAAAGAGAACTGCAGAATGGAGCTGGTATAGAACAAAAATTGGAAGCAACATTGTAAGAGTTGACTTAGAGACGCCAGGTGTGCTTTGTCCCTTCAGGCCTATTTTTCTGAAGCGGCCTTTGGGATGTCCATCCGGCCCAGCTCCCCCCGTCCACTCCCCTCCCCTGCGCCTCCGGCCAGCCTCCTGCCCACGCTCAGTCTCTCGCCACACCGGGGCAGGAACACGGCGCGGGGTGGACACTTGAGCCAGCTCTGGATCCTCAGCTTTGCATTTGGCCTAAAAAATATGTAGAAGGGGCTTTGTAGCCATTGCTTTATGGTGTTTGAAAGTAAAAAAACAAGGAAAAAAAAACACTTCATAGTACTTGATTGTTAATGTTCATTTTGCGATAACTCAGGCTCCAGTTCCCAGAAAACCGCAGACTTGACCTAACCACTTTGAAGTGTATCTATTGAAATATGATTGTGCCTCACTTGCCCACACCATCGAGCTTTGTGGACTGTTGTTAGCTTCTCACTGGCCAGCCATGGTTTAGTGGTCATGATAAAGTTGTGATATTTAGCTGAGGGCTTAGAGTTTGTTGGGTTTTTGTTTTGTTTTATGACTGCTTAGCTGAATGCCAGTGGTTCACGCCTGTAATCCTAGCTACTCTGGAGGCTGTGATCTGAGAATGGCAGTTCAAAGTCAGCCCAGGCAGCAAAGTCTTTGAGACTCTAATCTGCAATAAACCATCAAAAAGCTCGAAGTGGAGCGAGGGCTCCAGAGGTAGAGCTCTAGCCTTGAGCACAGAAGCTCAGGGACAGCACCCAAGCTCTAAATTCAAGCCCCAGGCCTGGTACAAAAATATAAATAAAAAACTGGGCGGGTTTTTTTCCCCCCTATTATTTGTACTTTCCCTTGTTTGGCTTGTGTTAAAGAATTTCAGATGTAGAGTCAGCTGCTTGTCAGCCAGGCTTCTGTTCCTGTATCCCATTCATATGAAAACACTCTCTCAGGGACTGGGGATATGGCCTAGTGGCAAGAGTTCCTGCCTCATATACATGAGGCCCTGGGTTCGATTCCCCAGCACCACATATACAGAAAACGGCCAGAAGTGGCGCGGTGGCTCAAGTGGCAGAGTGCTAGCCTTGAGCAAAAAGAAGCCAGGGACAGTGCTCAGGCCCTGAGTTCAAGCCCCAGGACTGGCCAAAAAAAAAGAAAAGAAAACACTCTCTCAGTACACAGGCCCTACCCTGGGATTCAGAAGGCATTGTCTGTCCTGAGGTAAACGGTTCATAGGAGCCTAGAACAGGAGTAGGTTGTAGAATAGGAAAAGGCTGCAGAAATGACTCCATTATACCCTTTCATTTTACAAAGAAAAACTAAGGGTGAGAGGTTGAAGTGCTATTTCAGCTCTAGATAGTGCTTAAAGTAAGGTTATAATACTCTTCATGTTTTACATAGTTGCAGATTATGGGGAAGGATAAGTTGAAGGGGTGACATGGATCATAAATTGATATGTTGAACTGAATGCTTTGAACAATTACTTATAGTCTAAAATATATAAATAACTAAAATATATAAATAGCTGCAGATAGGATTTGAAAAAAATATGATGGGAAATCATTTTATGATTGCTTCTAGTTAAAATTGACATTGAAAATAATAAAATTGACATTAAAATAAGTTATATGCACAGGTTTATGTGAAGCCTATTATAAAGAAGAGATCAATAACCCCTTTGTCCTAGAAATCCCGTTCAGGGTTTACCCTTTGTGGCCCAAACTTTTCTCCATACCCAATCTAAGGTACCTACTGATCTGTATTCCATTAGTGTAACTTTGCCTATTTCAGAATGTTGTATAAATGAAGCAAGCACCCAGCATATACTTTAAAAAAATATATAGCTTCTTTCATTGCCCAAAGTCTAACATTTACATCAGGGTTCATTCTTCTTGTTAATTTGTAAGGATTTGGACAAGTGCGGGAAATGTGTCAGCCATCACAGTATCAAGTGAGATTTCCCTTCTCACTGACCAGTAGCAAGGTCTTTCTTTACTGTTCTCATGTTTTCTTTTTCCAGAATGTTATGTAGTTGGAATCATATAATATGTAATTTATTCCATTTGATTTCATATTTTGAGTTTTTAGTTATCATGAATAAAGATGCTATGATATATTTTTAGAGATTGTCAGGACCCTGATTCTAAGTTCTTAAATAACAGTTAATTAACTTTTTGAACTTTCTACTTTGAGATAATTATAAATTCAATTATAAATTGTCCTAGGTTATGAACCTAGGACAAAGCAGTCATTCACTGGGTTTACTGTAACAGTTACATCTTATGTAACTAATACTATACTGGAACTGAGTCATGAAAAAACAGAGAAGCCACATTTTGAGAGGTCGAACTGGGAGTCTTTACTGGAAAGCCAGTATCTGTGGGTAGATTCCTGTCTCAAAGACCTGCTGCCTGGAACAGAGCTTGAACCATGCTTTTAAAGGCAAAAAACACATGCTTAGAGTAGAGACCAAGCCTTAACCAAAGCAGACCTTCTATGGGAATAGTCAGGTACCAGCAGAACTTTCCATCTAGGGAAGCAGCTCAGGTGTCAACTTAAATTTTCCGTGTGTGTGTGTGTGTGTACATCTCAAATTTTCCATGACACCTGCAATTCAATGAATGGCCTCTCTTCCATCTAGGCTTTTTAGAGCTGGATGGAAAGCCCCCTCCACCCAACAAGGCACCCGGTTGGCTGTGAGAACAAGGCCATGTTGCTTAGACCCAGTTTCCTACAGAACCATATCAAAGCTGGGAAACTGACACTTGTGCAAAGTAAATATATAGTTCTTTGGCGTTTCACCAGATAGATAGATTCATATAACAAACACTGCATTCAGGATACAGAATTATTCCACTGTTACCATGTACCCCAAGACGGCAGTGCCCCCCCGTATCCACAGGGGTGCTGTCCAGGACCCTCTGTGAAGGCTTGAAACTATGGCACATACACAACTAGGTTTAATCCATATTTTGTTCTTCGCAACCTCAGCATTTGACTCCTTTTTTCCTTACCAAGTTGAGAACATTCACCTTTTCACTTAAAGCACTGAGTGTAGCTCTCTCTGGAACATCAGCGTGGCCCTGGTCACCGAGTTTCATGTGTCTCCTTTCCGCCTGAATGTCAATGATGTCTGTCTTGCTCTGGGCTTATTCAGTTTACTAGTGTTCTTTGAAAGAGCTAATTTTTGTTCTGTTGATTTCTTTTTCCTCTATTTTTTCGGGTGTCTATTGATTTCTAGTCTTTGTTATTACTCTGCATTTACTTTTCTTTAATTTGTTCCTTTTTTTTTCCTAGCTTCCTGTGGTAGAATCTTAGATAATTGCTTTTAAGCCCTTGACCTCCCAATTAAAGCACAGAAAACAATCAATGTTCTCAAAGCTTCTTTTAAGCAGAATTTCATAAAATTTGAGATATTTTTATTTTCATTCAGTTCAAAATATTATGTAATTTCCTTTGTGATTTTGTAATATTGTACATAGATTTTTTTATTATTGCTTGATTTCTAAATATTTGGTTCCATTCCATTGTCCTTCTATTATTGTTTTCCAATTTAATTCCATTGTGATAGAAGACATTGTGCATAGCTTTAATTCTTCCAATTTGTAAAGATCTATTCCTGCTGCAGCAGATTGTCTTGATGATTGCTTCATGGGTATTGTAAAAAAAAATTTTTATCTTGTTGCTGAGGGCTGAAATGTTTTATAAATCTCAATTCTTGTGTATCCTGGTTTTTGGTAGCATTGTTCTTCTGGTTAATGAGAGAAAAAACTGATGTCTTCCTTTGTAATTATGTTTCTTCCATCACTCCTGTAGGTTTTGGCCCCTCTGTACTACAGACAGACACATTTAGAATTCTCCCATTCTCTCAAGGAGTCAGCCCTTTGATCATTATGAAATATTGCTCATTATTTCTTGACAATGTTCTTTGTTTTATCTTTACCTTATCTGATATAAAGATTACTCTTCCAGCTCAAGATTTCAATTTTCTTTTTTTCTTTTTGGTGTTGATTTTGGGGCTTGAACTCAGGGCCTAGGCACTGTCCCTGAGCTTTTGTGCTCAAGACTAGCACTCTTACCACCTGAGCTTTTGGCTTTTTGGTAGTTAACTGGAAATAAGAGTCTCACAAACTTTGTTGCTTGAGCTGGCTTTGAACTATGAACCTCAGATCTCAGCCTCCTGAGTAGCTAGGATTACAGGCATGAGCCACCAGTGCCTTTTTACTTTTAGCCTGTTTTTCTTCTGGAATTCTTAGCATATATTTGAGACCTTTTAATATGCCCTTTTTTTTTTTTTTTTTGCCAGTCCTGGGGCTTGGACTCAGGGCCTGAGCACTGTCCCTGGCTTCTTTTTGCTCAAGGCTAGCACTCTGCCACTTGAGCCACAGTGCCACTTCTGACATTTTCTGTGTATGTGGTGCAGGGGAATTGAACCCAGGGCTTCATGTATACCAAGCAAGCACTCTTTGCCACTAGGCCATATCCCCAGCCCTTATTGAATTTAATCATCTTGCTATTTTATTTGTTTTTGGTTAACTTTCTTTCGAAGTAGGCTTCATGACTTAATTTTATCTCCTCTTTTGGTCCATTTGTGCTATTGGTTACTCTTGGCCCCACCGGCTTATTCTTTGTTCTTGTACTTGTTTTACTTCTTTCTCTGTGATTCTACTATGCCTTTGTAACTTACAATGTACTCTTGAGTAGTATTCCACTTCTCATATGAATTAACACTTTTATAAGAGTTTTTCTGTGGTCTCAGCTTTGTTTCAAAGAAATTATATTACTTAATCTTTCAATTCACAGTTATCTCTTTTTCTTCAGTATGTCAGTTATTACCAGTCCAGCCAATGCAATTTCATCTTCATTATTAGAATTTTTATCTGTAAAGGTTCTTTTGAAAAAAAAATCCATCCCATTTCATAGCTCACCATATCCCTATTTTCATTTGTTTTTCTTTTATTTTCATCATTCTTTTAAAAATCTTTAAGAAGTTGTACAAAGGAGGTGCCGTTAACAAAGTGACTTATGAATACAGTGTATCTTGATCAGTGTCACTGCCTTCAACATTCTCATTTATGTCTTTCAATATGAGAGCATAGTTAACACAGACCTTTTAGTGCCTTTGCTTGGTCTTTTGTCATTTCGTGGTCTATCTCTACTGATGGATTTTCCTGCTTCCTAGAATGCCAGCCAGCCTTTTTTTTTTAAACTAACAAATATTTGTAAAATTTACATTCTTGCATTCTTAATTTTGTTGAATCCCCTTAAAGGCTATTGGACTTTTTCCTGAAGGCATTTTCCTTAATTCTGTGTTAGTTCCTTTCTAGGCTTGGCAGCTGGTTTGAAACCTAGCTAGGAAAGTCTGTCGTAGGCTTTTTCCCCATCTCTAGTGGCCACTCTGCCTGGTCCCTTTGTAAGCCGAGTAGAGAGCAGATGGATTCCTGGCCCCATGCCAGCTATGAGAATGGTTCATGTTAGCACTCTGGTGTTTGGGCTGGGATGTAGCTCAGTGGCAACGTGCTTGCCTAGCAAGTGCAATGCCCTGGGTTCAATCCCCAGTACCAAAAAAAAAAGAAGTTCCATCCTTGCTCTCGAGACAGCCTTACGCTTCCCAGGTACAAGTTTATAGGTAGCTGAACATATTGAGCTCCCGGGAACTCGTCCCCTTCTCCCTGCACCTCTGCTCCCTCGACGGTGGCCGCCTCGGCCTCCTGGTTCAGCCCCATCGCCAGGCTCCGTGTGGGTTCTCCCTCCCCACTGAAGTGGCAGATTGCTTCCTGGCTGAGAGCCTGGCGGATGGGAGGGCTGGCCTTGTTTATTTCTCTTCTTCTGAGGAACTCAGCCCTGGGCTGCCTGAGTCTGGAAATAGTTCCCTGCTGTACTCTGTCCCCTCTCTGGCAGTTTACAGGGGAGGGCCATGCTGGACCCATCTACTCACTTTGGTCAGAGTCAGAAATGGAATCACTCTAGATGCGCTGCAGTGCTAGCTAACACCTGTGCAAAATCAGAAGCTCTCAGGAAAGTTTTTCTTCCCTCGTGCTTAACCATTGATTCAGCCCCCTCTCATATTGTTAGAAACAAGCCTGTGTTTACTGTGAGAATTCTTTATTTTTTTTCCTTGCAAGAGCCCAGAGGAAGCTTTAAACCAGAGTCTAGCCAGAAGAAAATGATGTGTCATACAAATCAGGAAAATGAACTTCTTGAGAATATAAAAGTGATCTCTCTATTATAATAATTTTAATGCATTAACATTTTATTCAAAACATAAAAGAATAAATACCAGTGGGCATAAGGACACAAATGAACCAATTGGTCTAGTGTTTAGAAATGTACAGCCTATAATTTTAGAGGATAGCCATGTGGAACTTACTTTGTATCAGAAATTGTCAAATGTTCATTGTAATGGGCTCCCTTGTGTGTGTCCGACATTGTGGGTATCCAGTCCCACGCCAGCGAATCATCTCAGCCTTTGTGGAACAAAAGTGACCATAGACAATACAGAAACAAATGAGTTGGTTGAAATGTTTATTTTTGGACAACGAAATTTAAGTTTCATGTAATTTTTGTGGCTCCAGGTAGTCTTTGATTTAAAAAATGTGTTTGTGTGGGCTGGTTCTAGGGCATGAACTCAGGGCCTAGGAGCTATCCCTGAGCTTTTTTGCTCAGGGCTGGCACCCTACCACCTGAGCTGCAGCTCCACTTCTGTCTTTTTGTGGTGGTTCGTTGGAGATAAGAGTCTCATGGCCTTTTCTGCCTGGGCTGGCTTCAAACTGTGAGCCTCAGATCTGAGCCTCCTGGATAGTTAGCATTACAGGCGTGAGCCACGAGTGCCTAGTGTCCTTGGATTTTTTTTCTCAACTGTTTAAAAATATAAAATTTGTTCCAAGGTGTCAGGTACAATGTGTGGATAAAAAAATCACAGTAAGCTTTTTCCTACGAGACCTTTGTTTTTTCAGTGCTTAGTGATATTTTTTACTTGAAAGCACTCCCTACTATTAAGTTAAGTAGCAAAGAAAAGCAGACCATGGACATTGGAGCCCTGTAGGATTTTGAGAGATTAGACAGTGTCAAAGGTTAAATCAGTGTCGGCCACTCTGACAAGTGCCTGAGCTGAAGAACTTCAGGTAGACTGGGCAACAGAGTGAGACCTAGTGAATCCAGGAGGAAAGCAGCAGGAATGATCACAGAAATCATCAACGTAAACCAAAATGGCAGCCTTCATTTTGTAAGTGGGTTTAAGTATGAATTGGCTAGACTCCTAAGAGTCCAGAAATTTTCAGACTGGTAAGACTGTGAGATCCCACTATATCTTGTCTACAAGTCATACAAATAGCCCAAGTGTTCACCTTTTAGATATTCAAATTGAAAAATAAATAAGTATTCAGATTGAGAAAGAAAATTGGAAGAGTTGCGGGATAAGATCACCATCCGGATCATTTTCTAGACTCAGGAGAGCACAGGAAAGGCTGTAATGGGGAGGGCCAACGCGGAGTTTGGTTTAGACTGGGAAAAAGTAGAAGGATAAAATTTGAAAAAAAAGAAAACTGGAACACATTGCATTTTCTTCCCCTAAAGCTTTTCTGCTACTGATCAGATGTGTAATGTTGGACATTGTAATTTCTTCTAATTTATTTTGGTGATGTTTGGGAAGCCACTGGTACCCAGCAAGAGTCATTTTTGTAGAGGTTTGATGTCATTTAATGATTTCTCATTCAGTGACGATCCATCTACTTCTAGCAAAGTAAGTCTCCAAGAACAACCCAGTGGGGTTCTAGTAAATCTCTTGCCTCTGTGTCCTTGAGATTCTCGTACCTGGCTCTTAGATAGGACATGGGATTTATCAAGTATGAAGTTCCGTCTGGTCTTCACCTACATAAGGAAATTACTTCTTAAACTCTTACTTGTTTTATGGATTGGTTGATTGATTGATTGGTTTTTGTGCTGGTCCTGGGGCTTGAACTTATGGCCTACACACTCTGTGTTCTTCTGCTCAAAGCTAGTGCTCTAACACTTGAGCCACCGCTCCACTTCTGGGAAGTTACTTCTTAATGAATTATGATTGCTACCGTGGGTAAAATTGGTCATATCCAAAAGGAAAGAAAGGTGTCCAATATGGTTGAAACTAATTTACTCTCCAGTTTAGCTGTTTTATTTATTTTTCTCTCTTGCAGTAAATATCGCTATCTTCAGAAATACCAGAAGAAATGAGAGGCAAGGAAGAAAGGTCATTTATCTTGGAAAGACCCAAAGGACATTGCCGTTGTAAAGGAATGTAACACCAGCTGCTAAAACTGCCGCTGCCACCAGAATCCATGACGTGCGTCAAATTTAAACGGTAAAATAACCACAAGCTCCTTATCAAGAACTGTTTCTATCAAGAGCTCTTAATTGGTTTAAATGATTCCCTTTAAAGTTTAAATGTTTACTCACAAATGCCAAGCTGTAGAAAGGCTGATAATTTTATACCTTCCTATTTTCAGGCTTTATTTTAGTCATGAATGCTTGTTTAGAAGAATGGATTGTTCACATGCCCCTACTGGGGCTTGAACTTGGGGTCTTGTCTTGCTTGGCTTTCTCACTCAAGACTGGTGTTGTCCCCCTTGAGGCACTCCTCCTTCACTTGGGGCGTTTTCCTTCTTGGCTTTTCCTCCGGGCTGGCCTCAGGCCGCAGTCCTCCGGATCCCAGCTTCCCGAGTGGCCGTGGTCACGGGCGTGAGCCCCTCCCCAGCCCGCCACCTCGCCCCAGTTCTTAAGAAACACTTGAGCTTGATTGAGGAAGAGTGTGTAATACACCAGTGCATTGATAAGTACATCCCTCACCAAATACTGTTTCATTTCACAGAAGTAAACCAAGTCACATAAATAGCGCGTCGTTCTTTTCAAATATCAAATGGTTTTGGGTCTTGTTTTTTGAGTTTTATTTCATGTTGTTTTTTTGGTTGGTTTTTTTTTTTTTTTTTTAGTTTTACTTGACATCTGGTCTCCTTTTCTCCTTTCATATCTGACATCCTTTTTAAAATTTCATCTTTATTTTCTCCTTTGCCCTTCTCTACCTTAAAAAAATATCATCTTACAGGAATTGAGAGTTACAAAATGTATAGGATCCAAAATACAAAAAAGATACATTTGAAAAATAAACTATAAAAAATTATTACTGTAATACCAGAGGAGAAGAAAGAAAATGGGGCAAAAAATATTAAAAATAAGGCTTCCAAGTGAGGCTGTTGAGCACCAGTGACTCATACTTTTAACTACTTAGGAAACTGAGGATATTAGTTCAAGGCTAGCCCCAGCAGAAAGTCTATGAGTCTCCCTCGCTAAGATAATCGGCAAAAAGCTAGGCTGGAAGTGCAGCCTAAGAGGTAGGGCACAAAAATTTCCTTCTTGTGAAATTAGAAAGACTGTTAGATTTCAAGTATAGTACAAAGCTATTATATAAAGATTTGAAATCACCAATCTTCATAATCTTAGGCCAAAATTATCTCAATGAATGTTTAATAAAGAACAAAATATTTACAACTTTATGGTATCATAGTAAACAACTATCACCTGTTTATTAGATGTCCTTGATTTGATTTTTGACAGATAATTTCACTTACGTATTAGAAATAAACGGTTCTAAGCTAAAACTAGTCCCTTGTGAAACACGTGGAATGCGAAGCATCCATCACGTATAGTATCATGTTGTGGTCGTAAAGATCTGAGGAATACAATACTTGATTATTATTATTTTTTTGTCTGTCTGGGGGTTGAACTCCGAGCATTGCAAGGCAGGCGCTCTACCCCCTGTGCCATGCCTCTAGCTCCGCTGTTCTTAAAATATGCCCTCGGGCTGGGGATATGGCCTAGTGGCAAGAGTGCCTGCCTCATACACATGAGGCCCTGGGTTCGATTCCCCAGCACCACATAGACAGAAAATGGCCAGACGTGGCGCTGTGGCTCAAGTGGCAGAGTGCTAGCCTTGAGCAAATAGAAGCCAGGGACGGTGCTCAGGCCCTGAGTCCAAGCCCCAGGACTGGCCAAAACCAAACCAAAACAACAACAACAAAAATACACCCTCGCGTCTGCCCGGGTAGGGGTGTACGCATGCCACCGCAGAGGCAGGTGCAGGACACTATGCTCTCTGTGCTGCTTTTCCCATGGCTGAGAAGCAGGCAAGCACCACCACACCCGGCCATTAGTTGAGATGGAGTTGTATGAATTGTTATACCCAGGCTAGCCCCAAACTTTGACCCCTTGATCCTCCACCTCCTAAGTACCAAGGAGCCACCATGCCCTGCATTTTTAACTCCTCTTTGATGTACTAACATGAGCTTGGTAAAATAGCTTAACAGTGATTTTTAAAATGTTTTATTATAATCTTTCTTCACTAAAGTAAAAAATGAAAAACACAATAACATTAACAGTGATTTTATTTAATTTTTTTGATTGTTCCTATTTTGTCTCTCTTTTTTTTTTCTATATACGTGGTGCTGGGGAATCAAACCCAGGGCTTCATGTATACGAGGCAAGCACTCTTGCCACTAGGCCATGTTCCCAGCCCAACAGTGATTGTATGAACAAATTTCCAGTTGTAGGTTAAACTTTAACTTACAATTAACTAGTGCTCTTCTGTGACTGGTCGCTGGTAGTTATATAGCTACATCAACCCTCAACCAATAAAACAGTTTAAATTCACAAAAGGTTCTTTGCAATACAGCAGAAATTAAATTGCCGAATGTTCGCTTTCTTGGGTATAATAATACATAGGAAGCCTCCAGAATTCCTCATCTTCTCCATCTAGGCCCTAAGTTTAATTATTTCTGCTTCCATAATCCTTATATAATCTGTTCATTACAGACCTAGAAACAATATTGTCAGATATTTACGCCATCTGTGTATGGTGTGTTACAGAGTTCCTCATCCCATCTCAATCCACTGCCCAGGGATTTGGGGTTCCTGTGGCTAGGATCATTGAAGTCTACAGACAGTGTCACAGGGAATTTCTGGTATTTTCATTTCCACTTTCTAATCGACTTGGCTTGTTTTTAGCATTCAGGTGTCATTGCGGCACAGTCAAATCCCATCTCCTTACAAAATTAAACAGAAGAACTCCGTCACTTCCCTTCCAGCGGAGCTCGGTCAGTCCTCAGGTCCGTGAGGCGCGTAGCACTGCAGAAGACCATCATCATAGAAGCCTAGTGCCTCCAAAATTGAAATCTGTATGTCCTTTGAATCAGATTTTTAGTTGTGCAGTACATATAATTTCTAAATTGCAGAGCTGGAAACTTAGATTTTTCAGTTGTACAAACAATCAGGGCCCCATGAAGCTAAAATGTGAAGAATGGCATTCTAGCTGCCTCCTGAGAAGGTTAAGTCAAACACCTAGTTCTAAGTTCACCTTGTCAGGTGTGAACTACGGCCCTTGGGGGTGAGACATGACCACCACGATGGACCATTAGGTAGAAACCTGTCCATAATCTTAAATGCACAAGGCCCAGTGGTCCTTTCTTCACAGTACCCTAGGGAATGATCTTGATGGAGAAAAGTCTGTATTGTTTTTATTTGTTTATTTTTGTTGGTCATGGGGTTTAAACTCAGGGCCTGGGTGCTGTCCCTGAGCTGTTTTGCTCAAGGCTAGCACTCTACCACTTGAGCCACACTTCTACTTGCAGTTTTCTGGTAGTTCATCGGAGTCAAGAGTCTCATGGATTTTTCTGCCCAGGTTGGCTTTGAACCTCGATCCTCAGATCTCAGTCTCCTGGAGTAGCTAGGCATGAGCGTGAGCTACTGGCATCCAGCTTGTTTTTTTTTTTTTTTCTTTTTGTCTTTTCTTTTTTGGTACTGGGGATCGAACCCAGGACATTGCACTTGCTAGGCAAGCACGTTGCCACTGAGCTACATCCCAGCTCCTTTGTTTTGTAGTCTTAACATGTTCTATAATATAAAAGAAAATAGTCAGAAAACTTTAACTTGGCTTTTTGAAAAGAAAATTTATCTGGTTGCCTGTAACTAATGCCTGTAATCCTAGCTAACTCAGGGGGCTGAGACTTGAGGATCACAGTTCAAAGCCAGAAGAGGCGGGAAAACCCATGAGGCTCTTATCTCCAATTAACCACCAAAAACCTGCACCTCAAGTGATAGAGTGCTAGCCTCCAATGAAAAAGCTATGGGGCAGTACCAGGCCCTGATGTCAAGCCCCAAAATCAAAACATAAAACCACGTAAAGGTCATTGAAAGTTATAATGGCAATCCCTACATTTTATCTGTGATAAAGAAAGAATAGAAAAAGGAAAAAAGATATAAGTGGGAAAAATCCAAACTGAGCTTTATACAACTCTGTCTTCTGATGTTTTATGTGCCTTTCTTCAGTGGTTTGAAATCTCACAGGGTGATTCTGCCTTTAGAAGCTCAAATGGTAATGAATTCAGAGACCAGTTAATCTTAATGGTGCAGATTTCCTGTTCACTTTATATATTGTTTCTTCAAATAGGTGCTTCTTGTTCTATTAATGGTAAAAAGCTAAGTGCAGTGGAACCTACCATCAGAATTCAACATAGCAAAGCTATAAATTCTTCCCTAGTTCCTAAAGTTACAGGAGAGAGACAGAGAATAAGAGAGAGAATGAGAGAGAGTATTCTAAAAATTTATAGATAAAGGCAGGAGATTTAGAATACCTAAAATAATAGTGAAAGCACAGGACTACTTTACTGTGTGCTCGGCATGATAGAATCACAGTAGTCCAGGCAGATATGGACGGTGGAATGGAAATGTATCTTATCAGTAGGTTCGAGTAACTAACCCAGAGCTAGCTGCACACAAGTCTAACCAGCTCTGCCGTTCACTGCTGTGGGAAAACGAGGAGGAAAAGCCTTGCGTTGGCTCGTGGTTTCAGCAGCTCGGGTACCTGGGGCCCGTGGCGAAGGCCATGGCACAGGGGAGCCTCTCAGGCCTTGGCAGCGAGGATGCCCGCAGGGGTGGGCAGGAGCTGCCCTCGGGGCCAGTGCCCCAGGCCCCTGACTCCATTTATGAGGTGGCACTGTCAAACCCATCACCTCTACACGGACCCGTCCCCAACCCTGCTTTCCTAGGACCCGAGCACCCAACGCATGAGACTTGGGGGAATGTTCCAGACCACGTCACAGCCCCCGCTGGTTGGTATAAAGGCAATTAATTAATCCCCCGGATGATGCTGGGGGGTGACTGGATCCTCACAGGTCAAAACCAGCCAGAACCTCAGTAAGTCCTCTACTTGATACGAAATTACCTCACCAGAGAATGAAATGGAAAACATAGACGTTTGTGAAGAAAAGCAAGGAGAAAGTCTTACAGGCTTGGCGGTAACTGTCGGTAGGCTCTCGAGGCACAGCCCTGTGTCGGTGTAACAAACCGCGAGACCATCCTCCTGAGAGGCAGGGAGGGTGGCTTGGCCCCCGGCTGGGGAGGGTGCGGAGCGCGGGGCTTGGGGCCGGCAGCGCCTCCTTCCGGGAGCTGTGGCGGAGCGCGCTGCTCAGCCGCCGAGGAGGAGGAGCTGGGGTCTGCCTTCGGGGGAGCCTGCCCCGGTGACCCGAGACCCGTCCCTGGCCAGCCTCCGGCTGCTCCGCCGCCTTCCAGAGCGGGCTGGGGGCCGCCGGGCCTGCGGCGGTCCCGACGTTTGCTTGTGAGACTCCTCCAGGGCTGAGGTGCGTGCCGCAGACCTGCTCCCTGCTACACAGCCCAGGCCCTCGCCTGGCACGCGCTCACGCCTGGCCTGGCGGGGCCGCGGGGGGCGGGGCCGCGGGGGGCGGGGCCGCGGGGGGCGGGGCCGCGGGGGCGGAGCCACACCCCACCGTGAGAGGCCCTCGGCGAGGACGCGGAGTGCGAGTGTGAGTGTGAGGCCCGCGGAGAGGACGCGGAGTGCGAGTGTGAGTGTGAGAGGCCCACAGCGAGGACGCGGAGTGTGAGTGTGAGGCCCGCGGAGAGGACGCGGAGTGCGAGTGTGAGTGTGAGAGGCCCACAGCGAGGACGCGGAGTGTGAGTGTGAGGCCCGCGGAGAGGACGCGGAGTGCGAGTGTGAGTGTGAGAGGCCCACGGCGAGGACGCGGAGTGTGAGTGTGAGGCCCGCGGAGAGGACGCGGAGTGCGAGTGTGAGTGTGAGAGGCCCACGGCGAGGACGCGGAGTGTGAGTGTGAGGACGGGGAGTGAGTGTGAGGACGCGGAGCGTGAGTGAGGACGCGGGGCGTGAGTGTGAGGACGCGGAGCGTGAGTGTGAGGACGCGGGGCGTGAGTGTGAGGACGCGGGGCGTGAGTGTGAGGACGCGGGGCGTGAGTGTGAGGACGCGGGGTGTGAGTGTGAGGACACGGGGTGTGAGTGTGAGGACGCGGGGCGTGAGTGTGAGGACGCGGGGCGCGAGCGCGAGCGCCTTGTTTGGTCTCCTTGGGTCTGGCCCGCCGTGAGGAGCGGTGGAGGAAGGGGGGTGGAGGAAGGGGGGGGTGGAGGAAGGGGGGGTGGAGGAAGGGGCCCCCGGGGGCTGTCGCCCGCGGTGGGCGGGGTGAGTGGAGGCGTCGAGGAGAACACGTCAGTGGCCTGCAGTTGACGGTGCCGAATGTAATGCACAAGTAACGGGGTCCGTGTCAGTCAGCCGGACCGTCCCTGAACACGGGGACTGACGTGCAGCATGGTGCAGCTAGCTCCCTACGTCTGCTCCTGGGAAGGAAATTCATGTTCTTATTATAGGAAAAAGAAAAACAAAAGGAGCTCGCCAGGTGCCAGCGGCTCACCCCGGCCGTCCGAGCCACTCGGGAAGCTGAGACCGGAGGGCTGCCGTTCAGAGCCTGCCTGGGCAGGAAAGTCTGAGACTTGTGTCTCCAGTTAACCACTCAAAAGCCAGAACGGGAGCTATCCCTCTAGCGGTCTAGTGCCAGGCTCGAGCAGAATAGTTCAGGGACCCCGCCCGTCCCAGAGGTCAAGCCCTGGTACCCGCTCGCATAAAAAGTAGATGAGGAGAGAGATCCACTCTGCAGAGACAGGGTGAAGAGAGCAGTGGGAATGGGCACTTCCAAACGGTCGAGGAAACATTGCACAGTGGTTAAGCCTGTGAGAAGGAAATGGATACGCAGTGAGTCAAGATTGGTGTATCGCATTAGCTGGTTAGGTCTCCACCCTTCGCAGGGCACCGTGTTCAGTGGGAGGCGCACTCAGGGGTCAACAGCAAGGACAGTGCCCAGGCCTACCTCAGTGGTGCGAGTGAAGACAGGAGGCAGAGCGGCAGGTGTAGTCCTCACGGGTGCCTCCTTCCCTGGCCCCCGTGAACTCTGCGCTGAGGGCAGCGGGGGAGGGAGGAGCTGGAGTACTCTGAGCACGGAAGCCTATTGGTTGATCCACTCTCCCTTAGAGGACTTCAAGACATTCTTCATCTGCCAGCTAGGATCCAATATGGAATCTCCCATCTGCTGCCACTTGCATCTGTGATAATTACCTCAGACCCAAAGAACAGACCAAGTAAAGGAACCTGATTGCTTTCCTTATTGCTATTATGTGATGCAAATAGGTTTTTGTTATTTGTTGTTTTGTTTGTTTGTGGCCTGCACCCTGACTCTTAGTTTTTTTGCACAAGGCTTGTGCTCCACCACTTGAGCCACACCTCCGCGTCCAGCTTTTGGCTGATTAATTGGAAATAAGAGTCTGGCTGGCTTTAAACCTCGATCCTCAGATCTCAGACTCCTGAATAGCTAGGATTACAGGTGTGAGCCACCAGCACTGGGCTCAGGTAGGTTTTTCTGTTGTTGTTTTGTTCGTTGTTGTTGTTTGCCTCTGGTTGCTGTCTGTTCTGTACAATCTCTATCACTCAAGGAAATCAGCAGAGGAATTTTTTCAGACCAGCAAAACTCTAGGAATTGATCAAGAATATCTCCCGATGCAGGGGGTCTCTGTCACACTCCTGGCCTGGGGAAAAGATAATCAGGAAGTACATGCCATTGCTTAGCCAACCTTCTGTAGGCTTCCTTTGAAGAACTGGCTTTTGCAACTAGACTCACACATCTCTGAAACCCAGTCACTCTTTTCTCCCAGCCTTCTGTCACATAGCAAGAGCGTTGGTGGAGATTGCTTTTCCATAAAAAGAACTATGCCACCCACTCTGCAAATGCCACTGATTAAGAAAATCATTGATTGATTCCCCCCCTAGGGAATAAATTAGGCTCCCCCAGCCTTGAGCATGGAGAGAAAGAAATAATGGGATGTAAAGAATGAAGATGACTGTGTGTTTATGAAGAAAGTGTTTATGGAGTTGCCATGGGAACAGTGTGTAGGCCTTCCAAACAGGCGCTTATCTCTCTATATTTGTTAAATATAAATCAGATATGAGTTGCATTTATTCTCTGTCTTAGCCTAAATTTAGTCTGACACATATGGTTATGTAAAATATGCCCCTGCTCTAATATATTTGCTTAATGTTTGCAGGGATCTAGCAATGCATGGGCTGCCATCTTTTAAAATCATACTTGGGGCACAAAAATGAAATTAGGAGAATGATTCTCAGCAAATAATTCCTAAAAGCAAATGGCAGCACATTTACGGTGCCCATGGCTGGGCTTTCCTGTGTCTTTCACAATTAACAGAGCTTAGTAATTTTTCATCATTGAAGTGTAGTCAGTGCTGGACCTAATTGGTATCACTGGCAGAAAATGAATGCTTTGATAGTTTATTCTTATTCGGTGTGTAGTTCATGTCTCAAGGGGAATAAAACACAACAGTCATTTTAAATGGTTATTAGATTTTTTTCTATCAGACGACAAGTTATCTTCAATTTCATGCTTTATAAATGAGCCATGATAAGAATCTGAGAGAGTATACATGAGTTTTGAAGATTTGCAGGTGTGTGTGTGTGTGTGTGTGTGTGTGCCAATAGGATGGCTTGAACTTCTGGACGCTGTCCCTGAGGTCTTTTGCTCAAGGCTGGTGCTTTACCACTTGAGCCACAGATCCACTTGTGGCTTTCTGCAGGTTAATTGGAAATAAGAATCTCACAGACTTTCTTGCCTAAACTGGCTTTGAACTGTGATGCTTAGATCTCAGTCTCCTGAGTAGCTAGGATGACAGGCATGAATTACCTGCACTAGTTTGTTTTGCAGAATTTGACAAGAACATTAAGAGAACGTTTTTCTGAAAATTACAGAGCTAATACAACAACCACCAAAAGTATACCCTACCTGTAGCCACTGCCTTAATGGGCACACTAAATAGAACAATAGAAAAATGTAAGAGCAATTAGAATAGCCTCCTTTCATGGCCGACTGGGTAATACCACTTAACTCCATTCCCATTACCTCATCCTTTGCTGCCTGTGCTCTCAGCCCTGACACACACCATGAGTTTATCACTCTGAATTTTCTCTTTTAGATTTCCTGGAAGACGTGCACTTAGCCAGCAGATAGCCTAGAGGCACAATATCTTATTAAGGCAGTAATTGCTTATAGTCCAATAAATGTTGCAATAATGTAATGAGACCAAATAGCTGTACAGACTGAGCAGTGGGAAAGGGCTAACGAGAGAAAGTGTTTCAGAGGAAGTATGTTTTAAATCAGAAGTTAAAGATAAAAGGTTTTCTATATGTTTGACAACATGCACATTTGACAATGCATATTTGACCATGTGTATCAAAAAATCCAGTATATATCCTCTTTAAACCAGAAATCGTATTTCTGAAAGTTTACCCTAATGAAGTAAAGATGTGCAAAGGTTAAATTAGAAGACTTTACCTAATAAATCCAGTTTATAACAAATACAGGAAACATCAAGTGAATGGGTAAATAATATTAGGGTAATATGAAATAAAAGTGTTGAACTATTTAAAAATTAATCTGTAGAAGGATATGTACTGGAAAAGGAAAAGATTTGTGGCATTGTTCAAAGGGAAAAAGTAGGAGTTTTATTAGAATTGTATTACATCTATAGATCAGGAGAACTGATCTCTCCGTTCTGTTGGACCTTCTCGTCAATGAACGGAGCACACCTCTGTTGAGGTCATTGACTTCGTTACTTTTTAGGAGTATCTTCTTGGGAATGCTCCAGGGTGGGAGGAAAGGAATCTCACTGTGTTGTCCAGCCTAGCTTTGAACTTGTGATCCTCCTGCCTCTACTTTCCAACCGTCAGGATTATAGACAGGTGCCGCTTGTTCTCGGCTTAGGAGACTAATTGGCATATGGCTCTTGTGCCCGTTTTCTTAGATTTATATCCAAGGATTTCCGTTTTGAAGCTGATGTGAAAGACATTTCTTTTATGCTTTCTGTTAACATATTGCATGTATACAGTAATGCACTTTTTTTTTTATTTTTTGGTAATGGGATTTATAGGAAAGTGCTCTACCACTGTAATCCATGCTGCCAGCCCTTTTTACTGTGTGTGTGTGTGTGTGTGTGTGTGTGTGTGTGTGTGTGTGTGTCCGTCCATGTGTCCATGTATACATGTGCTGATCCTGGGGCATGAACTCAGGACCTGGGTGCTGACCTTTATCTTTTTCCACACAAGGCTGACGCTTTACCACTTGAGCCACAGCACCACTTCTGGCTTTTTGGTGGTTAATTAATCTCACAGGTTTTTTTCCTGCCTGTGCTATCTTCCAGCTGTGATCTTCAGGTCTCAGCCTCCTGAGTGGCTGGGAGTCTAGGCATGAGCCACTGGCACTGAGCTCCTTTTTGCTCCAGTTTATTTTTCAGGTAGGGTTTGACGCTTTGCTCAGCCATCCTCAGACCACAATCCTCCCACCTCTGTTCCCCAAGAGGTTGAGATTATGGGTATTCATTACTTTGCTTGTCTTGTTTTTTGAGATAAGGCCCCCTGGCTCCCTGGAAAATCTTGTATTAGCCTCCTGAGTAGCTGGGTTACAGGCAGGTGCTACTACACTTGGTCCTGCAGTTGGTTTTTATATGGTAACTTAACCTTGTGTCCTAAAAATCTTCAAGGACCAGATAATTCTGAGAGAGAGAGAGAGAGAGAAAGAGAGAGAGAGAGAGAGAGAGAGTTGTAGATCCTTTGGGATTCTCTGTGTGCATAAAAATGTCATATGGGAATGGCACCATTTCATTCTAATCCATGTCTTACTTCTTTTTCATAACGTTGTGCACCACATAGGATTTTCAGGACCAGCAGGCTAGGAATGCTGAGCGAGCCAGCATCCTGTCCCGCCTCCTCTTAGGACGGTACAGCCAGCATTTCATTGTTGAATAGGGTGCTAGCTGCCGGATTTTGTTGTTTGGTTTTGTGTTTTGCACATGCTCTTGAATCATGTAGAAGAAATTCCTTTCTAGTCTCACTTTGCTGAATGCTTTATGGCAGTGGATTTTGTCAAATTTCCTGTAGCAATTGGCATCATACAGCTTTTCCTCCCTAAGCTGAGAATGCAGTAGGTTACATAGACTGTTTAATATTGAATTTATAATCATGAGATGGGGCTCGCTTGATGAGGACCGCGTTATTGTTTTTAGATGTTACTGGAACATCTCAAGAAGAGTTTTTGTGTTTCTGTTTGAAGGATCATGGTCTCTAGTTTTGATTGCTTGTCTTGTTTTTTTTTTTTTTTTTTTTTTTTTTAACTTCTGTTTTGCCTGGTTTGGGCATCAGGGTAAAGTAGATCTCGTAATATGCGCGTGAGCATTCCTTTCTAGATTGCCGAGGGCTGGTGGGATTTCTCCTGTAAGTGCTGGGTAGGGTTTGCCAGTGTGACCGTCCAGTCTCAGAGATTTCGCTTTGGGGGGAATACTTCGTGTTTGGTTGGTGGTTGGTTTTTAATTTTCCATGTAAAAATTTTTAAGAGTAGTTTTAAGTATAAGTAAAATTAAAAAGAAGGCACAGAGCTCCCCCGGGCTGCCCCGTCCCTGGGCCTGCACAGACTCCCGTGTGGTCAGCATGCGCCACCGTGCTTGTTCCAGCTGGCACTTGCCGCAGTGGCTGATGGTGCCGGGCGTTGTGGTCTGGACACCCGGACTGTGACCTGTGTCCACCATCCCGGCACTCCATGCAGGACTCCGCTGCCCTTTTCCCTACCCTTGCATCCCGGTGCACCAAGCCCTAGCAGCAACTCACCTTTTTACCACCATTGTAGTTTTCCCATCTGCAGAATGTCTTACAATTGGAATCAGGTGCTATGTAGTTTTTCCAGAATTGCTTCCTTCACTTAGTGAACTGCTCATGTGATTTCCCTCAGCTCTTTTTGTTCTTGCATTGTTTCTATTCTGGTGCGGTGCTAGGGATCAACCCCAGGGCCTTGCACATGCTCTTTCTCCGGCCTCTACCAGTGAGCTTTACGAAGGCCAGGCCTCCTCACGCCTTTTCTGATGGATAGCCCCTTTCTTTCTAGTGCTGGAAAATCCTCCATTGTCTAGCTGTATTGTGGCTTAGCCATTCACCTGCTGAGAGACTGTGGTTGCTTCTGTGTTTTAGCAGTTATGAATGAAGCCGCTATAAATAGCCACAGCTAGGTTTTTGTGTGCTGTTAGTTTTCATCTCTTCTGAATAGATTAAAAAAAGGATCTAGGATTGCTATAGCATAGCATAGCATAGCATAGCATAATAGGGTTGTTTTCTTGTTGTGTTAAGAAATTTTCAAATGGTCTTCCATTGGGGCTATGCAAAGTTTTGGGGTTTCTACCAGCACTGAATAAGACTTTGTTAATTGCTTGCCAGCATTTGATTTTCTCCGGGATGAAAACTCTGCTCATAGCTGGGCGCTAGCAGCTCACACCTGTGATCCTCTCAGGAGGCTGAGATTAACCAGCAAAAAGTCAGCAATGGAGCTGTGCCTCAAGCAGTAGAGCACCAGGCCTGAGTGAAAAAGCCAAGTAAGAATTCAAGTTCCTGAGTTCAAGTCCTAGTACTGGTACAAAAAAAGGGAACATTGCTCATTCTAGTAAGTACTTTATTGTTGTTATTGAA
This sequence comes from Perognathus longimembris pacificus, assembly GCF_023159225.1. Taxonomy (NCBI): domain Eukaryota; kingdom Metazoa; phylum Chordata; class Mammalia; order Rodentia; family Heteromyidae; genus Perognathus; species Perognathus longimembris. Next base: position 45,049,793 of record NC_063180.1, read on the forward strand.
AACAAACTAATTTTTTTTTATTTATTTGGAGGGGGGATACCAGAGTTTGAACTCAGGTCCTCAAACTTTCTCAAATTATTTGCTTGGCTGGCACTCTACCATTTGAGCCGTGCCTCCAGCCTGAGCTAAAACTTTCAAAAGAATTTAATTGATATTGCTTATCAAGAAGATATTTTTTGCACACTGGGCATACATTTTAGTGACACAAATAATAAAGATTACTATCCAGCAAAATGTGCACCTCTGTATTTCTGTAGCTCCTAAAGGTCCTTAAAAATGAAACCATCCAGCTGGGCATAATTGGGGATTGGATTGTTTTGTGCATGGGAAACACTGATTTTTTTCCTGGGATTCATCGCCTTCTAGTTGTTTTGGTCATATCCAGCTATTTCTCAAAAATCAAAACGAGTACAAATTAACAAATCATCGGGTTATTATTTACTGTTTTTACTCTGAGTTGGAAATGCAGTACTGAAGAGTGGCTCAGACATCTCAATTATGATACCCTAGAGCGTGATCTAAGTGCAAAAAAGGCCCATGAGCTTCAGTAAATGAGACGCAAGCACTGCAGGCCCCCAGTCTTACTCCACGAGACACACTGGTGACAACAGCCTAGTGTTTGGAAATCAATTTTAGCCACTCTAAAATTTTAGCATGCAAATAGATATCCTGTGTTTCTTAATCTACCTTTGTTTTCTTTATTTTAGTTCTAGGGCTTGAACTCAGGACCTGGGCACTGCCCCTGAGCCTTCTTGCTCAAGATTGGCACTCTACCACTTGAGCCACAGCTCCACTTCTGGCTTTTTGGTGACTAAATGGAGCTACGTTTTTCATGAGCTTTCCTGCCTGGGCTGACTTTGAACAGTGATCCTCAGATCTCAGCCTTCTGAGTAGCTAGGATGAACAGACATGAGCCACCAGTGCTCAGTCTTAATCTACCTTTTTATGTGCTTGCCCAAAGAATTACCAATTATGAAGCATTTACTGTCTGCCTTGCTTGTGCTGGCCTCTCTTCTTGCTTTGTCTCTAGTCCTTATCACCATCTTGTAAATCCCATTACAGCTGAAGATGCTAGGCCCCCACATGCTAAAACACTAAGGTTCTCACCTCATCACAGGGCAAGTGTGATTTTAATGCATCTTTGTCTGATTCCCCAAAGGCAGCAAAGTTGTTTCTCATCTACTCCAATTAAAATAGAAGTTCTGGGGTTAGACTTTTGTGGGTTTTTTGTTTTGTTTTGTTTTCCATTCTTGGGCCTTGAACTCTAGGCCTAGGCACTATCCCTGAACTCTTTTTGCTCGAGGCTAGCACTCTACCACTTGAGCCACAGCTCTGCTCAGGCTTTTCTGTGATTAATTGGAGATAAGCATTTCATGGACTTTCCTGCCTTGGCTAGCTTCAAACCATAGTCCTCAGATCTCAGCTAGGATGACAGGCATGAGCCTCCAGTGCCCAGCTAGACCTTGATATTTGACAGCTCTTAACATCAATGTGTCTGTAGTATTAGAAAACACTAGATACTCAGATGCCCTACAATGGACAAGTGAATCTATATCTATATATAATATAGATACATATATTTATATAGTCATGTACAATGGAATTTTACCCATCCAGTAGGAAGAATACTGTTATGTCATTTGTAAGGAAATGGATAGACCTGGAGAAAAATCATGTTAACACGAGTGAGTCAGGCTCCGAGAGACAAAAGGTGCATGTTTTCTCTTAGATGTGGAAGTTAGATCTAAATTATAAACATGTGAAAACATATTCAGGGTCATATGCATATATGCACAAACAAATTGGCTAAACTATGGCATGGTATATACAGAGGAGGATTCCAACGGTGTAACTCCTTTGAAACCTACAGTTTAACAAAATGAATACCAGGAAGCTGGAACCTGTGGCCGGGGTGAAGTCAAGGGTGGAGGGGGGCAGGCGAATAGAGAGGGGAAGGGCTGGCTAATGTAGTCACGTTGGATGTGTATGTGGATCCAGGTGACTTGAGGGCAGGGGTGGGGCTGGGAGAGAGGGGGAGGGCAGGGGAGGGGCGACACTGCTCACGGCGCTCCGTACTCACAAGCTGACATAGGGAACGGAAACTCCTTTACCTAACTACTTACGGATAATACATTTTAAAAGAGGGAAGGAAAATACACTGCTTCAGCAGAAAGACAAGGATAGCCAGAAGTCATGCAGTATGGTTCATTTCTGTCTATCAGAATGTAGGAGCTTCTAACTTCAGTACCGGGGAAGCACTGAGAACATTCTGTGTCTCCTTTGCTACTACACATTCCTAAAACAACCCACCTCTCCGCCTCCAAAGAGTATGGGATAGCAAAGACAACTGTGATCAGAAGCAAAGCAAAGCTGGACCAAACAAGCATAAAGAACCCCAGAAAAAAGTATTGAAGTCTAGAAGAGAAGTGCCAACTCCACATAGGAGTCGCTTTTCAATCTGCACTGCCTCTGCCGCATTTCTCCCGGCCTCTGAGAGGCCAAGTAGGCAGCATTGGTCAGTATCCACAAATGATAAGGAACCCCCAAATACTATCTACCCATGCTCGCGACACCGTGGCCCGTTTGGTGCACCCTCTTCCCTCCTATGCTGCTATAATTATATATACCAATCACAGATGAGTAACTATCTCTAAAAGATAAAGATGAGGTAGATTTGAAGACAGCGAATATCATGAAGGTGCCAGACTGTGCAGACAGAAGGCCTAACACCCAAGTAACAGAATTCATTACTGTAGGTGAAACAGGAGTCTAGAATTCAAGAGAAATACTCTCAGAAACACAGATGATGACCCTTCATTCATTCCAGAAGAAAACTGGAGAGCTTTTTCCAATGAATAGTTCAAAAGGAAAGACAAAGGAAGAAAGGAAGCAGGCTGAGAGACACCGAGGATAAGACGTAATGATAGTTCTCTAATTATATTGATGTCATGCTTTTCATTAACAGGACAGTAGGTGCTATGTTCCAAATTCTTAGGGAAAATAATTTTGAACCCAGAGTTCAATGTCTGCCCAAATTATACAGCTGACATGTTGCAGTGGTGTAGGAGGCACGGTAAACGTAATTAGTAGAAGAAAAGAATCAATGTTTTACTTCAAAACCATTACAAAGAAGGAAAAATAGAGCTCACAAAACTGTCAATCAAACACAGAACAAGAAAAGGAAATAGAAGACCCAAAAGCATGAGAAATAGAGCAGCGTGGAAAGGTTATATCCATCTATGAAAACACAGCTTCTCAAATTAACCTGAAAAAAAAATACTTGCTGTTCACAAGAAGCACACATAAAATGTGAATACAAACAAGAAGCTGGGAAGAGAAGATTAACCACACAAAAAATAAGAAAATCAGTAGCATAGTTATAGGAGTTGAAAGAAAAAAGCAAAGAAGTATTCCATTCTTTTCTTTAGTAGATTATCAGTACGAGTTCATTTTGTAACAGGTTTGATGTAAAGAAAGGAAAGCCGAGGCTGGGGATTTGGCTCAGTGGAAAAGCACCTGGCAAGTGCAAGCCCCTGAGTTTGGTCCTCAGCTCTGGAAAAAAGAAGGGAGGGAGGGAAGGGAAGGAAGAGAAAGAAGGAAGGGAAGGAAGGAAGGGAGGGAGGAAGGGAAGAAAGGGAAGGGAAGAGAGCTAACAAATGTTTTTAAAACCCTGATAAAACCTACAATCATAGTGGAAAACTTTAGCACAAGCTTCCAGTCAGTGGAAAAAGTGGAAAAATATATTATACATATTCTTAGTTATACGTATTTGAATAGAGCAGTTAACAAGCCTGACCTGATAGACGTATAGACAAGCATTTCAAACATACATTCACAAATTTGATCAGATACCAAGATACAAGGGACACAAAAACAAAGTTTAAAAGAAAAAAATACACGAGTCATGTTCACACGCTACAAAAGATAAAAGTGGAGGTTTTCAAATACAAAATAAAGGGTTAGGTGTGGTGACTCATGCCTGTAATCCCAGCTACCTAGAAAGCAAAGGTAGGAAGATTGAGCTCTAAGGCTAGCCCAGGCAAAAACACGAGACCCTATCTGAAAGATAAAGTTGAAAGCAAAAGGACTGGGGTATGGCTCAAATGACAGTGGACATACATAATAGGAGGTTCTGAGTTCATTCCTTAGGAACGGGAGAGCGCACACATACAAACCTGCTAAATCCTAGGAATAAGGGGGGGGGGGAAACAGATTTATAAAAGAAAAAAAGTTTAGGGCTGGGAATATGGCCTAGTGGTAGAGTGTGCGCCTCATATACATGAAGCCCTGGGTTCGATTCCTCAGCACCACATATATAGAAAAAGCCAGAAGTGGCACTGTGACTCAAGTGGTAGAGTGCTAGCCTTGAGCAAAAGAAGCCAGGGACAGTGCTCAGGCCTTGAGTCCAAGCCCCAGGACTGCCCCCACCCCCCAAAAAAGCTTAGTACTACCTACAAGTTTAGGCTAATAAATATAAACACATTAGACCTAATGAATAATTTTCAGAAAAAAAAGATTTATCCCGAAAATCACAAGGAGAGCTAAAAATCCTGACCTAACTATAAATGATGAGAAAGAACCAGAGAGAACTTTGATTGTGTCCCTACCTAGATAAGCTCTGGGAGACTTGGAAAGAAATCTTGTATAATGTGTAGGAAAGACAGGACACTAGCTAGCTGGTTTTATGGTCCTGATGTAACAATAATAGCTAAACCAGAGAAACTCGCCAATACATTATTAACATCAAATTTATCCCAGAAAAGATAGCTCTCAGGCTGGGCGCCGGTGGCTCACGCCTGTCATCCTAGCTACTCAAAGGGCCGAGATCTGAGGCTGGCTATTCAAAGCCAGCCCAGGCAGGAAATGCCATGGAACATCGCTGAGCGGCAGAAAATTGGAAATAGTGCCGCGGTTCAGCGCTTGAGCACTAGCCTTGAGCAAAAGAGCTCGGGGAAGTGCCCAAGCCCCAAGTTCAAGTCCCACAACAGACGCCCCCTCCCCCCCAAAAAAGATAGATTTCAGCATTGTAAAATCTATTTGTATCATATACCCTGCCCGTTATTAATGAGAAAAACTATAGAATCATCTCAGTAATGATACAAAAAGCTACAGTGTGGTTTTGGCATAGAGACAACTAGATCAATAGAGGAAGTATTCTGAGATTGACTCGTGTATACCTCACAATGGAAGTCGACAGTCAATGTGTTTTTTAATCAATAGTTAAAGAATGGACTACCCAATCAATGGTGTACATTTAGGAAGATGTATTAAATTTCTCACACCATTCACAAAAATACATTCCAAGTGTAATAAAAAATCTAAGAAACTCTCTTAAATGTTAAAAAAGAGTGTACTGGGGTGGGGAATCTAAGGTTCGCCGGAAAGGAACCCCACCACAGGGTTCAAACAGAGAAGAGTTTATTGTGGGCAGAGCAAACTGCCAGCCCACACAAGATGGAGGCCCACAGAGAGAGAGGGGAAGGAAGAAGAGAAAAAGAGAGAAAGGGCAAGAGAGCAAAGGAAAGAGCGGGGCCTCGTGTGGAGCCGGATTAGCTAGGGAAAGGAGGCAGGTGGACTGGATGTGTCCTCAGAGAAGCGGGAGGTCACGGCCTCCAGGTGTGCCAGCTAGCTAGGTAACGCAGGTACTGGGCGCAGACTTAACCAGGTGGGGTCATCTGCATGGGGGCCTCCGGGAGGCGGGCCTTATAGGGAAGACCTTAAATAAGAAGCTTAAGCTCCCAAGTCATGAAAAATAAAAGACGACTTAAGTTCAGCTATATCAAAAACTTACCATGAGGGCTGGGGATATGGCCTAGTGGCAAGAGTGCTTGTCTCCTATACATGAGGCCCTGGGTTCAATTCCCCAGCACCACATATACAGAAAACGGCCAGAAGTGGCGCTGTGGCTCAAGTGGCAGAGTGCTAGCCTTGAGCAAAAAGAAGCCAGGGACAGTGCTCAGGCCCTGAGTCCAAGGCCCATGACTGGCCAAAAAAAAACAAAAAAAACTTACCATGACTAGAGACTTTTAAAGTTTCATTATATATACCAGGCTTAGACTTTTTTAATTAGGAAAAACCAAAAAAGAATTTATGTCTGTAATAACAAAAAGGAAAGAAGGGAGAAGGAAGAAAATGGGGAATAAATATGAGCAGAGCACTCACTGGTGCCTGAAACCTGTAATCCTAGCTAGTCAGGAGGTTGACATCTAAGGGTCAACTTCACATCAAGCCCAAGTAACTGCCAAAAAGCTGGAAGCAGAGGTGTGGCTCAAGTGGTCGAGTGACCTTAGCCAACAAAACAAAAGCTAAGGGACAGTGCCCAGGCCCTTAGTTCAGTTGAGCCACGGTACTGGCGAAATAAGCAAGGACTCGAAGTAGTCTAGCAAGTGTGCTGTCATCCAAGGCAGGGCAGGAACAAGAGGCCTGGAAATGGAGTTGACCTAACACAGAACCTGACAAGCACAGCTCAGCTGAACTGACTAGATGTGACAGACATTAAAGGTGAAGTCGCTCTGTTTAACAGCTCCGTGTCACAGGTGGACTTGACTGGGGGCCGGGAAGGAGGCTGATGGCTTTGGGGGCGTGTAGATAAATGGTGGGGTTGCTTGGAATACAAACAGACCAGATGCTCAAGTTTCTCCGGTGACTTTGGGATGTCTCTTAGATGGCCTAGTAGAAATGTCATGAAGGCAATTGAATAAATTCACTTTGAGGCCACAGTTCAAAAGAGAGAGATAGGCTAGAGATAAAATTTGAGAGTAGGAAGCATATAAATGTGATGCTGTCCAAAGCCATGGGGCTGGGTAGAATCAGGAGGGGGTGGGCGGTAAGGGCCATTTTAACCGGGGAGCCAGTGAGACAGAAAGAGGTAGCCAGGTGTGGAGAGAAAATCAAGAGTAGGGTGCCCCAGAAGCTGGACAAAGAAATATTCCCGCAAGCCAGGCACTGCTGGCTTGTGCCTAGAATCCTAGCTACTCAGGCTGAGCTATGAGGATCAGTGTTCAAAGCCAGCCCAGGCAGAAAAGCTTGTGCGACTTTCAATCTCCAAATACCCACCAAAAAGCTAGAAGTTGAGGTGTTACACAAGGGTGAGCGAAAGGGCTAAGGATCCAGGGCCCTGAGTTTGAACCCAAGTCCCAGTGTTATATACCAGATGGATGCCCAGGTGGGCCTCAAGCCCATGACAGTAGTCACCGGCAGTCAGCCCGTGGGGCTAGGCGTCTTTATTTAGCTGTGCACAGCGTCTGCTCGCACCACCGGGATGGTGACAAACAGCACCGGCCAAATAGCGCTGGGCTTTTAAAGGCAAAAATCACATGTGCCCCACGCAGGTGGTCATGGGGTGAAAACCACACGCAGGTGACAGCGCACGTGAGAGCAGACAGACATTGAGAAGCAGAATTGACAGTGATTACAAATAGCAATTGCCATTCCTCTGTTTAATTCTTGGTTCTGAGCATAACTGGTATTTACTGAATACCCATTTAACTTCTTTAAAACATGCAAATAGAGTAACGTTATGCTTGATCTCTCTCCTTTCTTTTGCCAGGGTCAGGCAGCTCCAGGTCAAGCTGCTTTTCACTTACCTGGGATGGCTCAGCCTCCTTAGCTAGGACTCAAGGTGAATTTCTTGGTCTGGATGTCTCACCAGCATATACAAAAAAAAAAACGTGGCTGAGATCCAGGCCCTGGGTCCAAGCTGTTTCAGCTCCATTGCTGGGACAGTCTGAAGGAGGAAGATGGATTTGGGCCTGGGTTTGAGTCCCTGGTCGGCTGGCTTCGTTGCTTTGACGCCGGTGGCCTGGCCGCCTCCTGGGTAGTTGCCATGCAGGAGGCAGAGGGGGTGGAGCTCGGGGGACACGGGCTCCCCGTGACCGTGACGTGCTGCCGTGGTGGTGACTGAGGCACTGCCCCTTGCGGGGGAGACTCAAGATCCAAATCATCACAGGTTGTCCTCAGAAGAGCCGTGGACTTGGGAGGCTGAGATTGCATCTCAGGCAGAAAAGGGGTTCATGAGACTCCCAGATGCCACAGCGCATGCCCGTGCCCCTGGCTCCCGGACAGCTCGCAGAGATGGGTCACACACTCCCAGGCAAGAAATGAGACGGCAAAAATCAGGACCGCAGGCGTGGTTCATCTGGTAGAGTGCCGTGCCCTCTTTGCAAGTACAAGCCCTGAATTAAAAATCTCAGTACACGCACAGACACACACACACACACACACACACAGACACAGAGAGAGACACGAAACCAGGAAGACTCACATCACTGTACTGCTATAAAACTAGCAGAGACAAAAGTGTGTGAGATGCATTTAGGTCAGTAGAAGTTTGGTAAAGACGAGATGAAATTCATCAGGCCAAATCTTCATCCTCTCCAAAGTATGAGGCACAGTTATCAGTAGTCAGTTAGCTAGAATAGGGGCATAGAAGATTTGAGACAAGAAATTTTCTGAAATAGTTATCTCAAAACGGCAAAGTAAATGCATAGAAAGAATGCCATGTGAGATTTGAGGTGGGTAATAAATTTTAAATGAGCCCAGTCAGAGAAATTGTGTTGTCTTTTTTTTCTGGCAGAAGCAGACTTAGAATAAGCTTGTGGTGGGGTTAGCATTTTGCTAGTAGAAGAAAGGAGGGACAAGAGAGCAAAAATGGAAAAGATAATCGGTCATAGGATTTAGTCTGGGTGGGGAGAGGAGAGTAAGAGGGCTTATTAAAATGGTAAGGGTGAGGATTTTATGCTTTGATGCGATTCGAGGATTGTTGGGGAAACAATCCGTGTGTTAAGCCAATGTCCCAGATGAATGTGATCTTGTAGGCCGTGAGCCACCCTTGAGGGAATATTGAAAATAGTTTGAGTCCTAACAATAGTATTTGAGCAAGTACCTAATTTTGTTCAGATTTCGCATCTATTTAAACACAGGCAGAAGTGTTTCTAAGAAAATGAATTTGCATGAGTGTATAGGAAGATACTGATTGTCCAGACTTTTGTACTGAACAGGTTATTGGTGAGAGGAAATGAACAGAATAATGAATAGAGTAAGTTTCATTTTTTAACACATTAAATAAAGATCTATTGTATTGTGCTTGCATGACAACTTTTTGTGCAATTAGATTCCTCAGATGTTTAACCACCCATTTATTTCTGACGTTACTGGCACTTTAATCTATATAAGCATTTTAATTTGAATATTTTGTGCATGTAGGAAAGTTATAGTCCAAAAAAGTTTTTACTGCAAGAGAAATTTGGCTTTTTTCAGTTTAATCTGGGCAATTTGTCACAACAAAGGTATCATCTTCATCTTCCTAAATTATGCTTGGTATATCTTTGCAGTTTGTTCTCAGTTGAACTTGATCTTTAATTTTAGCTTTCCCCCTTCACTTGGAAATCCAGTAGAGTTTCTTGTTTCAAATTAAGCTTGTACTTATCTGGGAAGACGTGTTGAAAATTGGAAGGAGTAGGCTGAAGACCTAGAGATTCCTTTTAATGAAACATATTTATATGTAACTTTTCACAGTTTGTGTCTAAACCTCAGAGAAAGAATGAATGTATGACCAGGGCTCTCGTGGCTCACATGTGTTTTCTGAGTTACTCAGGAGGCTGAGATCTGAGGATCATAGTTCAAAGCCAGCCAGGACAAGAAAGTCCACGAGGCCCTTATCTCCACCTAACCATCAAAGTAGAAGTGGAGCCATAGTCAAGTGGTAGAAAGCTAGTCTTGAACAAAACAGCTAAGGGAGAGCACCCAGGCCCTGAGTTCAAGCCCCAGTACCATCACAAAAACAAAACAACAAAAAGAAACAACATACAATTAATGAGGTCTATTAAAGTTTTCAAACACTGAATTTAAAATGTTTCCTCCAAAGCCAGTCTTTATAGCTCTTTTATAATAAATTTGATGGAAGCATTTTTCCTCCAATATCTCATATCAAAGTACATTTACCATTGTGATTAGGCATTGTTACAGATACATTGGCATTATCGTAGACATTATTGACCCTTATTTCTGGGCATTAAGTCAACTGCTAAATGTTAGGACAACCAACCAGCCCTGGGCTGGGCTTATAGCAGTGAAACCATGCAGTCCCAGGTCTTAGTCTTCATTTTATGTCTATATCATGTCCCCGATTGTGCTTTTCTGTTCATGCAGGTGCTGTGTACTGTAAGCCAAATTATGCTTCCTACTGTTTTATAACTATATTCCATGCATTCCTTGCTGTTTCTCTTCTACCTTCTTTCCAGCGCTGAGTAATCTTCCCTCAGAAAGAGGAAATGCTGTCACCCTCCTGCCTTATCCCCAGGCACCTTCTTCGCCACCCCCCCCCCCCCCGTTTGAAATAGATATACTTTAGATTATTCTCAGCCTCTTGAAATGACCTCCTTGGGAGGAGTGTCTTGTTTTAATCATCTTTGTCTGCACTATGCCAAACCTTGTGCATTGTAGCCACAAAGTAATATTTATTGAATTAAAGATCCGAAACAGCTATAGAAAAAGCATGTGTGACAACCAGAAAGCTGACACGACAGAAGTGCCCAGTGTTGCATTATTGGGGAGAACAGAACTTGCATTCAGCCTTATCCAAGGAGACCTCGAAGTTGAGCCAGTCAGAATGCCGGAGGGGAGTCAGAATGACAAATGGATGTAAATGGCAGTACTGTGACACTGGATAAATATCAGAAGAGAGTTAACATTCTTCCCTCCTCCCCCCATTACAATAGGTTACAACTAAGTTTATGAATGAGGTGGTCTTTCTACACACTGGGAGTGTCTTGGTAACAATACCGTCTAATTCCAATCTTCCCGGGTGTTGTCCGCGTGAGGATACCAGCAGGCATTCCCTCTCGGCTTGCAGAGGACAGCAGTGTCCCTGGAGGCCCCCGCCCGCTGTCCCTTCACCCTGTCACAGGAAGGGCCTGGGGAAGAGGTCGCTCTCTCGGGGTGCTTCTCTAAGCTACTGCCTGGCTCAGAAGGAAGAGGAGGCTCTAAGTAGTCCTGGCATGAGAACGCTGGAGTATCCTGGAAACAAGAGATGGAGTTCTCTAGGGCCAAAGTAACCTGACTCCTAGGGGAGGCTCCCGTGTGGGACCTGCCCTGCCGCCCTGGGCGTGGCGCCAGTGCTAACGTTAGTTCCTCAGCCCAGGGAGATGAAGCCAGGGTGGCTTAGCCTGCAGTCCCTAGTGCATTCGTTGCTTTAGCTGCCAGCAGCAATGTCTTACTGTCTTTCACTTTAAAATTTTTAGTACCAGTACCAGGGCTTGAACTCAAGGCCTAAGCACTGTCCCTTAGCTCTTTCCATTCAAGGCTAGCACTCTGCCACTTGGGCCATACCTCCACGCCTGGCTGTTTGTAGCAGGTTAATTAGAGATAAGAGCCTCATGCACTTTGGTGCCGGGCTGGCTTTGAACCTCAATCCTCAGATCTCCAAACTCCACATATTTCTGATGTTGAGATTTGAAATTCAGGATTTCTGTTTACTGTGCTTGTTTGTATGGCTAGTGCTCTACCATTTGAACTATGCCTTTTTGCTATTTATTTTGGAGATAAAGTCTCAGTGACTTTTCTACCTGGCCTGGCATTGAATCATAATCTTCTAGATCTCAGCCTCTTGAGCAACTAGAATTTCAGGCGTACATCAAGGCACTAAGCAGGAATATTCATTCTTTTTATTCTTTCTTTTGCCAGTGCTGGGCCTTGGGACTCAGGGCCTGAGCGCTGTCCCTGGCTTCTTTTTTGCTCAAGGCCAGCACTCTACCACTTGCGCCACAGCACCACTTCTGGCCGTTTTTCTATATATGTGGGTGCTGGGGAATCGAACCCATGAATAGGAGGCAAGCGCTCTTGCCACTAGGCCATCCTCCCAGCCTAGGAATGTTAATTCTTTAAAAGGTATAAGATGTGAATGATAGGGCTTGGGGATATGGCCTAGTGGCAAGAGTGCTTGCCTCGTATCCATGAAGCCCTGGGTTCAATTCCTCAGCACCACACACACAGAAAAAGCCAGAAGTGGCTCTGTGGCCAAGTGGCAGAGTGCTAGCCTTGAGCAAAAAGAAGCCAGGGACAGTGCTCAGGCCCTGAGTCCAAGGCCCAGGACTGGGGGCGGGGGGGAGATGTGGATGATAAGTGGTTTGTGTACTGTAAGTGGTAACAAGTAGCATGAAGTTACACTCAGTTTCATCTTCACCTGTAAAGAGGGTGGTGTTAAACCAGAGGCTCACACCTGTAATCGTAGCTACTCAGAAGGCTGAGATATGATGATCTCAGTTCTAAGTCAACCTGGAAGAAAAGTCTGAGACTTATCTCCAATTAACCAGCAAAAGAAGCAGAAATAGAGCCATGGCTCAAGAGGTAGAGAAATAGCCTTGGAAAAAAAAAACAACCCACAAAACTAAGGGACAGCACCCAGGCCCTGGGTTCAAGCTTCAGGACTGGCACCAAAAACAGAAAAAAGATTAAAACACGGTGGTTTGGGTTCTTTTGCTGCAAAGTCCCTTATCCATCTGTAAAAAATTACTGAATATATTCTCTTAATTATTCCTGAATATATTCTTTTAATTAGACAAATTTACTTTGGGCTTGAACTTGCCTCCAAGTTGACATTTGAACTACTCAGAAAATAGCAGAGAAAGTAGGCAACACATTGGTCTTGTGGTCGCTAGCATCCTCTGGCATAGCTAGTTATTTCTTTCAAAGTTGTTCTTTGTCATATTTTAATAACAGGTATATTGATGTATCATAAACTTAGGGTGAGAACGTGTACTTGCAGAACCACAGGGCAAGGTTTTTGTGTTGGTGGCAGAAGGCATAAATGCCTCCGTCTCTGTAGTGACAGCTCCATCAACATGCGCTTATGTGCTCAGTCTCCGTAGAGTTGTAGACAACATGTTTCAAATTCTTTTTAAGCATCTCAGATCAAAGACAGCCTTTGCTTTGTTTTGCTTTGCTTCACTTGAAATGTCTTCAGATGATGTAACCAGTAACGTAATGCAAAAAAAAAAAAAAAGAAAGAAAAAAGATAGGAGCTACTGCTCTGTCTCCTGGTAATGGGCTGCTCTGTCTATGTAATAAGGCCTTTCATCTTGAGATGCTACAAACTTGAGAGAATTTGAAAGAAGGTATTGATTTCTTTCATTCTATTCTTAGTTAAGGATTGATTAAATACTTAAAGCATAATACTAAGCCTAAATGTTTAATTTACATCATCTTTATGTCGTTCTTATTAAGGCCATAGCTGGCTGCGTTCTGTAATGAGATGGGCATTTAGTGTCTTCTCACTGGAGAGGTTTCTTTTACCTACACTGTTCTTTTTATTGCAGAACACAAGGAGTATATTAAGTATTGTTTTAACATTTAAATATTGCAAGTGTTGGAGATTACCTGGCAATCATGGTTGATGTAACTTTTACTTGTTTATTTCTAGATTTCACACACACACACACACACACACACACAGATTGAATATCTTTAGTATAAATAAAAAAATCCAAAATCTAAAATGCATCAAAATCTAAAAGTCCGGGGCTGGGGATATGGCCTAGTGGCAAGAGAGCTTGCCTCGTATACATGAGGCCCTGGGTTCGATTCCCCAGCACCACATAGATAGAAAACGGCCAGAAGGGGCGCTGTGGCTCAGGTGGCAGAGTGCTAGCCTTGAGCAAAAAAGAAGCCAGGGACAGTGCTCAGGCCCTGAGTCCAAGGCCCAGGACTGGCCAAAAAAAAAACAAACAAAATCTAAAAGTTCTTTCTATGCTGGTACTGGGGCTTGAATTCAGGGCCTGGACATTGTCCCTCAGGCTGGTCCTCTATCACTTGAACTCTACCACATCTCTACCCTAGCTTTTTGCTTATTGGAGATTAAGAGTCTCCTGGACGTTTCTGCTCACTGTGGCTTTGAACCACAATCTTCATATCGCAGCCTGAGTAACTAGGATTACAGGCATGAGCCACTGGCACCCAGCCAAAATCCAAAACTTTGACTGTTGACATGATGCCATAAGTGGAAAATTCTTCACCTTCATTCTTTGTTTCATGTATAAAATTATTTTAAATATTGTACAGAATCGCCATGGATATTGCTATGGATATAAGGTATCTGAAACATAGATGAATTTTATGTTTAAAGTTGGGTCCCATCTCCAAGTTTTTGCAGTGTATATGTATGTTTGTAAATATTCAAAAATTTAAGTCTGAAACTCTCTAGTCTCCATTGTTTGAAATAAACACACGTTTATATAAGCACATTTTTTTGAAAGCCTGTGCTAATTGCACCATTGAATTTCTAGACTCAAATGTATTATAGGACAAAATTAGTGTCACAACTTTTTAAAGCAGAATCTGCTGCAGACGAGGTTATAGATAGATTTAAAGCCATTTTAATCATTTGTATTGTAGGAGATCTTTCGCCTCCATGCCTTTGGAATCTTGGTGTTATGATGTATCTGCACAACTCTTCTAGTCTAACACTAGTCAGTGAATTATCAACCGTCCCCAGGCCCTGTGTGGACACACGGGACAAAGAACGTCCCCGGGGAGATGAGCTGGAGCTACAGAACAGCGCAGGCACACACGAACAGGACAGTGCAGGGTGAGGCTTGGGAGCCTGGTATGGAACCCCAGGACCCCAGAGTGACCCAGCCACTCTGGACAAGTTACATAAGTACTGCTGTTTGCCTCCTCCATAAAGTAGAAGTCATTATGCATTTGAAGTCTTTTGCATTCCAAAAGTTAAGAAACTGGAGGCTTTCTCCCCCCACCCCCTCCCCCTTCCCCTCCCCTCCCCTCCCACCTCCATGAGTTGTTCAGTTGGTTTACACCAAATAGTTTTGGAAGAAATTGGAGTTTGTTTGTTTGTTGACCGTGCTGGCGTTTGAACTCAGCACCTTTCACTTGCTAGGCACGCATTCTCATGCTTTAGCCACACCCCCAGTGAAACTTGGGCTTTTATATGCTGAATTACAAGGAACCATTTTTTTCATGTTGGTTCTGGGACTTGAACTCAGTCCCTGGGCACCATCCCTTAGCTTTTTGGCTCAAGGCTGGCCCTCTACCACTTGAGCCACACCACATCTCTGCTTCTGGCTTTTTGATGATTCATTGAAGATAAGAATCTCATAGTGTTCCCTGTCTGGACAGGTTTTGAACTTTCATCTCCATAGTTCAGCCTCCTGAGTAATTAGTGTTGCAGGCATGAGCCACCGGTGCCCAGTCAACATTCCATGCGTGGTGAACCTTTGGTGACTGAGTTCCAGTGCAAGGGCAGGGGTCAGGCTGGCGGAGCAGTGCGGACGTGAGCGATGGACCCGCACAAGTACAGAGATGGGCAACACCACACACATGGCTGCTTTTAAACACTGCGCTCCCCACAAATGGCATCATTCAGCAAAGTCTTAGAAAATGCTGGTGTAGCAGCTCAGTGGAAATCTCCTGTAAGTGCTGTCAGAAGTGATCAGCTCTGGGGACTCCAGCTGGTAATGTGTGCGTTTACCTCCGGCTTCCTCGGCCCCTTTGTACTCCGGGGCCCAATAGGAAGCCCGGCTTATCCCTGCCAGAAGTGTCTCCCTAGGACATGCTTGCTGAACCGAATGCCTTTGTTTAGAACTAATTGACCCTTCTAAACAACACTTTTATTTTTTTAGAGCTAATCCAAATTAGGCAGACTTTATCCATCTGCTAAGTTAGAGACAAATCAAGGTCAATAACTATGCTGGAGGAAAAAAAAGAAAGCCCAGAAGGAAGGCCCCATCAGACAGAAGGATAGTATTGTAGGGGCAAAAGGGGGGGGGGGGCAATTACATGCTTTACAATTTGGACATTGAGTTAATCTTTTTTCCTATATTATGTTAGCTGGGTGAACCTTTTTTTTCTAGGATATTAAGCTCATTGAAGGTTTTACGTGTTTATGAGCAGTAGAGAAAAGTCTAGAGTTAGAAACTAGATAGTATCTGTCTCTTGATCAGACTTTACGTCTTTAAGTTTTTTACACTAAGGTAGAAAAATAAATAGAAAGTTACATGTCCGTTAAGCATTTGGAGGATTTTTTGACTTAGGTATTCTAAATATATTAATGATAAGGAAATGACAGAATTGGCTGAGAGAATTCCCTTAAGATATACCCAAAGGGATGGATCGCAACTTCCAGTCAGTCTTCATTGTGCTTCCAAGTAAGTGTTAGATAAACCTGATAGCTGTAAACAATAAAAAGTAAAACAGTCCGGGCCTGGTGGCTCACACCTGTCATCCCAGCCACTCAGAAGGCTGAGGTCTGAGATCACTGAAGTCAGTCCAGGCAGGAAAGTTTGTGCGACTCTTACCTCCAGTAAGAAAGTACTCAGAAAAAGCTGGAAGTGGCACTGTGGCTCAGAACGAATCTTGTCCCTGATCATTCTGTGTAAAACTGACTGGGCATGTACTGCTGTTTTTCTGTTGACACTTGGAAGAAAGTGAAGGATGAGGTGTAGGGAAAGGTTACAGACAAAACCCAGAACAAGTTCTTTACAAGTTGAACTAAAACTAATGACTTGAAAGCGGACTGCAAATGGATTCATTACAAGGAAAGCAAAAGGTATCTTTAACAACTGCTGCTTTGACCGAATGAGAGAATTGGACAAAACCACCTATTGTTCCTGGAGGCTGTCTTGGCTGTAGGTTAATTTCTGTCTCTTTAGGCCAGAATTCGGTACCATTTAGTTGCTATTAGCTGCAGATACAGAAAGATGGATGGTACATCTTAGCTTAGCGTAGGAAGGCCCTGGGCTCAGTCCCCAGCATGGAGGGGGGAGCGCAGTGTTGGAGGCCATTGCTTTGCAGATGTTCAAGGTCAAGTCCATACTGAAACAGACTGGTTCAGTACCCTGGAGAGGGGCCAGTGACTCTGCCTTTCTAGCAAGATGACACTGTTTGCAGTGCTACTAGTTGGTTAGTGGACTCTGTCAAGAGCAGCAAAAGCCTAAATAGTTGCCCCTGTTACCCATAGCACTTGTCTCCATTCGCTTGCCACTCTATTTCATAATGCTTGTTCTTTATGTGGCGAAGAAAGTAGCTCCTGTAATACCCTATTCCCCAAAGTGGTGGGACCAGATGATAAACAGTGATGTTCCTATTTAATTAGGGAACCTGGCTTTTAGAGTAGAACCTGGAATTTGTAACCTTGAGCAGGTTACTTAATTTCACTGATCTTCCAAATCTTACATCTTAGTTTGTAGAATCAAAACAAAACGAAAATTACATTAATCTTCAATGGTAAGGTCATTGGAATAATTAGTGATTAGCAATAAGGTGTGTTAATTTTGTGGCATAGGTGCTCTGTACCTTCAGTATAATGGGTATCTAAACAGTTAATAGAATAGCATTCTTGCATTAAAAACTACTTAAGCTGGGCACTGTGGCTCATGCCTGTAATCCCAGCTACTCAGGAGGCTAAGATCTGAGGATTGAGGTTCAAAGCCAGCCTGGGCAGGAAAGTCTATGAAGCTCTTCAAAGAACCACCAAAAAGCCATAAGTGGAGCTGCGGCTCAAGTGATAGAACAGCAGCCTTGAGCAAAACAGCTAAGGAACAGCACAGCACCCAGGCCCTGAATTCAAGCCCAGTACTGGCACAAAAACAAAACTAAAACCCCCTACTTAATAGTCTCAGCTTCAGGCATTTCATTAGCTATGTAGCTAAGGAAAAGAAAGAAATTGTGACTTCATTTCTGCAAAAGAAAGGGTTAAAATTACATTGTCATTTTATTTCTGCCTTTATGCTTAGACAACTCAAATGACTTGGGAAGATTTAAACTCACCTCACCTTTCTGTCCGTCATTAGCAATGCTGTGCTTTGACAGATGCGAGTTCAGATGCCACCTTCATTTTTTAGGAGGGAGTGAATTGCACCCTGGGCTGGCGGTCTGGGATTTTTGTAGGCCGACACATGCAGAAGCCGTGCCCTTGGCGGCACCCGGGGACACCCGGGGGTCATCAGGAGCCGTAAGCCGGCCCCTTCAGCAACGGGACATACAGCTGGCATCGCCCGTCAAGCCAGGGAAAGCCGTCCTCCCAGGAAGCGCCTCTGACGGTGCCCCACCCGCCGCGGCTCCGCAGAGAGCTGCCCTGCCCAAATCCTCCCCAGAACAGCCCCGTGCCTTCAGACACACAAGCCTGTGAGCCACAATGGGTTTCCAGACCCACCTTTCGCCGCCATCTCGGTCATTTCCTTACAGTGGCATAAACTGTTTGCCTGGCTAGGTGCTTGAGTACCGTGATTTCCAGTAGGCCGTGTTCAGGGTACCCTCCTAGCCACATGACATCCACGAGGACTCTGGCTGATGGAGTGTTCATCTAGAAGGAAATATCCTCTCAGTGCCCCTGGGCCTGGCAGTGAATATCCTTACCATCATTTGTCTCACTTCAGAGCTAATTGAAATCAGCCAGCCTATGTTTCAAAATGCCCACGCATATTACCACCCATCTGGCTGCTCACAGATGATGAAGACATTTAACATCAAACCTGCTAAATGCGCTAGCCTCTCACCTCTAGAGAACTGCTCTTGCCTAGGACACACACACACACAGTCTTGCTTTAGTATCGGTCTGTAGGAGCAGGGCAGACATTTGGGTCTCCAAACTCATAATGATTTGATGTAATTTCTCCCAAGTGGCTGGCCACGTGACAGATGTGTGGCGTGATCACAGCCAGATTCACGCAGAGCGGCAGGAACAGAACAGAAGGGGTGTGTGTGTGTGTGTGTGTGTGTGTCTACCGGGCGTGGAATTGTGCGTGCGGCTAAAGGGCATATGCGACCGTTTCTAGAAACTGGATCCTATTTTCATGAAAAGCAGTAAATGCTGAATGAAACACATGCTACTGATAGAAAACTTGGAAAGCATACCTTCCCATTTAACCTCTTATTATTCGCTGGTCTTCCAGTCTTTGTATAGTTGGATTTTTATTGTATCATTTTTTAGCAAATTTAGCACTAGGTATTGGACTTCTTAATCATTTAGCCTTATTAATATTTTATGAGCATTTTACAGTGCAGTAGTGATTGCTACTTTCCAGTCCTGTCGCATGAGGTGCTGACGTCTGGCCAGAACTGAACTGGCCTCCATGATATCTCGTGAAGACAGAACATGAACTACACAGAAGTTCATCCATATTTAATGTTATATTCTACAGCAAGACATGGTACTGATTTATCTAACATTTAAAAACTTGGCCCAAAGCTTTTTTCTTTGAAACACCATTCTTTAGAACATTTTATGAGATTAAGCTTCTAGGCTTTGAGACGCTAGTGCTAGACCATATAGCGTCAGTTTACCTTGTGTGAAAGGAAGATGAAAACCACCTTAGGCTTGGGTCCACAAACCATCTGCTGCACTAATTCAGCTCTGCCTTTGAAGAAGGAAAGTAGCTACAGTGCCGGAGGCTCCCACCTGTAACCCTTGCTACTCAGGAGGCAGAGATCTGAGAATCACAATTTAGGAGTCAGCCAGGGAAAGTTGGAGCAGCTCTTATCTCCAGCCAGCAAAAATCCAGAAATGGAGGTGTCCTCAAGTGGTAGAGTGCCAGTCTTGTGCACAAAAAGCCAAGGGAGAGGATGAGATTCCGAGTTCAAGCCCCAGTGCTGGCCCGAATCAAACCACATCTTTAGAGAAAGGAGGCCCGCCATCCTGCAAATAAAGGGCAGGGAGGTGGAAGGGATACGCGACTTTGCCAGAGCTCTACGTAGAACCAGCTGGCCTGATGGGGCCTTTTAAGTCCACAAAGCCTTCTCCTCCATCGCACCTCCCTAGCATTTCTATCAGCACCAGGCATTTTAACGGTGACATAGGTATATTGCCTCCAAGTCTCCAGACAATCAGACTTGAATTCCTCCCAAGTGAAACTGGATTCAGTGTCCTTGCCGCCTGTTAGCTTGTGTGATTGTTTTCAGTATAAAAGACGTCTTTTCCTGAAGGGTAAAGAAAGGGGCTCTGGATAAAATAGATGCAGTGTCTTGACTTCAGTCAGGCGCTTTGAAAATGTCCTTCTGCTGGTGGTTAGACCTAATAGTTAAAGGAATGTGGAACTCTTGGACTCTTCTCTATGTTACCTGTCATAAATAAGTTTTAGTTTCATATTTTAAAAGACATAAAAGGGTTATCTAAGACTGGGTCTTTTAATTTGTTTTAGATCTAGTTTCAGTTTATTTTCCTTTAATAGAATTTTTTCAACTCCTATTTCCTGCCTTTTTATTTTGCTAGTGAGTAAGGGAGTCAGTACTGTAAATGTACTTGCTAACTTGCTGGGCTGTGGACACTTCACTCTTCACTTTCTGGACAGGGGAGGATTGTGTATACGTGTATGTATATGCACACCCACACACACCACTGGGATTGAATGCTAGTGCTCTACCATTGGAGCCACACTTCCACTTCTGGTTTTTTGTTGGTTAATGGAAGATAAGAGTTCTCTCAGATTTGTCTCATCAGGCTGACTCCAAACCACAGTCCTCAGATCTCAGCCTCCTGAGTAGCAAGGATTACAAACATGAGCCAGTGGCATCCAACTTAGCCATTTTCAAAGGTGTTAATAGTAAGCAAGAAATAGATAGCACCTCAAAATGAGTGGTAGTGTTTTAGAAAAGCTCCTTGTATAATAGATGGAAATGCAAGAGATAAGCATTATTGCTGAATAATTGTTTATACATTATTTTCTTTTAAGTCATTCCTTCAGCTTAGTTCTTTATATTTAAATGTTTCAATCTTACCGAAAGTAGGTATTTGTACTGCCTAGACTTTAACTGTTTCAGAATCCCTTATTTTATTTCTGAAGTTCACTTTTGAGTTCCTTTGTTCCATAGATGGGGAGGATAGTATTTTTCCCTATACTACATTGCCTAGATTCAGTACTTCTAGTTGTTGTAAGAATCTTCGCTAAGCAGAGTATAAGAAACGATGGACATAATAGTCACCAGTGGGGCTGGGAATGTGGCCTAGTGGCAAGAGCGCTTGCCTTGTATACATGAAGCCCTGGGTTCAATTCCCCATTACCACATATATAGAAAAGGCCAGAAGTGGCGCTGTGGCTCAAGTGGCAGAGTGCTAGCCTTGAGCAAGAAGAAGCCAGGGACAGTGCTCAGGCCCTGAGTCCAAGCCCCAGGACTGGCCAAAAAAAAAGTCACCAGTGACTAATGATCTTTAACTGGAAATGAGGCTACTAGCCTCTCTGGTGTTGGCTCTGTGGGGGAAAGGCTGAGGACCAGGGTTTGGAGCCCACCCAGGCAGGACAAATCTGTGACTTATTTCCAGTTATCTAGCAAAAAGCCAGAAGTGAAGCTATAGCTCAAGTGGTAGAGGACCCGCCTTGAGCAAAAACGGAGAAGCAAAACCAGGCTTCAGGGGTTCACATCCCAGCTACTCAGGCAGCTGAGATTTGAGCTTCGCAGTTCAAAGCTAGCCGGACAAAAAAAGCCTGTGAGGCTCCGATCTCCAATTAACTACCAAAAAACGGGAAGTTCAAGCCCCAGGACTAAAAGAGCAGAAGGATCTGAGTTCAAGCTCCAGTATTGGTGTGCGCGCGCACACACACACACACACACACACTTACACACAATGGTGAGAGTGGAATTGTTTGTCATTTTCCTATAGCTACTGGTGGCCCTCACTAAGGGAATAGCTGGGGACAAAGTAGAATACAGAGTGCCAAGAGCAAAGCAGAGAAGCAAGTTCAGTGCCATTTAACAGAGCTGGGTGGTACCACTGAGGCAGACCCGGGTTCAAGTCCCACTGTACTCCTTAAAAGGTGTTTAGTACCAGGCAGGGAATCACTTACTGAATGGTGATAATTCCTGCCCCTTCAGGTGTGGTAGGAATTAAGAGATGTGGTGTGCATAGTCGTATTAGAAACAGTATAATAGTTCTAAGGATAAAAGCAATAGCTTGACTTTGACAGACAGTTAGGATTGCAGAGACTGCTCAGTGCTGGATTTTCTCAGCAATTCTGTTTAAAGTCTCCAGGGAAGGAGACTCCACACGGAGCCTCCTGTACCTTATTTCAGACTCGTACATATCTATTTTTAGCCCATCTTGGCCCCAGGCCTACGCTGAGCCTGGAGCTGAGGAGGAGCTGTGTGGCATCCTGAAAGGAGACTGGCAAAGAAAGCTTAACCACACGTGGGAGGGAGCACTTGGGTAGAAATCTGATTCCCTAGGCCCTTCCCCCTCTGCCACCGCCCCATTGTGGGCTCTCCCCATGGGTCCTAGGGCCAGAGCTAGAACTCCCAGGCCTAGGCAGCCATCAACACCTCTTTGGAAATAAACTTCCTTTCCTTTGTACTGACTGGTACTGGGACTTGAACTCAGGGCCTGGGCATTTCCCTGAGCTTGTTTATTCAAGGCTAGTGCCCTATCACTGGAGCAACAGTTCTACTTCCAACTTTTTGCTAGTTAACTGGAGATAATCTCATGGACTTCCAGGCTGCCTTTGAACCCCAACCCTCAGATCTCAGTAGCTAGGATTACAGACTTGAGCCTCTAGCTGTAAACCACACCACACTTTAAAAAGAAAAAAAAATTTTTTTTAATGGAGAAAAGTTTGTGCTTGGACTGGAGGCATGGCCTCAAACAGTAGAAAGTTTTTGGCCAAGCAAGGAAATTTAAGCCTTGGTACTAACAAATAAATAACCAACCAGTTTGTGCTTTCTTATATTTTAAACCAGTACTGCTACATACTACTAGTTTAGCTGTGGAGACTTCCCATGTTTAATCAGTATGACTTGCTTGGTTTTTGTTTGTCATGGAGCTTGAACTCAGGGCCTGGGCACTATCCTTGAGCTCTTTTGCTCAAGGCTAGTGCAAGCTCTTCCACTTTGAGCCACAGTGCTACTTCTAGTTTTTGAATGGTTAATTGAAGCCGCAAGGGGACTTTTCTCCCAGGCTGGCTTCGAAACATGATCTTCAGATCTCAGCCTCCTGAGTAGCTAGGATTACCCAACTATGATTTGCTACGTTGGGGGTGGGTTTGTTGGTTGGTTGGTCTTTGTTTTTTGGTACTGGGGCTCAAACCCAGGATATTGCACTTGCTAGGCATGTCCTTTACCACTGAGCTACATCTCAGCCTGGCTTGCTTTAAAAAAAAAATTACAGACTTTTATTTCCTAAAGAAGTTTTAGGTTCACTGCAGAATTGAGGGTACAGAGATTTTCCTTTACACCTCATTACTGCAGGTACATGAAACCATACACGCGCGCACGCACACACACACACACACTATCTCACCCACAATCGACATTCCACACTACTGTGGTAGGTTTGCTGCAGTTCATGAAGCAACACTGACATAGTACCAACCAAAGTCTGTAACTGTGTCAGAGTTTCTTCTGCATTATGTGCCCAGCAGGCTCTGACGAATGTGTCGTGATGTCAATGTGTTCACCAGTACAGAGTCAGACAGAAAAATGTCACTATCCTAAACACGCTGTCACCACCTTTTCCTTGCCCCTCCCTGGTCTTCTTACCTTTTCCACACTGCCATATTGGTTATAGTCACATAATACTGGCCCTTTCAACCAAATAACATGCATCTAAGGTTCTTCCTATATACCTTTTTTATTTTTTATTTTTTTGCCAATCCTGGGGCTTGAACCCAGAACCTGGGCGCTGTCCCTGAGCTTCTTTTGCTCAAGGATAGAGCACTCTACCACTTGAGCCACAGCACCACTTCTGGCTTTTTCTGTTTATGTGGTACTGAGGAATTAAATTCAGGGCTTCATGCATGCTAGGCAAGCACTCTACCACTAAGCCACCTTCCCAGCCCCCTAAGGTTCTTTATCATTTCTTGGCTTGATTGTGTAATTTTTTTTAACCACTGAATAATATTCCATCATACAGATGCTAGCATTTGAATGTGTTTTGGCCCTCTACAAACTCATGTTGAAATTTGGCTTTTTTTTTTTTTTTTGCTAGTCCTGGGCCTTGGACTCAGGGCCTGAGCACTGTCCCTGCCTTCCTTTTTGCTCAAGGCTAGCACTCTACCACTTGAGCCACAGCGCCACTGAGGAATCGAACCCAGGGCTTCATGCATGCAAGGAGAGTACTTTACCGCTAAGCCACATTCGCAGCCCCTCATGTTGAAATTTGGTTGCTAACACAATGGTATTGAGAGGTAGGTTCTTTCCCAGAGATTAATTAATTAATTGATTGAACTAATTAATTAAACAGATTAATGTCATTCTTTCAAGACTGGATTAGTTCTCTGGGGGCAGATTAGTTTTCATGTGAGTATGCTGTTACAAAGTGGGTCCTCTCCTTTGTTCGCGCCCTCTCTTGACACACCTGTGTGTAACTCACGCACTCCTTACCATGTGTTATGTCTGCATCGTAACACACTCACCGTAGACCTGCCCAGTCCTCAGCTTCTCAGTCTCCAGAGCCAGAAGCTGAATAAACTCTTTTCTTTATAAATTACCCAGTCTCCAATATACTCTGTGATAGCAAAGGAAAATGGGCTAAGACAGTAGGTGTACCGTGGTTTATTTACCTATTGAAGGGACATCTTACTTGCTTTGTGTTTTGCCTATCATGAATAAAGCATAAATACCCAAGTTCAGATTTTGTTTAGACATGAGTTTTCGGCTCTTTTGAGTAAATACCAAGGTTTGATGGATTGCATGGTAAGAGTATGTTCCATTTTGTCATAAAGTGCCAAACTGTCTTTCAAAGTGACTGGGCCATTTTCATTCCCAGCAGCAATGAATGAGAGTCTGTGTTATTCACCGTCTTTCCCAACATTTGGTTTTGTCAGTATTTTGGACTTTAGCCAGTCATACTGCTTTAATTTAGAATTCTTTAATGACACAGGATGTAGCATATTTTCATGTTTATTTTCCATCTGTGTATCTTCTTTATCCAGCTCTTTCAGATCATTTACCTGTTTTTAAACTAGATTGTTTTCTTATTGTTGAGAATTAGTTCTTCGTAAATCTTGGATAACGGTGTTTTATCACATATGTATTTTTGCAAATATTTCTACCACTCTCTGACTTACCTTCTAATTCTCTTCATGGTGACTTTCACTGAACAAGAGTTTTTAATTTTTAACACAGGAATTTCTAATTTTAATGCAGTCCAGCTTATCAGTTTTTTCTCTGATGGACCATGCCTTTGGTGCCCTAGCTAGTAAGTCATCACTAAAACCAGGGCTAAATGATTTTCCCTGATGCTACCTTCTAGGTGTTTGAACAGTTTTGCATTTTCCATTCAGATCTATGACTCATCTTGAGGTACTTTTTTGTGGAGGTTGTGAGATCTGTGTCTAGATTCAGTTTGTTCTTGCATATGAATGTACAGTTAATCTAGCACCATTTGTTGAAAAGTATATTTTCTCCATTGTATTGCCTTTGCTCCTTTGTCAAAGGTCAGTTGGCTGGTATAGATCTGTTTCTGCGTTTCCTGTTCTCTTCCATTGATCTATTTGTCAGTTCTTTGGCCAGTATTACACTGTCTTGATTAGGTCAGTCTTCCAACTTTGGTTCTTCAAAATTGTGTTTGTTCCTCTGGGTTCTCTTTTTGATTTTCCTTCACCACCTCATAGTACATAGCATAAGAGTAAAACCATCATGTTAGCCAGGCGCCAGTGGCTCACACCTGTAATTCCAGCTACTCAGCAGGCTGAGATCTGAGGATTGCGGTTTGAAACCAACCCAGGCAGGCAGAAAGTCTGTGAGCCTCTTATCTCCAGTTAACACACACACACACACACACACACACACACACACACACACACACACACACACGTGCCAGAAGTGGAACTATAGCTTGAGTGGTAGAGTGAGTACTAGCCTTGAGCACAAAAGCTCTGGGACAGTTCCCAGGCCAAGAGTTCAATCCAGTACAGGATAGTATAAAAAATAGAATGAAATAAGACTCCATCATTTTTCTCTGCACACACCACATCTCCAGGGGACACTAGAAGTGAATTTTCTTGTTCCGTGCTCAGGATGAGACCCAGGGCCTTGCTCGTGCCTGGTGGGCTGGGCAGGCAAGCACTCCACCACAAAGCCACGTCCCAGCCCCAAAACAAATGACATCTTAATTCCCACAGCTCCTCTTTCCCAGATTTCTGTCATCCCCTGTGTTGCTCAAGTTCTAAAAGCTGCTGCTTCCCCCGGGGGTCTGTGGCTACAGACTTGCTGACGCACAGTCTCCATTCCTCACAGATGCCCAGGTGCTTTGTAAGCATGGAAAAGAGAGAGAAGTCCCTGCTAAAACACAGCACATTTTAGCAGTGTGAATCTACCTCTGCATTTTGCAATCG
The DNA here is from genome assembly GCF_023159225.1 of Perognathus longimembris pacificus. Lineage (NCBI taxonomy): Eukaryota > Metazoa > Chordata > Mammalia > Rodentia > Heteromyidae > Perognathus > Perognathus longimembris. The sequence goes on from NC_063180.1 coordinate 45,076,063, forward strand.
GAAAATCACCTTACAATTTGAAAAAGCATACTTAGGATTTCAAAGATTTTTTTTTTTCCTTTCTACATTTCTTTTGAGAATCTGCTTATTGAAGAGCCACAGGTCAGACAACTAAAGGACAATTGGTACAACTGAATGAAGGGCACATGCAATAGAAGCTTTGATGTTAATAAGTGATTATTTCATAGTTGAAAGATTTTCCTGGCAGGCTCAAATATGTCTCATATTGTTCTGTTTGGTATTAAAATTGTTCATTTTTTAAAATTTCTTTTTTGTCATTTTGCTCTTAACCTACTTTCCCAGTTATTCTAAGCAGAACCATTCAGCTTACCTCTGGAGTAATGCAATGTGTAAATGTCATTACTACATAAAACATAGGGTTTGAATCACACAGACCTATTTCCTAACTTGATCGCCTTGGTCCTCTCAGTTTCCTCATCTATAAATTAGAAAAGTGGAGCAGGGTTCTTAGTAGGGACAGGCGTGCTAACATACCTAGTTTCCAGCATGTTGACAGTAGTAGCTCGGAAAACTCTAAGTTGCTTTCTCTTTGCCCCCAAAAGTTAAATTAAAATTCCCAGTGTACCTGGACTGTGGCCTGACTGCCTTCTTGGGCTCTTTCTAACCATGTAGTTACTTACGAGTTTCTTTTCAGATTTACAAGTCAACCTTAAGTGTATTAGGATTATTGTTACTGATTTCAGGGGCCAGGTCGGGGGGGGGGGGGGCGGGGTGCACGCGCGCTGGCTGGCTCTAGGGCTTGACCTCAGCCCTGATCTCAGTCATCCAGCATCTCACACACGGCTGGTGCTTTACTGCTGAAGCCACACCTCCACCTCTACCTTTCTGCTAGCTAGTTAACGGGAGATAAGAGTCTCAGATACTTGAGTCTCACCCCCTGGGCTGGCTGTGAAACTGCATCCGCAGATGTCAGCCTCCTGAGAAGCTGGGATTCCAGGCGGGAGCCACAGCCCCTGGCTTCCGTGGCCAGAGTCTTAAAAGGTGTGCCACTGTCTCTCCAATCTTTAAGAGCCGCATATCAACCCTAGATTTCATAGTTAAAGTGGGAACGCCTTGTGTTTTAATGTTACTGCGTCTCCATTTCCAGACATCCAGCTTGTTTTCCTCTTCCCTTTTTTCATGAAGAAAGATCACTTCTTCCTCACTGCAGTCCAGGCGCTCTCCGCCGCTGAACGCGCTGTGTGGAGTGTAGCATATTCGAAACTTCACCTTTCCTCATTTTTGGTCTATCATCAGGGAAGAGCTGATTCAGAGACTTTGATACTGATCCATTCACGGCCCCTTTCCAAGGCATTGCAGGCACCTTGCAAGTAGCCTGACGTTTTGCCAAAGGCACAAGGGACGGACTCGGAGTTGTCCTGAGGACAGCGGCGGGGCCTCCCGCCCTAAGTGAGTTAGGTGTCCCTCCCGGACACCTACCCTGACTCAGCTGCGCGTTTGTCGCCCTGCCACTGCGGCTGAGTGCGGTCCGGGTGCGGGCGCCGAGCTCCTCCTCCTCGCCCTGGCCACCCCCTGGGTCCCGCGGCACCGTGGACCAATTGTGCTGTCTACAGTGAAGCCATAGATGACCTCACAACATATTCTGGACGTTGTTGTATAAATCATGACGTTCTGCTGAATCCAGGTGACCTAGCGCCAGGAAACTACCAAGAAGCCGGAAGTGGGAACCAGACGTAAGGTGCCAACCTTGAGGAAATGGCACTCAAGCCCTGAGTTCAAGCCCTAGGACTGGCACCAAAAATGAGTCACAACTGTAATCCCGGTGTACATCACCTTTATGATAACAATATTTTTAAATGGTCCTAAAAAACATCAATTAAAAGTTTTTAAAAAGGCAAACAATGAGTTACTAAATAAGTCGTCACTTTCCCTTCATTTAGGCAAGGTTCTAAGTTTTCCATTTTGGTTGCTTTTAAATGTTCTGGCTAATGGGGTTGGGATATGGCCTAGTGGTCAGCGTGCTCACCTCGTATGCATGAAGCCCTGGGTTCGATTCCTCAGCAACAAAAGAATTGACTGTGGCTCAAGTGGTAGAGTGCTAGCCTTGAGTAAAAAGAAGCCAGAGACCGTGTCAAGCCCTGAGTTCAAGCCCTAGGACTGGCAAGAAAAAAAATTAAATGTTCAGGCTAAGAATTATGATTGGTTTTAATATCTTGTCTTACTGGGTTTTGTTTTTAGCTCAACATAAGACATTTAGAAAACACTACTTGTATGCTGAACATTCTACCCCAGAACATTCTATTATTTTTTCGAGTAAAAAATTATTTAACCAAAGTAATAGAAATTTTTAAAGATTATTCAATCATTACACAGAAACCTCTTGATGAAAATGTTCATGTTATTTTTGACTTTTAATTATGTTCAAATTAATTAAATCCTGCTTGAATAATGCATAAATCTACCTTTCAATTTTAGGCTAGAGCCCAGAGAAAGTAATAAAATAAATGGCCTTTACCACCGGGGAGTCTTTTCTGGTTTGTAACTACAAATTTTGTTGTTTTTTTATTGTTGGTTTACCTCCCCTAAAGATTCTTTGGAGTAATATTCTCACTTTTGGCAATAACCATTGCCATACATCATAAACAAACAGAGTTCTCAAAATTCCTTCTTCTGGGCTTATTTTAGAAGCTAGAGTATATTGTCTTAAATTTTAAAGGTGCTCCCCCAAATCACATCTTTTTGTCATAAACCCTAAGTTACCCACAGGTAATCCTATTTTGGCTTTTCTTCAGTAGGTTTTCTTTCAAGTTGATTTTTTTTTTTTTAAGGAGCAAGCAGAAAATTTCCCTACGCTGTTGGTACCCTGGGGGAGAGAAGAAACAGTAGTGATTTCTGTGAGCAGAGAGCTCCTCTGGGCCTCCCTGCCCTGCCCCCCCATCTCCCCCCCCCCCCCCCCCCTGCAAGAGGTGCTAAGAAAACACATGGCTTCTGAGATTTTTCTCTTTCAAAAAAAATGCCCAAAAGCCAGATGCCGGTGGCTCATGCCTGTCATCCTAGCCACTTTGGAGGCTGAGATCTGAGGATCTTGGCTGGAAGCGAACCTGTCCCTGTGAGACTTTTCCCTCCAGTGAACCACCAAAAACCAGAAGGCTCTGTGACTCAAGTTGTAGAGCATTAGCCTTGAACACAGAAAAGCTCAGGGCCAGTGGCCAGGCCCTGAGCTCAAACCCCACCACCGACCAAAACAAAGCAAACCAGAAAGCCTGCAGTGTCCTCTCCATGCTCGAGGTTGTCTGAGGAAGCTCAGGGCCGGGCAGGCTGTGTGATTGCATCTGCCCCGCGCTCTTCCTTCAGCTGGTCCTGAGAGGAAGGGAGTCAGAGCCAAAGCCCGCTTTGATCCGTCCCTCGCCCATTATCCCTTTAAAAGCTAACCTTGATAGGTTTGTAAAGAGCATCTGTATAGGAGAGCAGTCGCAGGCTCAGTGTTTAGCTGGCTTTTGGATGGCGAAGGTTAAACAGAGCCCAGAGTGCTGGCGGGCCTCCCGGCCGCTTCGCCTGAGAGAAAGATGGAGGGATCCAGAGGGACGCAGAGCGATGGTGCTGCTGCCGCAGATAATGAGCGGAGGGAGGCCTTGTAAGTGCAGCACGATCTCTCTGCCCCTTCCGTGGGTGTCCGTCTAAGGGGAGGCTTCCCCTTAAATCCACAGCACATCTAATGGGCACGGTCCTGTTCGTATGCCCCCACACCGAACAGTCCTGATTAATTAGTGCATGTCACCATCTGTTACTTAGTGAGACTCTTCATTTTTAAAATGTTGCAATTGTAGGGAATGGTGCACACCAATTAAAAGCCTTTTAACTGGATTGTGTCGCTGTAAAGTATACGTGGAGGAGGTTTCATTGGAATTCAGCGTGCATCCAGGGGTCCGCACACCAGCCTGAAGTCACTGAGAACAAAGGAAGTCAAGAGGGGAAAATGAAGGAGGAGCTGCCCTTCCTCGGAGTGTGTCTGCTCATGAATGACACTCATTTTATTTTTCCTCCTTCCTCCTGCTTGTGGTTTTCTCTGGGACTCCCTTTCTTTGTCACCTCTATTTATTTTATTTTATTTTATTTATGTATTTATTTCCTGGCCACTGCTGTTTCCTACTTCCTCACGTCCTCCTCAGTCCATTTGCACATAAAGACGGCAGGCCTGGTGACTAACTCCATGTCATGAATGGCACCACCCGACTTTACTGCTATTCTTTGAGAGAATGAGGGCTGGTTGGCCAAGTTTTCTGGATAATTTTGGGCTAGAGATCTTTAAACATTAAAATGTTTTCACTTGGAATAATCTTTTGATGCTTCTGTGACCTGATTTTTTTATTTTTATTTTTCGTCCATTGTGGGGCTTGAACTCGGGACCTGGCCGATGCCCCTGAGCCTCTTTGTGTTCAAGGCTAGCGCACCACCACTTATGCCATGTACCACCACTTCCAGTTTTTGAGTGGTTAATTGGAGGTAAGAGTCTCTCTGCCCGGGTTGGCTTTGAACTTCAGATCTCAGCCTCCTGAGTAGCTAGGATTACAGGCATGAGCCACTGGTGCCTGGCTGAATTTTTTTTTTCATTTCTTTATTGTTAAAGTGATATACAGAGGGGTTACAGTTTCATACATAAGGCAGTGAGTACATTTCTTATCCAACTGAATTTTTTTTTTTTTTTTTTTTTTTTTGGCCAGTCCTGGGCCTTGGACTCAGGGCCTGAGCACTATCCCTGGCTTCCTTTTGCTCAAGGCTAGCACTCTGCCACTTGAGCCACAGCGCCACTTCTGGCCGTTTTCTGTATATGTGGTGCTGGGGAATCGAACCCAGGGTCTCATGTATACGAGGCAGGCTCTCTTGCCACTAGGCCATATCCCCAGCCCCCCAACTGAATTTTTTTAATGCAGACTAAGAAAATTTTTCTTTCTCCTATTTTCTAGCTTTGCTGTAGTAGGTTTTTATATTTAAATAAGCTTATTTAAATAATAAAGACATTTGTATGAAAATCTTCCCAAAATACAGTTTACATCTTTGTTGCCTTTATCCTTGATGAACAACAACCATCTGCCTGGTACCAGTAGCTCACACCTGTGAACCTAGCTACTCAGGAGGCTGAAATCTGAGGATCACAGTTCAAAGCCAGCCCAGGCAGGAAAGTCCATGAGACGCTTATCTTCAGTGAACCACCAGAAAACCAGAAGTGGCACTTTGGCTCAAGGGGTAGAGCACTAGGCTTGAGCTGAAGAGTTCAGGGGCAGTGCCCAGGCTGAGTTCAAGCTCTACAACTGACCAAACCAAACCACCAAACAAAACCATCTGGTACTCAGGAGGCCTTAACCTTGATCTGAGGATCAAGTTTTAAAGCCAGCCCAGGCAGACAAATCTGTGAGACGTCTATCGCCAGTTCACCACCAAAAAACCAGAGGTGGAGCTACGGCTCAAGTACCCAACCTTGAGTGGAAAAGTCAAAGAACATGAAGCCCTGAGTTCAGATCCCAGCACCAGCACATGTGAAGACATTTTCTATGAAAATTGTTTCAAAATATATTTCACGGGCTGGGAATATGGCCTAGTGGCAAGAGTGCTTGCCTCGTACACATGAAGCCCTGGGTTCGATTCCTCAGCACCCCATATATAGAAAACCGCCAGAGGTGGTGCTGTGGCTCAAGTGGCAGAGTGCTGGCCTTGAGCAAAAAGAAGCCAGGGACAGTGCTCAGGCCTTGAGTTCAAGGGCCAGGACTGGCCAAAAAAAAGAAAAAGCCAGCTCTGAATCCAAGCTCTAGGACTGGCAAATATATATATATATATATATATATATATATATATATATACACACATATATATATACATATATATATGCATATATTTTTTAACATATTTATACCCTTGTTAAACACAGGACACAAAATATAATTAAATTTTGCCATATTGTCATCAACATAAAACACAATGCTTTTCCAAAATATGGTGATACCCTTATTGAAGGGCTGTTTGCCCCACACTGAAATGTTTTGAGGTTTTGAGGTTTGGTGTGTTTGTTGTTTATTGTTATTTTTCCCCCTTTGCAGCCAGGCAGTCACTTGTGACTTGTCTAAATGCTTCTGTCTCCTTCTAAGTTATTTTGGTCTGTGAAACCAGATAGCCAAGCATCACTTATTCTTCTGTTCAAGAAATAGACAGTGCCAAAACGGGAATGAGAAATTTCTCCTGCCCTCGAGGAGCTAAGACTAATGAGGGGAGAGAGGACACAAATAGCTGTGGCAGCATGCGCTGGAAATCCGGGGGAAGGAACAGTTCATTCTGCGAGGCAGATGCGAGACTCCCATGGGGGAGTTGGCATTTGCCTGGAACACCCAAAGGGCTGTAGGGTGTTGTTAGGTGAGCAAATGTGGTTCTATTTGCCTTGAAAATGGTGCGGCAAGCTGGGCACCCATGGCTCACACCCGCCATCCTTGCTACTCTGGACGCTGTGATCTGAGGATCGTGGTTCAAAGCCAGTCGGGGAAGAAAAGTCCAGGAGACCCTTATCTGCAATTAACCACTCAAAAGCTGGAAGCGGCGCTGTGCTAGAGCTAAGGAACTGTACACAGGCCCTAGTACTGGCATCAGAAAGAAGAGGAGGGGAGAGGAGGGGGCAGGAAGGAGGACAAGGACCCTTCCACGTGGAGGATTTGAGTAGCTGTGTACACTGACATGGTCACGGCCTTGGGCGTTACTCCTTTGTGCCCCCGCTGGCTTTTCTAGTTGGCAGTGAGAGTGGGAGTGGAAAAGCTACCTAGGGCCCTGGCAGCCACCAGGGCCAGGGCCGCAGTGTTCATCGTAGGAATGGCAACCACCCTGCCTGTCACTTGGCGCTGTGAGGAGCTGCGGCCCTCTCCCACCATCTGCTGATGCAGAGCACAGACATGCACCTTGGCCGAGGGGCAGGGAGACGCAGCCTCATGTCGGGGGGGATCATCCAGCCTTGCTCTGCGCTCGTGTCCTCCTTACGCCGTCACGGCCAGCTCCTCCCCCGAGGCCACGCTCGCGCCGAGCCCCTGCGGCCTGCCCCGTGGGAGCCTGTGGCACGGGCCATGCCCCTCTGGGCCTGCGGGGCCCCATCTTCCCGTCTGCTCCTTCCCCGGCTCTGTCACTTCTATTTTTGCAGCCGTGTTCTGCAGTAGACGGGAGATAAGCTGGAGAACGGGCTCCTTCCAGGCTTCATCCCGCCCGCCCCATCTGCTGCAGCGCGCTGCAGATCTCTTTAGTGCTCTCGCTAGGCCGTTTGCACTTGACGCGTCGAGTCAAGTGTATATGACAAAATAGCAAAGATAGGAATAACCTGCACCGGATTCATTTCATATTCGTGCCAGTACTAGGCCCTGAATGCAGGGCTGGGTGCTGCTGTCTCTCGGCTGTTTTGCTCAAGGCTGCAGCTCTTCCACTTGAACCATAGCCCCACTTTGAGCTTTTTTTTATTATTTTTTTAGTAGTTGATTGAAGATACGATTCTCACAGTTTTCTACCCAGGCTTGCCTCAAACCATGGTCCTCCTATCTCAACCTTCTGAGTAGCTTGGATTATAGGCACGAGCCACCAGAAACAAGCTACAAAGACCAAGAATTTAAAATCGATATTCTTGGCTTAGAGTGTGTTCGTTCACTGTTTTCCATTCAGATATAATTTTGTTAGTTTGTTGTTTTCATTGTTCTATACAGGCAAAATAGTATAATTGGTGCCAGTTTTGATTGGCTGCATTTCAGTGTGCCTCTGGGAAAGTCCTCCTGGGTTTTGGCCTGGAACTCTGGGTGGTGTCCCAGGGGCTGATAGATCTTAGCCACTTGACCCTGAGGCCTGTCTAGTCCCTCTGCCTCGGCACTAACTTGGGTCCCCGTCTGATTTAGCACTGTCTTAGTTGAACCAGCTTCCCAGTGCCTCCAGTCCGCATACCTGTGTTCTTTCAGCACAAGTAGATTAGATTACCCGGTTGCTTAGCAACCCCTTTCGGATCTGATCTCAAAACTGCAGCAAAGCACAAGTCTGCCATGGGATACTGAAGTTTCTTTGCAAGACAGTCACTCAAAACTTGTTATACCTTTTCCCTGTAGAAGCAATAAATAGTAAATAGGTTTCCAAGCCAGCTGAAACTTTCAATTAACCATCCATGATCACTGAAGCCAACCCAGCACAGTTCACAGTGTTCCCATGGAAATGGCTTTGCAAATGCACAATTGGCATGTCAAGACCAGGTACTGATGTGCGTGGAGGGGATTGCATGAGATTGATTCCCTTCCCCTCCTGAACTCCACTGGATATGGAGATCTCATAACAGAGACACGAACTAGCACTTATTTACAACTCACTTGGAATTAGCCAGTGAGTTAGGCACTTTTTATTTTAATTCATTTTCTTTAACAGTTCTGTGAAATCGTTATTTCTTTTACAGATGCTTAGCACATTCATAATATAAATAAGATCACAAGAGGAATGCTTACCTGGCAGAAAAGACTACTGGCTCCAAGCACCCCTTTTCAAACTTGGCTAGTTTATAGACCTTGTTTAATTAGAAAAAAATAATAACCACAATCTCTCAGTGTTGACATACATTGCAATTTTACTCAAATATGGACATAAAATTAGATATAAACTCCTTATATTTATATTTCTCATTTAGTTATAAACTAAACCAAAATTTAAAATTGTTAAAAACCCTATAAAATGAATGGAATGCAAATGAGCGATAATATAGTATGATAGATAATGTTTTACTAAAGCTAAATAGCTGCCATGGATCTGCCAGCCATTCCTGTAACGCTTTTTGCCTCTCCTTATACCACAGCTCTTTTAAGAATGTTGAAAAATCCAAGATTGGTACAGTGCACTGTGACTGTATTGCGATATCATTTGGGCACTGAATCACTTATGCATTAAGTGGGTATGTATCTTCTCTCATTATTCCTGCGTGTGCACCCGTCGTTGAGCTTGAACTCAGGGCCTGAACACTGTCCCATAAGGTCTTCTCTCAAGACAAGCCCTACTTCTGGCTTTTTCGTGGTTAATTGGAGATAAGAGTCTCTTTGACTTCTCTGCTGAGGCTAGCTTCAAACCTCACTCCTCACATCTCAGCCTCCTGACTAGCTAGGATTACAGAGGTGCGCTAACATATGTGTGGACACTCGCATTATTCTTATAGTTAATGTAATGGACTTGGGGCCCAGTCAGATTAGAAACATAAATGTATATGTAGGTCTGAAAGTCCCTTTGCTCTTCTTAGTGGCTTGTATGTGGCCATTGAAATGATCCCGAACATATTTACATTAATTTATTACAGACAAGAACTCTGCTTTCAGTTCAATGTTCATTTCTTTTGGAGAACTTATAGATCATTAAAAATCCATCCTAATCTATTTACTAGAACAGGTTTTCCATATGCCTCTGCTAGGAAAGACATGTTTGTTATAGTATGTCCTTGAAGCAAGAAATCTCTATTTCTTCAAACCAATAGTCTAAATCAGACTTTGATTAATTTAGAATTGCTTTTCCCTATAAAAGTCTAAATTACAAAATATGTGTTTATTCTATAGCAGAAGAAGGAATTTGTTTAACAAGAAAAATAAAACACCTTCTACGTAGCAAAGGTACAAGTCAAACGGTACAGTGTGGGCTGGGGATGTGGCCTAGTGGCAAGAGTGCTTGCCTCGTACACATGAGGCCCTGGGTTCAATTCCCCAGCACCACATATACAGAAAAAAAACGGCCAGAAGTGGCGCTGTGGCTCAAGTGGCAGAGTGCTAGCCTTGAGCAAAAAGAAAAGAAGCCAGGGACAGTGCTCAGGCCCTGAGTTCAAGCCCCAGGACTGGGAAAAAATAAAACAAAATAAAAAAATAATTTTGTCCAAAAATATCAACATTGCCGTGGCCTCATTCTCTCTAATTACGATGCTACCAATGTTCAAGTGGGATTTTTTCACTGACTAATTGGCTGTTTTCATATTTCTCTTTCCTTCCCCTCACCTCCCCGTCTGTCTTCCCTTTGAATCTGCCTTCCTTCCCTCTGTCCCCCTGTCTCACCGAGGGTGACTGGTCTTCTCAGTCGTGGGACTGTGATCTAGCCTTCTTCCCGGGACGGTTGGCTCCGAGGGTGGGGGTGGGGGAGGGGACTTGCATCAGGTCATCTTCCAGAGGGTCCCCCCACTCATGCTCAGAGAGCCCCCACACTGGCTCCCCCACACCAGAGCCGCGAGCTGTCAGGAGATGGTGTCTACTTTACCACATACCATTCACTCCTTCCACACTCAGAAGCATAAAGGGCACAACTTGCCAGATGCTAGTGGCTCAACTCTGCGATCCTTAACTATTCAGGAGGCTGACTGAGATCTGAGTGTCGTGGTTCAAAGCCAAGCCAGGCAGACAAATCTAAGAGACTCGTGTTCAGTTAAGCATCCGAAAAAGCCAGAAATGAAAGTGTGACTCAAGTGGCTGAGTGCCCACCATAAGTGAAAAGCCCTGACTTGAAGCTCCAGTACCAGCCTTAAAAGAAATACTCACAACGTAGGTAGCAGCCACTGGCTAAGTGTGCGCCTCGTGGTTTCCTCCTGGCTGGCTCCACAGTTAGGCTGTTGACCTGCCTTTTCCAGAGCTGAGCTGGGAAGGCCATGTGGGGCGGGGGGGGTGCCTCCTCCAACACTGGTGTGGTCCCTGTAGGATTCCACTATGCTGGAGCGGATGGTGATGGTGATGATGATGATGGCAGTGATTGTGATGGTGATGATATCGTCTAGAGCAGCTTCCGGATGCTGTGGGTAGCTGAGTTCTCATCTGAGTATGAGCATGCATTGTTTGTCTTGGCTGTGCCATTTAGTAGCCATGTGGGCCTGGGAAAGTCCCTGGTTCTTCTTGTATCAAGTAGGGCTGCGGTACTGTGTATAACCCTGTATGTGAAAAAGTTAAGTTTGGGTGGATAAAGTGATTCCAATCGTGTCTGACATTTACTACAGCATGCATTTATTTAATACCTAGCATGATCTAAGCAAACCAAGAGATAGAGTTGATAAAGGCATGGCTCTTCTTTCTCCTTTTTAGGACTTACATAATTACAATACAGAGTAATTGTGTGATAGAGGTGTCATCATAGAAGTAAAATATATGCCAGATAATGAAGGGTAAGTAGACCTTGGCCACCAGGGACAGCATTAGAAAAATCATTCCAAGCACTAACAGATTGTGAACAAATTTTGAAAGGCTCTGGAGTGCTGTGTGTGTGTGTGTGTGTGTGTGTGTGTGTGTGTGTGTGTGTTAGTGGCATGGGGGATTGACCTCAAGACCTTGCACTTGGCTAAGCTGGCACTCTACTACTTGAACCACACCTCCAGCTCAGCATTTTGCTTGTTATTTTAGAGATGGAATCTAGCAGCGTTTCCTCCCCGCTCCCTGGCTCATCGAGGGATTTAAACTTTAAAGCTGAGCTGGGAGCTGAGCAAGTCTGCGGAGTGGTGGCACATAGGCTGTTGCTCAATCCTTCCCCAACACGTGACAGGAAGCGCGGGCTGACACTGCCGTGTGCAGTTACAGCTCCACGCAGTGGGTGCGTGGCTGCGGCTCTGATCAGCTTTCTTTAGGCTTCCAGAACCAAGCAGGTCTGACTTTGGTTTCTTCTCTAGACCGGAGAACCTTGAGTCTTGAGGCCCTGACTGCTCTTAGCCTAGGAAGGAACTGATGGCCGTTGTCAGACCTTCAGTGAAGGAGGTTTCCTCTCAGAGAATTTCCCCTTGGGTGCCCGTCAGTGAAGCTGTGCCTTATCTCCTGGGAGCCTTCTTCCGGCTCTGTGCTTCCAGTCCCGGCCCCACTTAGTCAGAGGCCCAAGGGCTGAGGCGTCAGATCCGCCCTTTCACTGTGGAAGAAGGAAAAGTCAGGAACAGCAACAGGGAGGCACCCGTCACATTTTCCTGTGCTTTTTAAAATATATGTGACCCACACATTCCATTACCAAAGCCTAATGAGAACACTGCCTTCTAACTTGGATGGCGGGCTCCTGGAGATGGCCTCTGGTACCATGTGAGCGGCCGCGGCCGAGAGCCCTCGGATGAGCGTCCTCGGAAAGCTGGAGCCTGGACGGTGCCTCCGAGGAGATGGGATCAAGTTGAGAGAGAGAGGTAGAGGATGGGGCCGCCGCTTAGCGCTCCATTCTCCATCCTGCTGTTAGTCCCACAGTCTCCTTGGGCGCCTTCAGGGATGCTCTTGGACAGTGTTTAATAGACCACCTACCGACTCCTTCTCCAGGGACCAGAACCGCATCCAGCTTGAGGAGGACCAGGTCTTCCTGCTGGCCAGCTGATTCCAAGACTGAAATCCGCTGCGGATGTGGTAGCTTTGGACCAAACCTACTTGAAACTATTGGGCTGGAAGCAGACTAATTGTTGTCATTGTACAGCAGCAAGAGAGAATTTTTTTTTAAAGCTAATAGATTCTTTAAAAAGCTGTCATAACTTGAAGTGAAATAAGCTCCTCTTGGATAGCTTTTTCTGTACAGCCTGCAGGGGTTTGGTCCTGGAAACTGTCAAATATGAAATAGGATTTTAGATCCTGGAACTCCGGCTAGCTTCTAGGGGCAACATCAGCCATTAAACTCTCCCATAGCCCATTGCATCTGGTGGATTTGCTTTCAGATTATGAGGCTATAGAAACAGATGACATTTTCTTACCCAGCATTCCATGTGGGCGTTCTACATCAAACCTGCTCTAGCAAGGAAGTAGAGCCACCACCTCCACTGCTGTGTTTCCTTATTGAAAAGCCTCATGGGACACAGCTATTTTTCATAGCCTTGGTGACTAGCGCTCCCCTGTTGGAGAGGATCAGTGTGGAGCAAGGGAGGGTGCTAGTTGTTACTGTCTGCTATTGAAGACATTTCACAAGGGCCAGAGGCCCACGCATTGGTCTTTGGAAGCCCGACATCTGGGATAGCTTTCTGTCTAAGAGCCTGGTTTTTTTTTGTTTTGTTTTATTAATTAAATTTTGTTGACAAGGTGTTGTGCAAGAAGGGTACAGTTATGTAATAAGGCAGTGAGTACATTTCTTGTGATAGAAGAGCCTGTTTTAAGTTGAAATGGCTTTATGGTTTGTTTTTGTTTGTTTTGCCTTTTGTCTGGTTGGTTTTGTTTTGTTGGTTCTTTTTGGGGGGTTGTTCCTGTGAACGTGCCAGGCCTGGGGCTTGAACTCAGGGCCTCATGCACTCACTAGGCTTTTTCCCTCAAGGCTAGCACTGTACCACTTTGAGCCACAACGCCACTTCCTGTTTTCTGGTGGTTCATTGCTCAGGCTGGCTTCCAACCACCATCCTCAGCTCTCAGCCTCTGGTGTAGCTGGGATGGCAGGCGTGCGCCGCAGGCTCCCAGCTGTAAGTTAGTTTTGACAGCGTCTTTAAGTGAACATCTTTGTCTCCAAGCAGAATTGGTATTTGAAATGAAGTCCTCAAGGTTCAGGCGTAGTGGCTTAGACAGCAGCTCCATCTGGTGGCTGCTGACGGTGTCTGCCGGCTTCACCTCTCAGGTTGGTGAATGCGCGCGTCCAGCTGTGCACGTGCGTGTGAAGCAGTGTCAACTCCAGATGAGTTTCTACAGCACGAGGCGCTCCCCGGGAATCTCACCTGGCCGTCCTGGAGATCATTTGACTGAACTCACTTACATGCAAGGCCAAGAAATCATTTTTAAGCTTTTATCAGTCTTACAAATAAGAAAATACATCATATTACTTACAAAGGGGAAAATATAATCTCTTATCAGGAGTATGTTTAACTTGATTAACAAGATTTTAGTCCAGGATTTCTTATTCTGTTGATGTCAGTTCCATATTCTTGCAAGTACACAAGGATACTTTTTAAAAGGTATTTTATTTCTTGGTGGTACTGGGGCTGAGCTCGGGGCCCTGTACTCTTGCTTTAGCCTTTTCCACTCAAGGCTGGCACTCTACCACGTGAGCCTCCGCTTTTGGTCTTTTGCTGGTTAATGAGAGATAAGAGCCTCTCAGATTTATCTTCCTCAATTGGTTTCTAACCATACTCCTCAGATCTCAGCTTCCCGAGTAGTTGGGATTATAGACATGAGCACCAGAACACTACTAAAAAGATTTATTTTTTTGTTTGTTTGTTTTTTGTTTTGTTTTTGCTAGTCTTGGGCTTGGACTCAGGGCCTGAGCACTGTCCCTGGCTTCTTTTTGCTCAAGGCTAGCACTCTGCCACTTGAGCCACAGCGCCAAGTCTGGCCTTTTTGTATATATGTGGTGCTGGGGAATCAAACCCAGAGCTTCATGTATATGAGACAAGCACTCTTGCCACTAGGCCATATTCCCAGCCAGCCCTAAAAAAAGATTTCTTGATGATTGACAGGCACTGCCCCAAACAGTTAATCGAAGTTATTTCTAAATAATAGAATTGCATATAATTTCTGTTTCCCTATGTGTTTCTGAAGTTCTACACACACACACACACACACACACACACACACACACACAAAACCTAGCAAAAGTAAAATAATTTTAAAACAAATAGATTGTTGGTAAACTGTAGTCTTAAGTGTTTATGGTCTAGGTCTCATCCATGAACTTAAAAAAGTCACTTTTTCCTTAAGGATAAAGTTCCTTTGTCTATAACAAAACAAAATTGAACGGGGAGCCTGCTTAGGTGTTGTTGTTTTTTATCGTTTGTGTGTGTGTGCGCGCAGTACTGAGGTTTGAACTCAGAGCGTGCTCTCGCTTGGCTTTGTCACTCAAGGCTGGAGCCCTGTCACTTGAGCCACGGCTCCACTTGGGCTTTTTGCGGGTTCATTGGAGATAAGAGTCTCATAGACTTTTCTGGCCCCACTGGCTTTGAACTGTGATCCTCAGGTCTCCGCCTCCTGAGTAGCTGGGATGACGGGGTGCTTGTGAGCCCGGCACCCCTGGCCTGGGACCTGCTTAGCTCTAAGGTGGTGAGACTCGTGAGCTTCGCGCGCTCCTCTTCCTCCCCCGGCCCGCTCGCTCCTTCATTGTCTTCCTCAAGCGTACTCAGAGTCGTACGATATCCAGTCTCTCTTAAACTAAGGAAATCCTTTCTGGACCGCACCCCCACCCCCAGATACCCGATACCCCCAGCTTTTTCTTTTCTTCCACTTCCCACAGTTCCCCCCCCCCCCTTCGCTGCCGCCACCACTCTTCAGCCCACCGCAGCCTGGTTTCCGGGCCACTGATGCACTCAGGCCGCCTCAGGGGGCCCGTGGGATCCCTTGGGACACAGTGGGTGCCGCTCGCATTTTCTACCCTTGAGGCATGGGGACCGTCCCGTCCCCCTAACTGCAGCGCCTCCTCTGCCTCTGCCTCCCCTCCCTGGCTTTGGTCGTTGCTGTTGGCGAGGACGCTCTTCTACCTCCCAGCCCACCTTCTTCCTTCTCTATTATTAGCGCTGCTGTTGTTGTTACGTGGTTGCACAAAGGGATTTCAATTCAACAAATCAGTTTATAATTAATGCAATAAATCTTGATAAGTATTGCTTCCTTTAAGCCTAGATATTTCTCTACTAGTCGTACCCAAGCAGATGAGAACCCTAGAATTTTCTTCTGCCTTCTACACTCCTAAGTCTGACAGCCTAACTGGTTCTATGCAAAGTCACTAAGAATGGACAGATGGCCTTCCCCTGAAATTGCGCCTTCTCCATGCTTGCCTCTCAGTCCATGGCTCCACACATCATTGCAAAACAGAAGCCCCAAACCTCCACACCTCTCAGTCTTTCCAAACTCCTCATCGGCCACACCCTAGCTGAAATCCTCCTGGAGCTTAGTCTGGCCACACCAGCCTGCCCATTACACCGCCTTGCCTCCCACGCCCTCCTCCGGAGTCCAGCCATGCTGGCTCATGCAAGCCAGGCTCACTGAAATTTAATTTTACATAGAGCAAAACTCGCCTTTTTCATTGTACAGTTCTACAACAAGTTTTGATAAATGCAAGCAGTTATGGGACTGCCACCATACAACACTCGAATTGTTCCTGATTTTTGTCTATAAACCTATGTGTACCATTTTAGTGTCGGCAGAAGCTTTCATATGTCTTGGGGAAATAGCTAGGAGTGGAATTGGCAGGTGCCACTGCAAGTTGATGTTTAACTTTAAAAGATACTGTCAAACTGTTTTCCAAAGTGCCTGAATCACTTAATTCCCACAAACATACTGTATAAAGAAAGGTTCTAATTACTCCACATTCCCACTAGCACCAGCTAGTTTGGGGATTTTTTTTTCTATTTTAATCACTGCAGTGGTAGCTTGTAGTTTTATTTTATATCTCCAAGACTACTGCTATTTATTATCTTTTATATAACAATATGCAATCCATATAGCTTTGGGGAAGTATCTACTAAAATCTGTGTGTGTGTGTGTGTGTGTGTGTGTGTGTGTGTGCGCACATGCACACGTGAGTGCCGGTCCTGGGGCTTGAACTCAGGGCCTGGTGCTGTCCCTGAGCTTTGTTGCTGAAGGCTGACACTGTATCACTTGAGCCATAGTTTCACTTCTGGCTTTTTGCTTGATAATTGGAGATAAGAGTCTCACAAACTTTCTTGCCCCAGCTGGATTTGAACCACGATCCTCAGATCTCAGCTTCCTGAGAAGCTAAAATTACAGGTGTGAGCCACTAGCACCTGACTCTTTTACCCATTTTTTACTAGGTTTGCTTTCTTTTTATTGCGCTTTGAAAGTTCTTTTTATATTCTAGATACAAAGTCCTTCATCAGCTAAAAGGTAATTTTGCAAAAAATTCCTCCTCGTCTGTGGCTTGTGTTCGCTACCTTTGTCAGACCAATCATTTTTTATAGTTTTTTTTAAAATCACATATGCACGTATGTATGCAAGTCTACATGTTACGATACTGAGGATTGAATCTCAAGCCTTATGATACTACTGAGGTACGTCCCTACCCAACATTTTCCATCCTGATTGAAGTCTAAACAATCCTTTCCTTTTCTTTCTTTCTTTTTTTTTGCCAGTCCTGGGGCTTGGACTCAGGGCCTGAGCACTGTCCCTGGCTTCTTTTTGCTCAAGGCTAGCACTCTGCCACTTGAGCCACAGTGCCACATCTGGCCGTTTTCTATATATGTGGTGCTGGGGAATTGAACCCAGGGCTTCATGTATAAGAGGCAAGCACTCTACCACTATATTCTCATATTCCCAGCCCCTTTCATAGTTTTTATGTTGGCTCTTGAACTTTTTGCCCAACCTTTTTAAAATAAGTAGCCCTTGAACTGTGGCTGTGAGCAAGGACTACCTATAAAAATGAGATAGTACTTGCACATCATGCTTCTGTCTTTATTCTTTTTTGTGTGTATGTGTGTGGCAGTACTGGAGCTTGAACTCAGGCCCTGGGCGCTCTATCCCTTAGCTTTTCACTCAACACTGGCACACTACCACTTGAACCACACCTCCATCTTTGGCCTTTAGGTTGTTAATTGGAGATAAGATTCTTACGGACTTTCTTGCCCCAACTGGCCTTGAACTTCAATCCTCAGATCTCAGCCTCTGAGTAGCTGGGATTACAGATATGAAGCACTGGTACCTGGTTTAAGATTATCTTTTTAAAATACAGAGTGTGTCATTGTTTTCTCTGTGCAAAACCCATAAGTGGCTTTCCATGCTCTTAGAATAAATGCTACAATCTTTAAAAGCCTAAAAGCCTCACATAATCTGGTCCCATCTCTCTTCTTCAACCAAATTTCTCTCCCCATCCGTCACAATTTTCAAGTCTCAGACAAGGAAGAAATGGCTTCACCTGCTAAGAGATATAACTTCTAGAATTTCTGCAAGAGTAAATAAATGTGTTCAAACAATCCAAGAATGTCTTAACCTTACTGGGCTCTCTGTGGACTTCTTTGGTCCTTTAAGCCTGTAATTCTACCAAGACAGAATGTGTGATAGGAACCTTTCTTCATAAGCTTTAGCTAAAGAAAATACATGCATCCCCAAGAAACGTCTTGAAACTTGGCAAAAAGGCCAGGCTTCTGACCAAACTAAAGATTCTGTCACTATCTGTATATATGGATGTGGCTCACCTTTCCAGCTAATTTAAAATTGCTTCTTGTACATCTCCTGCCAATTAATTCTCATACTAGAGAAATAGGGGACTGTAGTGATGCTCATGGGAAAGTCTGAAGCTGTGAACCTAAGATAAGAGAGCGAGCCATAAGATTCATTGTTTAAACAAACCTAGAAACTAGCACATTGCATCCGTCCATGTTTATTTATTAGGGACGACATGAGGGGCTAAGATATAACCCAGGCCTTTAAACGGGGAGCTCAAAACCTAGTGGGGACCCAGAAAATCCAAAATGACAAAAAAAAAAAAAAAAACCTTGTTCATGTTGGCCTGTCAAAACACTCCACTGATGCAGGGAAATGAACCGCCCTGTGATTAGCAGCTGAGACGAGTTGGTTTTTAAAACGAGGCTGGGAGGGAGGCAGGGAGCAGTTTATGAACTGCTTAGGGGCTGGGATTCCATAACACCTCTCCAAACTTAGAATTACCTGGAGAGCCTGGCCCGGATCCCGACTCGCGGCTGGGTTCCGCGGGCGCACGCCTGTGGCCCCAGTTACCCAGAAGGCCGAGATCTGTGGATCATGGTTCAAATCCAGCCCGGGCCGGACGGTTCATGAGACTCTTAATCTCCAATTCAACAACAACAAATAAAAGGCATGGGCGGAGGCGCGGCTCGGGGGTAGAGCGCCCTCCTCGGGTGGAAAGCCAGGACGGCGCCTCGGCTCCGAGTTCGAGCCCCAGGCCTCGCCCACGCGCGCCCTTGTCGGTGCGCTTTACCCCGGGCGAGGAGGAAGAGGGGGGCCCCTGCCCCGGGGCGCGTCAGGGAGGGGGCGGTGGGGGCGGAGGCTGGCGCCGGGGAGCGGCCGTGGTAACGCGCATCTGTGTGTGTGTGTCCCCGCAGGTTGGGAGCCGGGCCGGGGCCCGCAGCAGGTGCCCGCGGCGCGCGGCGGCTCGGGGCGGCCCCGCACTGACGGACGCGGACGCGCGCCCGGCCCCGCCCGCCCGGGAAGATGTCCGCCTGCGGCGCCTTCACGGAGCACGTGTGGAAGCCCGGCGAGTGCAAGAACTGCTTCAAGCCCAAGAGCTTACACCAGCTGCCCGCCGCCGCGGGGCCCGGCCCCGCCGCGCACGGCGACCCGAGGACCAACGCCAACCACAGCAACAACCACCGCGCCCGGGCCGCGGGCTTCCGGCCGCCCGTGGCCAAGAAGCCCACGATCGCCGTGAAGCCCACCATGATGGTGGCCGAGGGGCCCGGCGCGCCCGAGCGGGGCGAGAGCAAGCCCGCGCCCCCGGGGTGGAGCCGGAGCCGGGCGCCCGCGGGCCCCCAGCCGCCCTCCGGCGACCACGATGACCACGACGAGAACAACAACCCCGGGGAGCCCCCCGCGGGCAGCGGCCCGGCCCCGCCGCCGGGGCCCGGCCACCACCACGGCGGCAGCCACGGGCTGGCCGAGGTGCTGAAGGAGGTGGCGGGCCTGGGCCCGGGCCCCGGGCCGCGGGCGGGCGGCGAGGCCCCGGCCCCCGGCGCCCGCGCCAGCTTCCTGGGCCGCATCAGCGACTGCTACAAGCGCTCGCTGGAGCGCGCGCCCCCGCCCAGCTGCCTGCAGGCCGGCGGGCGCGAGGCGCCGGGGCCCGCGCGGCGCGTGGCCCTGAGCGGGGCCGCCCAGGTCATCAGCCGCGAGGGCGGCCGCTTCTGCTACCCCGAGCTGTCGAGCGGGGAGGAGAGCGAGGAGGACGCGCCCCGGGGGCCCCCGGAGGCGGCGCCGGCGGCCGGGGAGGACGAGAGCTGGGGCGAGAGCGACGAGGAGCTGCTGGCCATGGAGATCCGCATGCGCGGGCAGCCGCGCTTCGCCAACCTGCGCGCCGGCACGCTGTCGCCGGTGCGGGGCCTGGCGGGCGGGAAGTGGAACACGGTCCCGCTGCGGCACCGGTCCCTGCAGCGGATCTGCGCCGTGGACTACGACGACAGCTACGACGAGATCCTCAACGGCTACGAGGGCGCCGCCAACGCCGCCGCCGCGCCCAGCACCGGCTCGTCGGGCTCCGCCTCGCCCGCGTCCTCCCTCACCGAGGACTCCCGCTCCGAGCCCGCCCGCAGCCCGCCCCGGGGGCTGTGCAACGGCGAGCCGGCCCCGGCCGCCGCCGCCCGGGCCCCCGAGACGCACAAGGCCGTGCTGGCCCTGCGGCTGGAAGAGCGGGACGGGAAGATGGCCGTGCAGCGGGACGAGCGGGGCGGCGGCGCCCCCGCGGACGCGGCGGGGCCCGCGGTGGCCGTCAGCCTGGTCCCCGCCGAGGAGCGCGCCCAGCCCTACCGCGTGGTGAGCCTGGAGCAGCCGCTGTGCAAGCCGTACACGGTGGTGGACGTGTCCGCCGCCATGGCCGGCGAGCGCCGCCCCCCCGGGCCCGCGGGCTCGGCCTCCACCCCCAGCTCGCCCGCCACGTCCCCCGCGCCCGCCCCCGGACCGCCCGGCGCCCGCCTCCCGCCGTCCAGCGCCACCCGCTACCAGGAGGTGTGGACCTCCAGCACCAGCCCCCGGCAGAAGCTGCCCCGGGCGGCGCGGACGCCGGACGCGGCCGGGCCGGGGGGCCCCGCGGGCAAGAGCTGCCACAAGTCGGCGCCCACCTCGCCCACGGCCACCGGCGCCGCCTCCAGAACCATCCCCGTCAAGTCGCCCAACCTGTCCGAGATCAAGTTCAACAGCTACAACAACGCGGGCATGCCGCCCTTCCCCATCATCATCCACGACGAGCCCAGCTACGCGCGCAGCGCCAAGGCCGCCATCAAGGTGCCCATCGTCATCAACCCCAGCGCCTACGACAACCTGGCCGTCTACAAGAGCTTCCTGGGCTCGCGCGCGGAGCCGGCGGCCCCGGAGAAGGCCGCGGGCGCGCCCGGCCACACGTACGAGGAGATCGAGGCCCAGAGCCGGGCCGCGGGGGCGGGCGCCGCCCCGGCCCCGGCCCCGGCCCCCGAGGGCCCGCCCGCCTCCGGCATCCCCGGCGGCCCGCCCGGCGCCGAGCCCAAGCGGGGCTCCGTGGCGCAGAAGGTCCAGGAGTTCAACGGCTGCCTCGGCCGGGGCCAGGCCTCCCCACGGGGCCAGGGCTCCAGCCTCGGCTCCCCGGCGAAAGCCCGGAGAGCCCCGCCGGAGCCCGCGCCCGCGCCCGCACCCACGCCCGCGGCGGGCGGCCACGCCCGGGAGAAGGCGAGCGCCGCGCTGTCGCAGATGGTGGCGTCCATCCAGCCGCCCCCGGCCCCGCCCGCGCCCGCGCCCGCCGCGGGGACCACGCCGCCGAGCGCCCCGGCCAGGCCCAAGTCGCTGCTGCCGCCCCAGCCCGGCGGGGAGCCCGCGGCGGCCCCGGAGCCGGCGCCCCCCTTCCCGCCGCCGCGCTCCACGTCCTCCCCGCACCACGCGGCCGGCAGCCTGCTGCACCGGCACCTGGCCGGCTGGGCCCGGCCCGCGGGCGCCCCGCGCGCCGCCGAGGCCGAGGCCGCCCTGCACGCCGAGGGCGGCCGGCGCGCGGCCGACGCCAAGCCCAAGCGCTGGATCTCCTTCAAGAGCTTCTTCCGCCGCCGCAAGGCCGACGAGGAGGAGGAGCGCGAGAAGGAGCGCGGGAAGGGGAAGCTGGTGGGCCTGGACGGCACCGTCATCCACATGCTGCCCCCGCCCCCGGCCCAGCGCCACCACTGGTTCGCGGAGGCCCGAGGAGAGGCCAGCGAGAAGCCCGCCATCGTCTTCATGTACCGCTGCGACCCGGCCCAGGCGGACAGCGGCGGGGCCGCGCAGGGAAGCGCCGCCGAGGAGGCCCCGCCGTGGGGCCCCGAGGAGAAGAGGAGCCCTCGTCCTCGTCCTCCCTCGCCCCGGGCGGGAAGCGGCCCCAGGTACGTCGCGCACACCGCACGCCCCGGCCAGGAGCCGGGGATCCCTCCCCACACGCTTTGTGTCCGTGCAGCTTGCACGACAGCCTGCCTGGAAAAGGGCGTGCCACGATGAGAGCACCGCCCGAGCCATCCGGTTCCATCGGGCAGGGTGGTGGCCCCGGACCGCTCCAGCGGAGGTGGCCCGCCGCGTTCCGGTGAGCGCAGACGAGCGAGCCCTGGCCCCGGAGAGCAGGCGTGCGGCTCGTAGCAGCCGCCGCTGGCCGTGGTGCTGCAGTTCCGTGCGGGCCACGGGGGAAGTGGCACCGACGGGAGGCTCGCTCCTCCCGCTTTGGGGCTTTCACTAAGGTGTTATCCCCAGATGCAGCTACTTTATCTTGAAGCAGTATTTGGTTTTACGTTATTCTCCACTTCTGGCCTCCTTTCAAGTGTTGTGAAAAAGCGGGGAGCCAGGAGCCGTGTATAGATGCTTAACATGTGGTAGAAATAGAAGTGTGTTCTTCTGTGTGGGCGTGCGTGGCGCGTGTGTGAGTGTGTGTGCATGTGCTGATAGTGGGGCTTGAACTTGGCCCTGAGCACTTGCTTGGCTTTTTCTGCTTCCGGCTGGAGCTGTAACACTTGAGCCACATCTCCACCCTCCGCCTCCAGCCCTTTGATGGTTAAATGGAGGTCAAGGTCTCTCTGGTTTGTCTGCCTGGGCTGGCTGTGACCCTTGATTCCCAGATCTCAGCCTCTAGAGTCGCTCGGATTACAGACATGAGCCACTGACCCCCGCCCCACATCCTAGTCTTTGGCTAGTTGATTGGAGGTAAGACTCGCACAGACTTCTCTGCCCAACTTGTCTTTGAACCTTGATATCAGATCTCAGCCTCCTGAGTAGCTAGGATGACTGGCGTGAGCGCTGACGTGCCTGACTCGGTGCCCGGGTACTGTGTTCCCGTCTTGAGCCGTCTTCTCTCTTGACAGCGGTGAACCTTCCTTCTCTGCCCAGCCTGGTTCTCTCTGGCAAAGACAGAACAATCTCTGCTTAATGGGGAAGATTCGCTTGCCAGATTCTCTCTAACCAAGTATAAATAAACACGTGGGAACACTTGGTACCTTCAGTTTCCCTGGCAAAATGCCACCAAGTTTTATACATGTTCTTAAGAAAATGAGCCACCAAATAGTTGTCGAGTTCCAGCCAGGCCCTATTTTCCTTAAATCTCTGCAGTTGCAAAGCAACTGGAATAGCAGTAAATACGCTCCTGGAAGAATAGTCTTATTGGTAGTTGAATGCTGAATGCTGTACTCCGTGTTTACGTGCTTGGTGATAGACTGTCCTACTCGAGGAGCCATAAAATGCATGTGTTCCTGGGTACTGTTGTATTTTGCAGAGAGGCAATTTGAGACAGCAGGAGCCACCTAGGGGGGACCGTCAGATAGCGCCTGCAGATCGGTACGTGGCTTCTTGCCATGTAGGTGTGGCTATGGTGGATTTGTCTACACCCTGGAGGAATCAGTGATTTGGCCTCCTTTCTGAACGAATGAATAAACGATTCAGTAACTTTCCTTTGGCCTAACACCACTGTGTGGGGGCTTGAGTGGAGCCTGGGCCCTGGGCATGGCAGGCCTCTTGCCAGATAGGTTATCTTTTCACAGATTGGATTGTCCTTGAGGCAGTCATGCTTTCCAATTTTTTTCCTTTCTTCCTCCTTCCCTCCCTCCCTCTTCCCTCCCTCCTTCTCCTTTCTTCCTTCCTTTCTCCCTCCCTCCCTTTTCCCTTCCTTTCTTCCTTTCTCCCTCCTTTCCTTCTTCCCTCCCTCCCTCTCTCCCTCCCTTTCCTTCCTTCCTTCCTTCCTTCTTCCCTCTCTCCCTACCGCCTTTCCCCTCCCTCCCTCTCTCCCGTCCTTCCTTCCTTCCTTCCTTCCTTCTTCCCTCTCTCCCTACCTCCTTTCCCCTCCCCCTCTCTCTCCCGTCCTTCCTTCCTTCCTTTGTTCTTTCCTTCTTTTTTCTTTTGTTGTTGATACTGAGGCTTGAACTCAAGTTCTCTCACTTGGTTTTTTCACTTTAGGCTGGCGCCACACTCTACTGGCTTTTTGCTGGTTAATTGGCGATGTGAACCTCAAGGACTTTCCTGCCCGGGGTTGGCTTTGAACCATGATCCTCAGATCTCAGCCTCTGAGTACCTAGGGTGGCAGGCGCGAGCCACCAGCGCCTATGTTCTCTTTCATGTTTTTTGTCTTTGCCAGTCCTGGGCTTGAGCTCATCAGGCAAATGCTCCCCACTTGAACCACACCCCTCGTCCTCACAGCTTTCCGTACAGTGACCCCCACGCAGCCACGGGACCCCGCGGGGCCACCTGCCTGGCACCCAAGCTCCACCCGAGCTCCGTCCGCTGTGGGCTGGCGCTCTGGAGGGGTGAGAAGGCACACTGCAGCCCACCCGGAAGTGTCCAGCCCAGCAGTTCTGGGGGCCCTGGTACTTTACACGTCCAACAATGGCCGCTGCCAGTGTGCAGCAGAGCCACTAATCTCACCCAGCCTAAAGATGCATGCTGGAGTCCAGGGAAAGCCACGGCGGAGATAGGAAGCGGTTCGTAAAGGCCACGCGGGAGGCTGAAATCTGCGGGTCAGGTGGGGTGGGGCAGGGCTGCAAGCCCAGGTATTTGGAGGCAGAGTCAGGAAGTTCGAGGTCAGCCTAGGCCCAACCCAAACCTTCCTCTCAATAAGCAAGCTGGGCATGGTGGCAGGATGTTTACTGTCCAAGGCTAGCCCTGGAGAAAAAAGCAAGACCTTACCTGGAAAAAAGTAACTAAAGGAAACCAGTGCTAGAAACACAGCCCAAGCCCAACTACCTACCTACCCAGCTGTCAAGCCTCAGGCCCTGAGTTCAAACGCAACACCACCCCAGAATTGCTCATTTCATAATGCCTCCAAGCAAGTAGAAAAAGTAGTATTCATTAGGCTATTTTTAGCATTGTGTAAAGTTTAAGACATGAATATGCATATCGAAAAACATACACCATTTATTTGCTTCTTAAATAATTGCCTCATTTACTTGGACACGCCATTATTTACCGGAAGCGACGTGGAGGGGAAAAGCATTACAATCAAATGTCACCATTTGTGTTTGTGGCTTGGTGGCAGTGCGCACATTGAGACAGCATTCCCGCGGCGGGGCACGCTGCTGACAGCAAGGAAAATACAATTTTGCTATGAGGGGATGAAGATTCTGAGTCTAAACTGTCTGCAAGGAATGAAGAATGAAGGCCAGACCCAGACTGGCCCCTGAAGGGTGAGCGGGACGCAATTCCATCCTTTATTTGATTATTCAGAAGGCATAAACTGAGTGTATGCAAGGAGTCATTGCAACGGGTAGTGAGGAAAGGCGTTGCTGAAATTATAGGCTTAAGTTTGACTTTTGCTTTGACTTGTTGGGATGCACTGATGCCTAGAGTGTAGACTTAGTTTGAAGGTTTCCTGAGAAGGCATAAAATAGGCACCGCACACCCGCCGCGACGCAATGGGTGCTAAAAGATGGTGGTAGCTCCTCTCCTCTCGCCGTGATGGAGCTAGACTTACAGAAGCACAAACAACAGAGTGGTTAAAGGAGCTTAAAACATGCTTAGAAATGAAGTTGGAAGCTGGGAGTCGGTGACTTAGGCCACAGATCCTGAGGCTGAGATCCAAGGATCATGGTTCAAAGCCAGCCCAGACAGAAAAACCCAGGAGACCCTGTCTCCAATTTCCCAGCAAAAAGCCAGAAGTGGAAGTGTGGCTCAAGTTGTAGAGTATCACCTTAAAACAAAAGCGCCAAGTGAGAGCCCGAGGTCCATGCAAAAATCATAGGTTTCTGAATAATGCACTTGAGTTTGGGTCTCAGATGCACCCCCAAAGTCCTGTGGAACTATTGAGAGGTGGTAGACGATTGGAGAGTGGGACCTAGTTGAGGGTCACGCTCTTGAAGAGAATATTGGAACTCCAGCCCCCTCTCCCCTGCGCTTCCTCTTTGCCTCCGGGCCACCACGTAGCAGGTTAGCAGCTCTCCTCTACCACGGGCTCCCATCTTACTCCACTACACAGGCCACGGCTGAAACTTAAACCCTTCCTCCTTGCAAGCTCAGTATCTCGGGTGTTTCATCACAGCGACAGAAAGCTAACCAATACAGATGGCAAGACATCCCTCTTTCTCACCTGTTGACCTTTGCACTGATGACGCAGACACAGTTCTAGGTGAAACTACTTGTGCCCTGGTACCCATCAAAGCCACGGCACTGTATTGGGAGTTTAAAAGACAAAAAGGTTGCGCTTAAGAATGTCCTTGGCGGGGCCAGTGGATCACACCTGTAATCTCAGCTACTGAGCAGGAAGAAAATGGAAGGATTGTAGTTCAAGGCTAGCACAGGTAAAAAAGTTGGTGAGACTCTCATCTCAATAAGCTGGGAGTGATGGCTCAGGCCCTGAGTTCAAACCCAAGTACTACCAAAGGATAGAATGCCCTGGTAGACAAATCACGAGACTCTTATCTCCTATTAACTGGCAAAACCCCAAAGTGAAGGTGCGGCTCAAGTGGTAGCCAGCCTTGAGCAAAAAACTCACGCATGAACACCAAGACCTTGTGTTCTAGCTCTATTATCAGCACGCGCGCGCACACACACGAACTTAGAGAAACTTCTGTCTGACCCTTTGACCTTGACAGCTTTCTAATCCTTACTATTTACTGATGAGATCGGCAGTGGACTTAGCAGACATAATCCTTCCTTAGGCTCTTTTTATCAGCCAGTCTCTGGGTTTGGAAGGCTTCCTTCAGATCTTTGCAAAGTTGGCTCCTCATCATTCAGCCATCAATTTAAATGTCACCTTCTTAGAGGAGTCTTCGTTGACCTATCTACAGAAATTCCCTCAACCTGTCTTTATTCCTTGTCTTCTGATTCATTTTCTTCTTCCTGGCACCTGTTTCATATTCTGTTCAACAAACTGGCAGTAAACTTTTTTTTTTTTTTTTTTGCTATTACCAGGATTTAAAGCCAGGGCCTTGTGCTTGCTCAGCTTGCCCTGTGAAGGCTGACGCTCTGCCTCTTGAGCCACGCCTCTAAGAGACCACCTTTTTTTGCTAATTAATTGAGGAGGGGAGTCTTATGACTTCTCTGTTCAGTTGGCTTCCAACCATGATCCTCTAGATCTCAGCCTCCTAAGCAGATCGGATTGAGTCACCATCTCCAGCCTTATGACTAAAATCATATCTGTTTGCATATTTTGTTTTCAGACAAATTCTATGTCCAAATTAGGTTCCTGGCTGTAAGAATATCACCAAGGGGCTGGGGATATGGCCTAGTGGTAGAGTGCTCGCCTCGTATGCATGAAGCCCTGGGTTCCATTCCTCAGCACCACATATATAGAAAAAGCCAGAAGTGGTGCTGTGGCTCAAGTAGTAGAGTGCTAGCCTTAGAGCAAAAAGAAGCCAGGGACAGTGCTCAGGCCCTGAGTCCAAGCCCCAGGACTGGCAAAACAAACAAACAAACAAAAAGAATATCACCCAAACACAAAATGCCCACTTTAGGAACTGAGTCCTTTATTGCCTTTAAAAAAATAAATAAAAATTTTTCACTATCATAAGCAATATCTATCACCAATCACATATGTGTCCTTAAATTTTTAGTTCAAAATCATTTTCCAGGGGCTGAGAATATGGCCTAGTGGTAGAGTGCTTGCCTAGTATGCATGAAGCCCTAGTTTGATTTCTCAGCACCACATAAACAGAAAAAGTCAGAAGTGGTCCTGTGGCTCACATGATAGAGTGTTAGCCTTGAGCAAAAGAAGCTCAGGGACAGTGCCCAGGCCCTAAGTTCAAGCCCCAGGACTGGCAAAAAAAAAAAAAAAAAAAAAAGTATATGTATATATATTTTCCAATGACACAAATCTAAATCTAATGAGTCAGAAAAAATTCCAGCCAGTGCTGCAGATACCATTTGTTGTCTGACTGGCCTCTTGATCTCAACTGATCTTTCTTTCCCCACCACCTCTAAACACTGGTTTCTGGATAAACAAAGATCTCTGCCCTGTCCCCTGGGCTCCCAAGCATGTTAGGGTTCTCTAGAACGATCTCAGGGCACTGGGTAAGTCTAGCAGTAGCCAGAATTCTGTTTACACATCCCGCCCAGCCAACCTCAGATTACAGCAGGCAGATTGCATGTGGGACACCTTTGCTCCATTAAAAATTACTATTGATCGGTATAAGCTTTCCTTTAACCTCTGAAGGTTTTCTTCATCTTCTCAGAGCCCTGTGAGCTCAACTGCATTCCTCAGAAATCCAGGAGTGGATCCTGAGAATGCCGTGACCACCCCCACCCCCACCCCCAGCACTCTGGGGTGCAGCCCCACGGTTCCCTGTGGTGGCTGGGCTAAGTCCAGCCTGACACTTGCTTTGTAGATGACACTGTGTTGGGATATTACCCTATCCATCTTCCATGTGTTCTCTAGGGCTATGTTTGCACATCCCAGCAGAGATGAATAGCCACAACACAGACCAATAGGCCCACAAAGCCTGAGGGACTTGCTATCTGGTCCTTTTCTAAAACAAGTTTGCTGATCCCTGGACTAAGCTCAGATATCACAGTTGGCCTGGCTGTCAGCCCTGCCAGTGGCCAATAGCCATTCTAGACAAATCTAGAAAGGCTTGGACTCAATAAAATAACAAGAGCCTTTCATAATGTGTGTGTGTATGTAGTGTGTGTGTAGTGTGTGTGTGCGTGCGCACACACGTGTATATGCGCCATAGTATGGAAGAGGAATGTCTAGGCACTTCCTAGACTCAGGTAAAATGAGACGCCTTTCTCCTTGGAAGATGCAGTTAGACGCTTGGCTTGTTTGGATTTGTTTGTTTTGGTGCCAGAACTAGGGCTTGGACTCAGGGCCTCTCACTACCATCTGATGAGCCACTTCCAGGTTTTTGGTGGCTAATTGGACACGAGAGTCCTGTGGACCTTCCCGTCCCCGCTGGCTTCAAACTAGGATCCGGACATCTCCGTCGCTAGGATCACAGGCGGAGGCGGGAGCCACAGCGCCCTGCAGTGTGCGGTTCCAGGCGGCTTGACAGTCCTTCCTGTTGGGAGCGACACTTCGCTTCGCAGAGATGTAAACTGTCTCGATTCATCTGTGATGAATGTCTTCCAAAGGAAAGATTCAGAATCCCTGACTTGAATCAGCTTTGCTTGCTTGTTCCCTTGTGAACCTGATTTTAAGTCACAGCGCTTAGGTAAATCTCACGGAACCATGCGTCGCGCTCCCGGCTGGGTCAGTGCTGCAGCTCATCCTTCCGGTTCCTTAGGGAACTGAGAGGCGCTGGCTCGTCCCCTCTCCCCAGGCTCCTCCGTAAGTCCGTCTGTGACTTCAGAGTCCGTCAGGCCCTCTGGCGTTGGTGTTGTCCTCCTGCGGTGACGTGGGATCTGCCCGTGTCTCCAGCCCGGGCAGGCGTGTCTGTGACCAGCAAAGCCACAGGGCCCTGTGATTCACTGACCTGTCAACCAGTCCTCATGCACTCAGCATTGGCGCGACTATCCACTCTGTTAAATGCACTTGATGCGAATGTCCTCCTAATTAATACATTCTGTAAATGTCACCACACCCGTTTTATAGATAAATAACGCAGGGGGCATGGAATAACATCGGCTGCAGAGCTGACATTAAATTTGAGTTTCTAACTTCTCAGTCCGCCCGCAGCCCTCTAGGCCACAGTTTCAGGAAGTGGTTATTGAACGTAACTGCAGTCGCTTCTGGATTACAGAGTGACATTTAAAGGTTTTATTTCACGATGGACAATTGATTCTCTGGGATGATGAGAGTTTGGCCCTAAGACAAAAAGCCAAAGTCATGATGACTCTGGCACACTGATGAGTCCCCTCACTAATTCTCATGGGGAGAAAGAGCCTCAGGAATCAGCCGTTGCCTGTCTGCGTTGGCCCATGGCTGCCGTTCTTCTCTGCACCCGAGACTCCCCGTCCACAGTGGGGCGGTGGTTCCCAGACTCACTTGGCGCCCATGCTGGAACCAGCCCCGATCGCTTTCTCCGTGGACGACGTTCTTTCTCTAGAGCTCGGCTGCCCTGATGCCACCGCCACCTCCAGGCCCCTCGTGGGCGTTCTGAGGAGGCAGAGCCCTGAGACGTGGAGGCATTGTGAGTACTGGAGGGCTGGGCTGAGTCTTCTTGAAAGGTTAGCTCGGTGTGGGGTCGGTGGCCTCGTCCGAGCTGACAGCTTGGAACAAGGCTGGGAAGGAGGATTGCAGCCTGCTGTTAAAGGGCCTCCTGACCGACAGGTGGCATCTGGTTGCTCTCCAGGTTGTATGGATGATGGAGACTGGAGGAAAGGCAGATCTAAAGAGCTGTGTGGAGAAGAGGCCCCTCTTGTTGTAACAACTTTTTCCATCACGGGGCCTGTCCCCATGCTTACCTCTGTCCTTGACTGGCAAAGTGACATTCCTGACCAAATGCTGGCCGGCTTATTAGCTTACTGCTGGAATCACAGAGGTCGTTTCTTACACCCAGGATAATCTTCATCCAGCACTTAGAACAAAAATCATAAATGCTATACTAGGCCAAATCCTCTAACATTTTGTGAGTGTGTGTAATTGTGTTCTAGTAATAAATCTCAGATGATTAAGAATGGTTCCAAAGTATTACCCCTCCACTTTTTAAAGCGCTGATTATAAATTGCTTATCAGCGACTACCTATTTCCCCTCCTCTGCTTGTACATCCCTTCTGGGGAATGATGCTCCGTCTTCCTTCTACATTTATTGTCCTTTTCTTTCTGGGGGATAGAGGCCATGAAAAATGGCCTGTAAGAGGATTCCCGGGACCGGCTCCATCCGAGTCATGGGGAGTGTGTAAATGCAGATTCCTGGGCCATACTTGAAGTTGTTAAATCTGTCCCTAGAGGAGGGAGCTCAGAATCTACATCTTCAGTGAGCTCCCCAGACATTTCTTAGGTACATTAAGGCTTAGTGACTTTTGGCATATTTTGGAGTACAGACTTTGGAAACATGTGGAAATGCTAACAATGAAATCCCCTCTGTATATGTAAGCTAATTAAAAAACAACAACCACATACTTTGATGTTAATCGGGCCTGGGTTTGAATCCTGCTTCTGCCACTTATTCGCGGTGTTATTTTGGACAAGTTGCTTGATCTCTGCTTATTATTTTCCTCCAGTATAAATTGAAAGGCAGAATAATGTAGCTGTTGCGAGCACAGATTCTAGAGCGAAACTACCATGTGAAGCAAAGCTCTGACAACTAACTGAACCTCTCCAGGTTACAAAGTCTTCATTTGCAAAACCCAGCTATCCGCCTGCCTGCGGGTGGCTGTAAGGCTGAACTGAATTTCTGTAAGGGAAAGGGGGGAGGGATTCCCCTGCCCTCACCGCCTCCCCGAGGCACTTTTGAGAATGCCTGGGGACAGTTAGGGCTGTCACCTGTGGAGGCAGGGCCCGGGCCCGCCTCCCACCCTCGAGGGCCACCCGCGCCCAGGGGCCGGGCGGCACACAGGCACATCACCAGGAGCCCAGGCCCCCCGCCTGCCTCCGGACACAGGAGCTGGTGCGGGATAGAAGCCGAGTATCTAGAAAGGGTCTCGTGCCAGCCCGGCGCCTATGGCTTTGTTTGTTAATGTTTTTAAATTCCTATCATAAATGTGGTCTACAGGGGGGTCACAGTTCTAGGACAGGTAAGGAATGCATTTCTTTTTGGACAGTGGCACTCTTCCCTCACCTTCGCCCACCTTCTCCCTCCCTCCCCTCCCCGTAAAGAAAGCCTTTGTAAAGTGAGTAGCTACTTTTTGGGTGGTCTGGGAGGTTTTCGAGGTCCACACATCGGTGGTCGTTGCTCTGATCGCAGCCACCGTCTCTTTCACCAGGATTCAGTATGCACGGATTCTCTTCAGCGCTTCTGGCTCGCCTGGTGGCAGGCGGTAGAAAGAACGAGACTTGCTGGTGGCTCGCGTCCAGCCTCACCAGAGGCAGAGCGCTGAGGATCAGAGTTTGAAGCCAGCCCAGGCAGGAAAGTCTATCAGGCTCCTTTTTCCAATTCAACAGCAAAAGTCCAAAAGTGGGGGTGTGGCTCAAACAGTAAAGCACTGGCCTTGAGCGGAAAAGCCAAGCAAGGGCCTAAGGTCCCAAGTTCAAGTCCTACTACTGGCACAGAAAGAAAGGGAGGGAGGGAGGAAAGAGAGAAAAAGGCAAGGAAAAGAAGGGCATTGGACACTCAAGTTGGACGGTATCCGTCCGGACCCCACACTCCACGTCCACTTGGGCCACTCCTGATTATCTGTTTCCTCATCTCTACTTCCTGAGGTGGCTCCATGGAGGGGGCGGAGCCCGCTGAACGCTGACTGGACTTGCGCTCCGAGGACTCCGGGGTGATTTTGGAGGGTCACGTGCTCCTCGCCCTGCTCCCCCCCAGGGGCAGGAGGAGAGGAGAGGCAGGCGGACACGGGTGGCACCAGTGCTCTGGGCAGGCAGAGCGGCCCCGGGCTGGCCCAGGGCTGGGGGAGGGGGGTCTGCTAAGATCTTGTCCCTCCATCCGTCCGTCGCTCCCTCCCTCAGGAGTGAGCCAGGCTGAAGTGGGGGTGCTGGGGGGATAGAAGAACGGCAGCCTTATCTGATTGCTCTTTTTCAAAATTAGCTTATCTTTTCCATTAACTTGCCCAGGTGCCGTTCTGGGTTGGGGTTTCATAGGATTTTAAAACTGTAATTTTCTTAGTATTATGAAGGTGACAGTGATTTACAGTGGCTTCTTTTTTATCTACCTTGCTGTCATGCACTCTGGTGCCTTGAGGACACTTTTAATTTGCTATTCGCATCTTGAAAAAGGAAAAAAAAAAGTCAGGCACCAGTGTCTCATGCCGGTCCTAGGTACTCAGGAGGCTCAGATCTGAGGATTGTAGTTCAAAGCCAGCCCAGGAAGAAAAGTCTGTGAGACTCTTATCTCCAATTAAGCACCCAAAAAAGGCTGAAGAGAGCTGTGGCTCAAGTGGTAGAGCAGTAGCTGCGACCAAAAAAGCTCAGGGGCAGTGTCGAGGCCCAGAGTTCAAGCTCCAGGATGGGCGCACACACAAGAAAGTGGCTCTCTGTGCAATGTCAGAAAATGAGAACCTGCTCAAGACTTTGTACATAGCCTCCACTCCTCCCCTGTGCCAGCCAGCACCAAGCCACCAGGAAGAGCTGCCTTTGTTGGACCACACTGGATTCGACATATTAGCAGGAACTCATCCTGTCAGCTAAAGGTTAATCTCAGTTCATGATAAGAAGTTTGACGCTTGTGGTTAAAGACTACAGAGACTTAGTGGGGAAGAGGAGCTACCAGATACGGATCAGTAGACGCGCAATGTGTCTACCTGCAAATGCCAGGGACTGGTGCACTGTAGCAAAATCAAACCCAAGCCCCCGAAGCCAAGATAGGATTAAGAAATGTCACTCTGGTAGGAGGTCCTAGAGGTAGAGAAAAAAAGAAATGGAATATTCTTCTTTCTTCCCTTCCAGTGGACTACAAAGCTGTTGAATTTGCTAACTTTGAGCTCTTCCCTGCAAATGTGCAGCTCAGGAGACCACTAACAAAACCATGAAATTCTCTTGCTTATGTACTTTGGACCAAGTTTTAGTAGTAACAGGATTTGGGGTGTTTTGTTAATCACATATTCAGTTCAGGCACTAGTGGCTCACACCTGTAATCCTAGCTACTCAGAAGGCTGAGATTTGAGGACCTGGGTTAGAAGCCAGCCTGGGCTGACAAATCTGAGCCTATTATCTCCAATTAACTAGCAAAAACGCCAGAAGTGGAGGTGCGTGGCTCAAGTGGTAGAGCACTTGAGTGAAAAAGCTAAGGGACAGTTCCCAGGCCCTGAGCTCAAGCTCCAGTACCAACACAAGAAAGGGGGGGGGGGGGCAAATCTGATTTCATTTACTGCTCCTTCCGAAGTGAAGGTAGTCAGATTTGAAAATAAAGTTGAAACTGGAGATACTGGGAAATAAAGGCCTTTAATCTGTTCCTTTGTCAACAGTACATTCAGACATTTAGCAGAATTTTTATAACAAAACCTGTCATGAATGAAATTTCCAGGAAAACATTAAAAAGGGGCAGGGGAGGGGGGACTACTTGATTTGATGGTGTAGTGATGAATCCTTACCCCCCGGGGAAAACAAGTGAGCTCCGGGGAGCTTGCTACTGCAGCATTGAATTATGTATGAATATGGGCAGGCTGAGGAGATTCTGCCTTCCAAGGGATCCATCTGTGTCACAGATAGACACATTTGTAAAAACGTTTCTATTTCCTTTCAACACCTTACTCTTTGCCTAAGTGTTTACAAGAGTTGCCTGTGTAGAGATGATGACGTGTATTTGAATGATCAGATCAACTATACCAAATTGCAATGAAACACTGACCATTGACAGAAAGCTGGGTGAAGAGCTTAAAGTCCAGTCACCGTTGCCTGCTGGAGATGGACTGCTGGGGCCCTGAGCGCGCCAGACTCCCTGGGTGCCCTCATCCCCTGTGCAGAACAGCGCAGGATGTGACGTTATAACCCTAGTCACATCTGCAAACGTTAAGTCAAGAGTATGTATAACAAATGCCAGGTACGTGCTGGGTAAACGGCGTTCTGTCCTCCCATTGAGAGGACGATGACAAAGAGAAAAGAGCGTGCATATAGTACATGTCGAATCTTTTTTTCCTTAATCTTTTCTGGTTTTCAACCTGCAACTGGCCGACGCTGAGGATGCGGCCCCCAAGCGCGCCCGGGTTCACTGCCGAGCCTGCACAGGCGCCTTGCGTGCTGAAAGCGGACCCAGTGCCGCGGGGCCTGCTCCGAGCTCCGCAGACCCGCGCCCCGCGGCCCGCGCCGCTGGAGACGTAACTACCGTGTACTCCCGGACCGGGACTGTGCAGAGGAGCGAAGGCCACTTACCATGTCAAAGAAGATAGTGATGGATATCAAATTATGCTTAGCTCAGAAAGAATACTTATCCTGGCCGTTATGTTACTACTTGAAAGCGTGTGAACAGACACTGTGTAAGAAACTTTCACAGCTTTCTTGTGATTTTTCATCTTATAGAATTTTTATTTTTACCATCTGTCATATGGCTGAGAATGGGAAATTTTTCATATTCTCAGTTACCTCTTTCCTTCATGATATCAAGTTAGTTCAGAAATTCAAGGTATAGGAAAAGAAAACCCGGCTTCTGATTCCCATTTCAGTGTTGGCATTGAGTGTTCCGTTAAGCATTTCCCAAGGAGAAACTGGTGGGAGATGAAGCCTATAAGAAGTATGGTATTTAGTATAATATTTAGTATTTGGATGGGTTTTCCTGATTTTTATGTCTAAATAGAAAACAAAACCAGTGGCCAAAAGTGAAATTCCCTTATAAAATTAATATAGCTAATGATAAACTATAGTAAAGGTATTATTTTCTTCTTAGGTAATTTTTCAGTTTCTGTTGTTGAAACCCAAGACTGAACCAACTTCTGAAGCCATTCTCAATTGCTTGAAATTCACTTTTCAGTCTTAGTATGTTATTATACCTGATTTTGAACTCCAGCCATTCTCTTTACTATTTTCATCATTCAAAGAGCTGTTTTCCTTCCAAAACTAAGACATGATATGTCACAGATATATATATATATATACGCATATGCATACATATATACACATATACATACATACACATACACACACATACATATATGATTCTTACTCCTACCGTGCTATCAGGAAAAATGCAGACTAGATATTTTAGCATTGACTTGTAAATCCTTGTTAATTTACTTTCACCATTTTTTTCATGTTTCTTTCTACTTTTTTTTTTTTTTTTGGCCAGTCCTGGGCCTTGGACTCAGGGGCTGAGCACTGTCCCTGGCTTCCCTTTGCTCAAGACTAGCACTCTGCCACTTGAGCCACAGCACCCCTTCTGGCCATTTTCTGTGTATGTGGTGCTGGGGAATCGAACCCAGGGCTTCATGTATACGAGGTGAGCACTCTTGCCACTAGGCCATATCCCCAGCCCTCTTTCTTTCTTTCTTTCTTTCTTTCTTTCTTTCTTTCTTTCTTTCTTTCTTTCTTTCTTTTTTTCTTTCTTTCTTTCTTTCTTTTTTGCCAGTCCTGGGCCTTGAACTCGGGGCCTGAGCACTGTCCCTGGCTTCTTTTTGCTCAAGGCTAGCACTCTACCACTTGAGCCACAGCGCCCCTTCTGGTGTACGTGGTGCTGAGGAATCGAGCACAGGGCTTCATGTATACAAGGCAAGTACTCTTGCCACTAGGCCGTATTCCCAGCTCCCCTGCTGAGCAATTCTGTTAACTGGTTGTCTAAAATACCAGTACATTCGTTAAAAAATGGATATATGACACTGGGTGCCAGTGGCTCATACCTGTAATCCTAGCTCTTTAAGAGGTTGAAATCTCAGGCTTGAGGTTCAAAACCAGCCCAGGCAGGAAAGCCCATGAGACTCTTTTCTCCAATTAAAAGCCAGAAATGGAGGTGTGGCTCAAGTGGTAGAGCGCCAGCCATGAGCAGAAAAAGGTAAGGGGCTGCGTGCAGATCTTTATCTCGAATGTAAGTTGGGCTGCTCTAGTCCTCAAGGAACATGAAACTGCTCCCACTCTGCCTCGCTCCTCCCGGAAGCTCCCTTGGCACAGTCCGCAGGCCACACCCTGAGGTGAAGGTCAAGGTGCAGCGTTGTCAGGGTGCAGGGATCAGGCTCGTTCCCACCGTGCGTCCAGCACACAGCTCTGCCTGTGCACTCGGGGGCTCGTTGCGTTTCGGAATGTGACTGGCAGATCCAAGGGGCCCCTGTGAGAGTCCCCGTTGATGGGGAATTGTGTGAGTGAGTACAGTGGGTGAGTCTCTGATATTTCTGGCTTTTTAGCACCCATGTTGTATTTGGCCGTGCTCCCTGTGCGGACCCGCCCGGGGAAACCCTCCCTGGTTAACATGGCTAACGGCAGCCGCTTTCATCGTGGTTTTACAATCGCTGAACTGCAGAGTACACAGCCTGTGAGGAAGACAGACAACAAGGGTCGAGTTGTGGTTTCTGAGCCCTTCACCAGCCCTTGTGGATAAATGGGAGGGGGGGGGCTTTACATAATCACCAGGATTGGGGCTGGGCACAAGGGTAAGGCTGCCAAGACCAGGAGCCCCCGACAGCCAGTGAGGAGCCCACCCCCATGGACTCTAGAACTAGATGACGATGTTTCCTCCCAGACAGACTGGTGCCAGGCGCCAGCGGCTCATGCTGACCTGAGAGCTAAGGACCAGGGTTCAACGTTAGCCCAAGGCAGGAAAAAGTCAGACACTCCATCTTCAAAATGACAAGCAGGGGCTGGGAATGTGGCTCAGTGGTAGAGAGCTCACCTAGCATGCGTGAAGCCGGGTTCGATTCCTCAGCACCACATAAGCAGAAAAAGCCAGAAGTGGCGCTGTGGCTCAAGTGACAGAGTGCTAGCCTTGAGCAAAAAGAAGCCAGGGACGGTGCTCAGGCCCTGAGTTCAAGCCCTAGGACTGGCCAAAAAAAAAAAAAAAAAAAGACAAAAATGACATGCAAAGTGGTTGAATGCCAGACATGAGCAACAAAGTTGTGCAAGTGTGAAGACAGTCCACGCCCAGTATGCCAAGAATTTCAAAAAGGATCACTTGATGTTGTTTTGAATTTAGAAGTGGGTGTATTCCTGAAATGTTTATAAATACTCAGTAATAGCCACCCTCCCCCCCCGCCCCCTTAGGAGCCAGTACTGGGGCTAAACCCCAGGGCTCCCGCTCTGTCTCTGAGCGCTCTACCACTGAAGCCATCGCTCCACTTGTGAGCTGTTGGTGGTTGGTTCATTGAAGATAAGAGTGTCATGGACTCTCCTACCTGGGCCGGCTTTGAACCACAGTCCTCAGATCTCAGCTTCCTGAGTCGCTGGGATCATAGGCGTGAGCCACTGGTGCCTGGCTTTTGAGGGGTGCCCAATCTTTTTTTTTTTTTTTTTTTTTTTTTTTTTTGCCAATCCTGGGGCTTGAACTCGGGGCCTGGGCACTGTCCCTGAGCTTCATTGCTCAAAGCTAGCCCTGTACCACTTGAGCCACAGCGCCACTTCCAGCTTTTTGGTGGTTCATTGGAGATAAGAGTCTCACGGACTTTCCTGTCCGGGATGGTTTCTAACTGCGACCCTCAGATCTCAGCTTCCTGAGCAGCTGGGATCACAGATGTGAGCCACCAGTGCCTGGCAAGGGAAGACAGTTGAAGTTGTGTATCCAGCAGACTTCTCAGCCACATGCCTAATTTTCATAGAGGGAGGAGGGTAAGAATGCGCCCCTCCTCCCCGCCCCCCTTCATCTGCAGTGAGTCATGTTTTACAAGACTCCAAGTACCTCTGGAATAGTCTATAAGGGGTCTTCTTTCCTCTCTTGCTCATTAAGAACCAGGAAGATCTGATGAGTGTGGGTGATGGTTTAAGTCCACATTTCAGCCACCAGAAACCTTTAAAGATGCCTGATTTTAAAAAGAAAAAGAAAAACAGCCCATTGAGGTTTGCTAACTGGGCCTTTTTTCTAAGCCAGCATTTCTTGACCTTTGACCTTCTCCCAACCCCTGCACTTTATAGCTGCAGGATTGGCACAGCTCAAACAGGAGAGGGCGTGAGAAGAATGGGAAGAAGTAGCAAGGAAGCCGGCATTGGTTAAGCACAGTTGCTCCTACACTGGTTTATGGTCCACAGAATGCCCCAGAATCGTCCTAAAAGATGAGATTAACTAGAATGCAGAACTTCCTTTTCTCTTTGCCTTCCTTCCTGGTGTCTGTAGGTGAGGGTTGATTCTTACGTCCTGTTGGCAGTAAGGCATGCATATCCTCAGTTTACCTATCTAAGTAGTTGTAATAACTGGGCACCAGTGGCTTATGCCTATAATCTTAGCTATTCAGGAAACTGAAATCTGAGGATGTAGGTTCAAAGCCAGCTAGGGCAAGAAAGTCCACAAACTCTTGTCTCCAATTAACCACCAAAGGCCACAAGTAGGTCTGTGGCTCAAGGATAGAGTGCCAGCTTTGAGCAAAAAAAAAAAAAAAAGGTAAGTGATAGTGCCCAGGCTCTGAGTTCAAGCCCCAGTACTAGCACCAAACAACAACAACAAAAAGTTGCATTATTTTATTGCTCAATAAGTCCTATTTCATTCCTGGTTCTTTGCTAAATGTTTTAGCTTATAGTGAATACTATATGCTATATAAATACTATATAGTGAAGTATATCAACTACCATAGTATTAGACTAGTCATATAGTGTAATAAACACAGTAAGTATGCTAAATGCTTTGTGTATATCTGTCTTCAACCACTTTTGTATTCAGCACCCTCTACCCCACCATTGCCACCTTCTCCCTAAAAAAGTCATTCTGGTGCTTTCCTGTTACTCTGCAGCTCCCCCTTGAATCTACCCACACCCCTTCCACCCCCACACTGGACTGTCAGTGGAAATACGGTATCGTCCCTGGTTGTTCAGACAAGTCTGTCTGGGGGTGTCTTCCATACATTTAAATGTTAACTGTGTGTGTGTGTGTGTGTGTGTGTGTGTGTGTGTGTGTGTGTGTGTGTGTGTGTAACACCAGTGTGACGGGTGGTCTTCTCTGTTTCAGTCACGTGACCCATGAAGTGCCAGAGGGATTGTCTCCTCAGGATCCAAAGACCGTTCCCGGGAAGCAAGATGGCACTTGCGTCACACCAGCCCCGCCCGCCCCCGACCTGGAAAGGGAAGAGGAAAAAGATGACGGTTCAGAGCCCGTAGACCCCAATGCCTGTAGTGCAACGTACAGCAACCTGGGTAGGTACAAACGCCACGCCCCTGTGCACCGCCAGGGGTGCCGTCCGCCAGGAGAGATGGTTTCCGTAACTCGGTGGAGCAAAAGTTGGAGCGATGGTTATCAATTCTCACTCATATCAGAAACAAACCCCAGTGCTTCCTAGGCTCGTGTTAAACACCTGCTGCCTGCGCCTGTGCCATTTGCGAAAGATGCTGACAGGTTCCTGCCTTGAGGGACCCGCCTGGAGAAAGAGAAGCGAACTTGTTAATAGATTCAGCCTAATGTGATAAACGCAAGTAGAAAAGATACACACAGGGAGCTTTTGATGTTTCACAGAAGCCCTCCTGTGAGTGAGATGTCCCGAACCCAGGGAGGCACAGGCAACAGGATTGCACACCAGGCCCACGCAGGCACGAGAAAGGGGCTGGGGGCGGGGCTCAAGGGGTAGAGCACCTGCCGCCTAAGCAAGCACAAGGCCCTGAATGAAATCCCCAGTATCACACACCCACAAATCCTTCTTCAAGGTCATTCCCGATCATTCAAGATCATTGCCTGGTTAACCGAAGGAAGAAAGTATTGTGACGAAAGGCAGTAAGAGAGCAGGCCCGCGCAGATGCAAACTAGCTTGGTCATTCACTGGAACCATTTAGATTTCAGGCTAAACTCCTAGGGTTGGTCTGTTTGTTTTGGGGGGTTCCTTTTCTATTACAGTGAACCATCAAAGGATTTTGAGAGAGAAAGTCAGGTGCTGGGGGCTCACACCTGCCAGCCTAGAGCACAAAAGCTAAGGGAAAGCACCCCGGCCCTGAGGTGAAGCCGCAGTACCAACACAGAACAAATTGACACTGATGATTGGGCCAGGCGCTGCTGGCTCACGCTTGTCATCCTAGCTACTCAGAAGGCTGGGATCACAGCTTCAAGTCAGCTGGGTCAGGAAAGTCTGTGGGAATCTTATCTCCAATACAAAACCTGGAAGTGGAGCTGTGGCTCAAGTGGTGGAGCGCTAGCCTTAAATACAAAGAAGCTCAGGGACAGCCCCCCAGCCCCTGAGGTCCAGCCCCATGATCGCTTTGATGCAGAAATATACTTTATAGGCATTCTTAGCAGAAAGATAGATAGCTTCCTATTGCCTTAAGTATGTAATACCCGATGTTCCTTACGTGGTTTAGTGTCCCTGGACTTGGCATCCGTGGGTTTTGACACATGGTTAACTTGCTTCTTTGTGTAGTACTAGAGTTCACTCTATAGATTCTGCAAGCTGAGGTTTGGGAGTTGTTTCTATGTTTCCTAAAGGAACAAGTGTTTTACATGACATTTAGAGCTCTCTTTTAATACTTTCCTCAAATCATTTCCTTGCCGCTTCATACTGCTCCTTTGAGCAATTTTTTATGATTTAAAGCTCTGATATTTTAAAATGGTACATTTGTTATGTTTAAACACTGATAGGGGCCAGGGGCCCCTATCTACTCAGGAGGCTGAGATCTGAGGATCACAGTTCAAAGCCAACATACGCAGGAAAGCCCATGAGACTCTTATCTCTAGTAAACTATTCAGAAAAAGACAGAACTGACACTGTGGCTCAAGTGGTAGAGAGCTAGCTTTGAGCACAAAGAGGCTCAGGGGCAGCACCCAGGCACTGAGTTCAAGCCCCAGGAACTGGCAAAAAAAAAAAGTTACTCCGTACAGAGCGATAACTTTCCTGTGGGTGGTGACCTGAAATCACCAAATAATCTGACTTTAGTCCTTCCCAAGCTAGAGGCTGTCACCCAAAATGATCTTCCTGACAACAAAGACAATAAGTATCTCTTTAGACATAACTGTCCACATTGTTCCAATTCCATTTCTAATCACCTTGAAGAAAGATCACTGTTTTTGCCAGTCCTGGGGTTTGAACTCAGGACCTAGGTACTATCCCTGAGCTGTTTTGTTCAAGGCTAATGTTCTACCTCTTGATCCACTGCTCCACTCCCAGCTTTTTTGGTGATTAATTGGGAATAGAGATTCCCAGACTTTCCTGTCCAGGCTGGCTTTGAACCGAGATCCTCAGATCTCAGCCTCCTGAGTAGCTAGGATGACAGGCGTGAGCCGCCAGCAGCGGGTGGTTTTGCTGGCTGTTTTTTATGTGGCATTTCTGGCTGCTTCATCAACCTGCTAACATCAGAAGGGGCACATGAGGCGTTCTCTTCTCTTAGAAATAAGTTGGTGACGTTCGCGCTCCCTCATTCGCTTTGTAACTGAGAACTTTATCCATTGCTTTTTTAAAAAGCTCTATCGAGTCTCCCTTTGCACGACAGAATTTTGGCTCACTCTTCTTTCTGTATATCTGCAACCTAGCACATTATCTGAAACACCCAGGAGGTGCTAAGAGTGTGTGTGAATGGATGAGCTAAAAATGACTGTGGTGTCTGACTTTTGGAGATTCTCAAGGGAGGGAAACCTGGCAGCGCTCAGAAAGGTTCACGTCACAGCTTAGGCGCTCCAGTAATCTGCTGGCTTTTCTATTTCCTAATATGGGACTAAGTCCGCAGGCTTCCTAGTTAAGGAATCCTATAAACCTTGGCTCTGCTTCCTTTCTGCCTGCCCCCCTCAGAATCTGTCCACATTGCTCATTTTAGTTCCTTTGCGCATGTGCTGAACCCTTCAGACAATGAA
This sequence comes from Perognathus longimembris pacificus, assembly GCF_023159225.1. Taxonomy (NCBI): domain Eukaryota; kingdom Metazoa; phylum Chordata; class Mammalia; order Rodentia; family Heteromyidae; genus Perognathus; species Perognathus longimembris. The sequence goes on from NC_063180.1 coordinate 45,118,397, forward strand.
GGAAAGTAAAACACCTGAAGGTGTTCTCTCTCCAGATCTCAGCATCCTGTTAAGTGTCAGTGTTAAATGTTAAGGGGTTGGCTATACCTAGAAGACTGTCGTAACTGCTGGCCTTGATGTTGTAATTATGGAATAATGTCATTGTCATTCCTAATATCATTCCCAATAATATCATTCCTAAAACTCATCCGAAAGAGTACATTACCATTCATTTGTTTACTCAATAAATAGCTCTTAAGCAGACATCCCCACACAATGCTAACGATTTGAACTAAAGATTTGAACCTGGTGGCTCGGGCCTATAATCCTAGCTACTTAGGAGGCTGAACTCTGAGGACCTTCAGTTAGCAAAACAAGCTGGAAGTGGAGCTGATGCTCCAATGGTAATGTGCTCAATTTGAGTGAATAAGCTAAGGGGTAATGCCTGGGTCCTGAGTCCCGGCCCCAGGACCAGCACCAAGTGCCACTTGCCCACACCGACCATGCTGGCTCCTTAAGAGGCAGCGATCTGAGGATCCCAGTTTGAAGCCAACCCAGGCAGGCAAGTCCATGAGACTCTTATCTCCAATTAACCACCAAAAAAGTCATAAGTGGGGTGTGACTCAAGTGGTGGAGTGCTAGCTTTGACAAAAAACCTCAAGGACAGTGCCCCAGCCCTGAGTTTGGAAGCCCCAGAGCAGCACCAAAATATTAACAGAAGAAGAAACACACCCGAAGGTTGACAGCTTTAACATGTGCTTGCGCATTTGTTGTACTTCTATTTTAAAATAAATCCATTTATGCCCGTTTACTGCATTCACGTTTAAAAATAGTCTTGCACGTTCTAGAACTTGTTGACCGGAGTAAATATTCAAATTTCATAGCTAGCTTATCCTCAAATACACAAAGGTTGTTTTGGGAGCGATGTCCACCGCGGCCGCTGCGGGGCTGGCCTTCTTCACGTGGGTCTGTGCGTCTGGGGCTCAGCCCAGAGTGCTCCTTGGAGGTCGGCTGTCTGTCTGCCCCCCCCCCCCCCGCCGCACCGCCTGCATGGCTTCCGTTTCACTGTGGCGGGAGACGGTCGTGAGGCCCGGGTCAGGCAGGCCGGCTCCCGGCGCGTTCCCGCCGCCCAGTGTGCCATGGACACGGCGGCGCTCAGCCCGTGAGCGCCCCCATCCTTGGGTAGGCCAGCAGTGACGGCGTGACGCCCCTGTGTCCAGAAGCTGCAGTGTGGACACCGTCCTCTTTTGTCCTCTCTCTCCCCTGCTTTACTTACCTTCCTTTTCCCCCATCGTGAGGCTTGCACTCAGGGTCCGGGCGCTGTCCCTGAGCTCTTGTGCTTAAGGCTACTGTTGTACCACTTTGAGCCACAGCTCCACTCGGGTTTTTTGCTCACTAATTGGAGATAAGAGGCTCACGGGCTTTCCTGCCTGGGCTGGCTTTGAACCGTGATCCTCAGCTCTCAGCCTCCTGAGCAGCTGGGACGGGCGGCGGGAGCCCCTGGCACCCGGCTCAGTCAGGATTTCTTTAATGATCATTCTGGGAGCCGCCGGTGGATGACTGGCAGCAGGGAGAGACTGATCAGGAAACCCTGCCATTTGTCTCTTGTTTGAAAAGCGAGCTAATTGCGGGGAACGGCTCCTCCTGTCCAGATGGGTTGTCACGAATGTCTTTCATCTCTGGGACCTCAGCCAGAAGGTCCCTGGTGAGACGCACTTTGTTACGTGTCTTGGTGTGTCTTCCGTCATTCTGCCTTTCAGAAAAGCACCGTAACAATGCGGTTGCTATTTTGAGTTTTCCGTACGCAATCATCTTTACAATGATTCTGAGGATTTTTTTATTCTTTCACCAATATTGTAAATGATAAGAGCCCCACACTCATCATGCCCTTCCCGGGGTGTTTTAAATACCCTTTTGGCTTCCTTGAATCAGTCTCATTATATGAGCCTGTGTCTGTGCGTGTGTGTGCATGCGTGTGCGTGTGTGTGTGTGTCTGTGTCTGTGTGTGTGTGTGTGTGGTGGGGTTTGAACTCAGAGCCTGGGCACTGTCCCTGAGGTTTTCAGTTCAAAGGTAGTGCTCTACCGCGTGAGCCACAGCTCCACTTCCAGCTTTTTCTGTTTATTATGTGGTGCTGAGGAATCGAACCCACAGCTTCATGCATGCTAGGCAAGTGTTCTTCCACTAGGCCATGTTCCCAGCCCGAGCCCTTTTTATCCACCTTTCCTCATTGGATTCCAGAAGGGTTAAAGGGCCTCATCTGTCAGCCCATTTTTCAGCAGAGAGAAAGAAGAGGTACAATATGAAAGTCAAAAAGAAGGTTTGATTAGGGGTTTAGTCAAACATAATTTATCCAAAAAAAATGTTTTAGCATATAGCAAGCCGAGATTTAGAACCCAATTTATATATTTTTGTTTCTGCTCTTTAGAGAGCCTGGTATGCCACAACAATGTAGACTATGTGAAGTTATATCTGGCTTGCTGAAAACCGAGCCTGGTGTCTGGCTCCAGAGGCTTGAGAGGAATGTACAGGATTAAAAGTTTAAAACAAAACGGTTAAGATGCCAAACTTAAAAGGAACTGACCCAGATGACTGGCATCCGGTTAGGAGAGCTTGTCCCTCTGTGAGGAGGAAAAGCAACAACCGAAACACGCAAAGCTCTCTGGGGCCTTGAGAATGGCTTGACCCGCCTGCCGGGGCCGTGGGATCCGAGAGCTGTGGTCTCTCTGCGCCCGGGTCCCAGGCCCCTGCCTGAGGGAGCCATGGGAATGATCCTCCTGTCCTCCCACCTGGACAGCCCCTGCCCACCTCAGGACCGCGGCCAGCTCTTCTCCCCCGCCCAGCACTGCCCTAGCTGATGTGGCCCTGCTCCACATCGGTGTTCAGAGGACAGAAAAACACTCTCTCAAAGCACACTACAAAAGGCTGAAAAGTCGAGACCAGAGCAAAAGTGCTGATCCAACACAGGACTAAGAAGTGATGGCGTGAGTTACAGCCTCAACACCGGCACCAAAAGAAACAACGCAGCGGCGGCTCCAGCGTTAAGGTGGGGAGAGGATGGGGAAGGCTTTAGAACGGAACACGCGTGCTGCGGTTTGAAAAAAGAGGTAGAGACTGAAGAGCCAGACTAAAGCATAACATAGAGCACACCAGGAGAACGGCGCATGTTCCGTGGGGAGTGGTGGAGGCCGAGCCTGGGGAGCCGTCCAGGGGCTTCCGGCAGAGGCGGCGGCGGCAGATCCGCCCTCCCTCCCGCCTCCGCCCGCTGACCACACGGCCCATCCGCTCACTTGCCAGCTCCCAGGGGGTTTTTCTAAGCCCTTCTGGAATCCTCCATTCTCCCCACCTCCAGAGTTACTTTTGCTTATTCTCAGATGGAGAAATGGGTGAGCAAAGCAGCCTCCTGAGAGGCGTTCCGGGAGAAATAGGTTCGTGTTTCATCCATCCCATCCCCAGCCAGACTTGTGCTCTGCGCTGGGTGTACAGATGAGAGAGGCGTCCCTGCCCGCAGGGGGCGGGCAGACACCGGAGCCTGCGTGCCTGGGAGGCGCGCCCACGGGCAGCCTCGAGGACGCGGGGGGGGGGGGGGGGGGCCTGGTGAGGCTCAGCCGGGAGCCCTGCACCCGGGGAGACTGCAGGCCGACTGCAGATGCAGATACTGAGATGCCACCCACCACACAGGTTCCGGAGCCCGGCCACGAGAGGGCCACCGGCTGAGCTGGACTTGATCTGAGAGATGAGAGATGGCGGGGGGGGGGGGGGGGGGCGGGCATCTTGGGCTTGAACTCGGGGCCTGGGTGCTGTCCCTTAATATTTTTTTTTTTCCGTAAGGCTAGTGCTCTACCACTTGAGCCACTTCTGGCCTTTTAGTAGTTTATGGGACACGAGTCCCATGGAGGGGCTGGGAATGTGGCCTAGTGGTACCGCGCTTGCCTCATGTACATGAAGCCCTGGGTTTGACTCCCCACAGGGAATGGCCAGGAGTGGCGCTGTGGCTCAAGTGGTAGAGTGCTAGCCTTGAGCCAAAAGAAGCCAGGGACAGTGCTCAGGCCCTGAGTTCAAGCCCCAGGACTGGCAAAAAAAAAAAAAAAAAAGTCCCATGGACTTGACGGCCTGGGCTGGCTTTGAGCCGTGATCCTCAGGTGTCAGCCTCCTGAGTTACTAAGAGATATAGATAGATAGATACATAGATAGATAGATAGATAGATAGATACATAGATAGATAGATAGATAGATAGATAGATAGATAGATCTATAGAGAGAGAGAGAGATGCCAGTAAGGCGAGAGAGGCAAAACAGGAGACAGCAACAAGAGGAGGGCCACGGCAGTCGGGCCGAAGACAAGGCCTGAACTGCACACCATGCCGCTGCCCTGCTTCTCACCGTCCCCATGCCACTTCGTCCCTGCAAGGCCCGGTCCGCAGCCCAAAGCCCTCTTCTCGCGTCTCGTGAGGGAACCACGGCTCTGAGCTCACAGCAGCCCAGGAGCGCTGGGCCTGCGGCGGTCGCCAGCCCCGCCCCTGCCCCCCCCCCCCCACACAGTGGGTAGGGACGCACAGGAATTGGGACCATGGGCCTGAAAACTGAATTTACGGTGTTAAGAGTGGATTGTTGATTTGCTTTATGGAAATATAACTTACACCCCATAAAATCCACCCGGTAGGAGAGTACAGCTCGGTGAGTTTTAGCGTAGTCACAGAAATCTGCAACCATTACCAGTAGCTTTAGAACATTCTCACCCCCCCACCCCCCGCAGAAACCAGGGCGTCACAAGTGTGTCCCGCCCTCCCCTCCCGCCGGCTCCCGGCCGCCACTCCACACTGTGTCTCTGCAGCTTCGTGTATTCATGTATTTCTAGAGCGGAGTCATGGAGTGCTGGCCATTTCTCTTACTTAGCCTAGATAGTTTGAAGCTTCATTACCACAGTGCCTCTCAGTACTTCATTCCTCTTTACAGCTGAGTAATATTCAATTATATTTTATTTATCCACTCAGCAGAGGAAGGGTGCTGGGGTTCTTTCCATTTGGGGGCTATTATGAATGATGCTGGGATAAGCATCACAAGTTTCGGGGTAGACAAATGGCTGACACTATGGGAATAGAAATGCTGGTGCATGATTCTAGAACGTTCTGAGAAACAATTAGATTGTTTTCTGCACACAGATTTCTCCACATCATCACTAATATTTGGAGGTATGGGTTCTCCAATTTGTACTTTCTCAAGACTTTTTCTGGGGCTCTCCCAAGACTCCTGTATTTGCATATGAGTTTTATAACTCGCCTTTCAATTTCTGTAACAAGCCAGCTGCCAGTGGCTCACCCCTGTGGTCTCAAAAGGCTGAGATGGTGGGGGGGGGGGGGAACAGTAGATACCAGGTCTGCGAAACAAAAAACTTCTTGTCAAATGGTATTTCCACAGGTTTGGGTCATCAACCTTATATTATGTATCTAAAACCAAACAACTACTAAACATAAAAAGGTCTAGAATAGACCTATCAGTGGATCACAATAGCTCAACAGCTATGTACACATGATATATGAGACGAGGATAAGCAAAAACCACTCCAAGAGAAGGACACAGGAGGATTCTATTGTTGACATTACATTTAAAGTTCTAGGTGAATTTCCTTTGGCGTGCGCTACACTGGGTATTGTATATATGCCTACCTGATCTAGGGAAGGGAAAGAAAAACAAGGGTGTAAGATATCACAAGAAATGTACTCACTGCTTTATTATGTAACTGAACCCCTTTTGCACAACACTTTGTCAACAAAATATAATTAGTAATAATAATAAAATGTAGCCAGGCACTAGCGGCTCATGCCTGTAATCCTCACTACTCAGGAGGCTGTATCTGAAAATCTCAGTTTAAAGCCAGCCCAGGCTGGAAAGTGTGAGATTTTCCAATAAACTACTCACAAAAAAAACCCAAAAAACAAGTGGCACTGTGGTTCAGGTGGAGAGCTCTAGCCATGAGCAAATGAAGCCCTAGAATAATGCCCAAGTGCCCTAGAATAATGCCCAGGTTCCGAGTTCAAGTCACAGGACTGGCAATAAAAACAAACAAATAAATTTACAGGTGCAAAGCATGGGTGTCTGACTCTGCCAGTGTTATAAATAACTCATAATGTTTTTGGGGGAAAAAGAAAAGGCTGAGATGTGAGGATCATGGTTCAAAGCCAGCCTGAACAGGAAAGTTCATGAGACTCTCACCTGCAATTAACCACCAAAAAAGCTGGAAGTGGAGTTGTGGCTCAAGTGGCAGAAAGCTAGCCTTGAGCAAAATAAGCTCAAGAGACAGCATCCAGGCCCTGAGTTCAAGATCCAGAACCAGCACAGAAGAAAAGGATCTATTACAAATTCAATTGGAATTTTGATAAATTAAATTAAATCTCTGTTAGTAATATTAAGATCAAGTACTTCCATCTTAATAATATTAAGTCTCTGATCCAAGAGCATAAATAAAATTAGTCATTTTAATTTTGTGGATAATTTTTAATAACATGACTGATTTCCATTTCTGTGGATCTTTTCTAAATTTCTTTTAGTAATACTTTATAATTTGCAGGGTATAAATGTTTAGTTAAATTTGCTCCTGAATATTCTTTTTGCTATTACAATAGAATTATTTTTTACTAGTTATCATCAGCACATTATTTTTTGCCCTGCAGAAAGATTTTTTTTAATTTCATTTTTGATTGGTCATTGCTAATATATAGAACTGCAATTGGTTTTCTATATCCTCCCCTAGTGCTTTTTTGTAATTAAAAATTATGACATTTATGAATAGACATAGTTTTAGTTCCTCCTCTATAGTCTGGATGTCTTCCTTTTTCTTTGCTAATCTCTTGCTGAAATAACTCAAGTACACAGTAAAATACCAGTGGAAAGAGTAGAAACCTTTGTCTTGTCCCTCATATCAAGAGTGAAAGTCCACTTTCCTATCAAGTATGATGTTAGCTTTTGGCTTTACATAGATGCCTTTTATTAGACTGGTGATAGCCCCTTCTGTTCCCAGTCTATTGGTTGAGTGTTATGAAAAGGCTTGATATTTCATTAGCATAATATCTTACATTAGTTAATTTTCAGATGTTAAGCCAACCTTGCATTCCTGGAAGAGCCCACTTTGTCATAATGTATCATCCTTTGAAAGTGTTTCTGGATTTGGTTTGCTAGTATATTGGGAGGAATTTTTTTCTGGTCCCGAGGCTTGAACTCAGGGCCTGATTGCTATATCTGAGCCTTTTTGTGATCAAGGCTAGCACTCTACCACTTAAGCCACAGAACCACTTCTGGCTTTTTCTGAGTAGTTTATTGGAGATAAGAGTCTCATAGACTTTCCTGCCCTGGCTGGCTTTGAACCTTGATCTTAATGCCTCAATCACGAGTAGACACTTCATTATAACATGATTAATTTTAATGACTTTTATGGAAGTCTCCTGGTATATTTTGCTTATCTTTAAATAATGTCCTCTTTCCATTATACAAGATATCCTAAAATATCATAAACCCACATGTTTTATTTCTTAAGTACAAATGTTAGATGTATGCAATACATTTATATATCCATATATACACAGATAATAGTGCACACAAACCTATCGAAGTATGTATATGCTGACAGTTGCTAAGTATAATACATGTCAACTTGGAGCAATGTTAAAAGAACAGGATAATGTCTGCTGAGCCTCTGTGTGGTGGACCCATTGCTAGTTTCAATTCTGTCTTCATTAATGCTTTCATTCATTAATGCTTTCTTGATCCACCCATGCTATCATTGTGTGTTTTTGTTTGTTTTCTTTTGTTTTGGTGCAAGTACTGGGGCTTGAACTCCGGGCCTAGGTGTTGTCCCTTAGTTTTTTTGTTCAAGGCCAGAACTCTATCCCTTAAGCCACAGCTCTGCTTCTGGATTTGTGGTAGTTCCTTGAAGACCTTTCTGCTTGTGGTCTGGCTTTGAACCACAATGCTCCAATCTAAGCCTCCTGAGTAACTAAACATTACAGGGATGAGCTACCAGTGCCCAGCTTCATCAAGTGTTGTGCAGTGTCCATGCCCTGGTAGTACTGAGGTGTGATTAGTGGCAGGACTCTTGGGTACAGGGCAATCCAGACTCCTTTCTGAACACAAAGCACATCACGCATGCTAGTGCCCAGTCCCCCACCAAAGGAATGTGGACCCCTACCGCCATGTCCAGGTGTTTGTTCTGGTTCTCCCAGTGTGAGTGACAGCAGGTGTCTGTTCTTGTTCTTCTCCCCGTGTGAATGGAGTTCCCATCATGGAAGGAGATTCAAAACTCAGCTTCATTCTCTTTCCTTCTTCTCCTTCTTTCCTTAACAATAATCCAGGACAATCCAGAGCAGCCATGATACCGCCCAAGCACCCACGGCAGCCCAAGGGGGCTTCGGAGGACGCCATTGCCTTTGGGGAGAGAGCAGAGCAGGAAGCCCGGAGCACCTCCCAAGCCACGCCGCCCCCACTGCCAAAGAAGACGGTGATCAGAGCCAACACGGAGCCGCTCTCCAGAGACCTGCAGAGGGCCCTGGAGAGCGGCCTGTGCGTGGTGGCCAACCCCACCTACGACATGGACCCGGGCTGGGACGCCAGCAGCGCGGGCTCCTCCCTCAGCTGCGACCTCAGGGGCGGGGAGGGCGGGGAGGGTGGGGAGAGCGGCTCCTGGGACTCACTGGAGAGGCCCGCCGCCCCCTCCACCGCCCACAGCGCCCGCAGCACCTGCAGCCTGGCCGCCCTGGGCACCCAGGACAGGTTCTCCCACAGCACCGAGTCCCTGCCCTGCAGACAGGCCCGGGGCCTCCCGAAGCCGCAGAGGCAGGCCGCCCTCTACCAGGGCCTGGGGAGCCGGGACGAGGTGGTGGGGAAGATCCGAAGCCTGCACACGGAGGCCTTGAAGAAGCTGGCCGTCAAGTGCGAGGACCTCTTCATGGCGGGCCAGAAAGACCAGCTCCAGTTCGGCGTGGACAGCTGGTCGGACTTCAGGCTGACGAGCGACAAGCCCTGCTGCGAGGCCGGAGACGCCGTCTACTACACGGCGTCCTACGCCAAGGACCCGCTCAACAACTACGCGGTGAAGGTAAGGGGGCCGCCCCGGCCTCGCCTACGCCTGGGGGGGGCGGGGGGGAGGGGGGTCACACACACACCCGGCCTGCCGCTGCCCCCTCAGGCCTGCCGCTGCCCCTCGAGGGCCACCCCGCCCCGCCGCTCCATGTCCAGGTGCAGCAGCTGCTCTGGCAAACAGCGGGCTGATTTATTATTTAGAGGAGGAATCGTGCAGAGTGGACTGCATGCTAAGATAGAGCTGAACAAACACTGGGTGGGAGCCGAGGAGGCCCCGTGACGAACCCAGCCCAGACTCGGGAAGTCACCCCTGAGCCGTGACCTACAGAACTGAGACCGCTCATGTACCTTCCACGCCATGCTTCTGTCCTTATTCTGTGTGTGTGCGTGTGTGTGCGTGCGCGTGTGCGTGCGTGTGTGTGTGCGTGCGCGTGTGCGTGCACGTGCGCGCGCCTGTGTGTGTGTATACGTGTGCATACATGCTGGTACTGGGTCCTGAAGTCAAGGCCTGAGCACTGCTCCTTGGCTCTAATACTTGCACCAGAGCTTCATTTCCAGCTTTTTGTGGCTAACTGAAGGTAGGAGTCTCTGACTTCCCGGCCTGGGCTGGCTTCAAGCTGACATCCTCAGATGTCCACCCCCTCGAGCAGCTAGGATGACAGGCCTGGGCCCCTGGCACCCAGCTTCGGAGTCTGCTCTTTACCAAGCCTTCCTCTGCTCTGTAATTGTCTGCTTCTTGGAGAGACATTTTTATAGAAGAAAAAGCTAATATTATTGCAGTGTGAGAAATATTATTCATATAATTAAATCTTCAAATTACATGTATGACGCTAAGATCTGTTTCTCAACTTGGCACATGAGGAAAATGGAGCTCAGGAAAGTAAACTAACTTGCTGAGGGTCGCACAGCTAGCAAGTCAAAGGGCTGGAATCTCAACACGCGTCTCTGACTCCACAGTCTTCACTTTGCCTATTACATTGTTTATTAATTTTTTGCATGTCTGTCACCCATCCCAGACAACCATGGCTTCAAGGTGTCCAGAAATACACATACATACATACATACATACATACATACATACATACATAGAGTTTGCACTCAGGGCCTTGTCCTTGCGGGACTTACTTGCTCACAGCTGGAGCCCTGCCCTTGAGTTGTACCTTACTGCTGGCTTTTGGCTGGTTATTTTGGAGAGAGTCTCCTGGACTTTTCTGTCAGTGGAATCGCTAACCCTCCACATCTGTATCCAGAACAGTTAGGACAGCCGTTGGGAGCGGCCAGCGCCCCCCCTCGCCTCCAGGATGCCCACAAGTCCTGACCTGACATGGGGACGCTCACCCGCAGCTCGCACTGCAGGGATGAGGTGCGTCTCCTCCAACGATGCCGAAGGACATGGTGCCAGGATTCCGCAGTGGGAAAGCCAGAACATTCCCCTACACCCACTGCAGCCAGGAATCACTGGTCTTTCCTAGTGGATTGCCTCAGTTGCTCGGGCTGCCATAACCAAGTGCCCCTAGACTGGATGGCGTAAGCAACAGAGATGTCTCATGTTTCTGGAGGCTGGGAAAGTCCACCCATGTCATAATCATGTATGGCCTGTGATGGCCAAATGATCTGAGTTCAGATCCCAGCCAGCTCTGCCTCTCAGTAGCTTTGTCAGGAACGGTACCTATCTCTGGGCTTCTTTGGGGTCTGAGGGAAGCAAGGTCCCTGCTGGGTGTTCGTTCCTTTCACCGTCCTTCGCTTCTTCCCTTTAAGGGAATAAACATCTTTGGACCTCGAGTTCCAACTCAGAAATTTACAGCAATCACCACACACTGTGCAGGCTGGCAGCGGTGTCCAGGGAGATCACACACATGAAGGGGCTTTTAAAGGGACAAGCCTTCCGGGCACTCGAGGCTCACGCCTGTGATCCCACTCCAGATTTAGGCTCAAAGCCAGCCCCAGCAGAAAAGTCTGTGAACCACCAGAAAGCCAGAAGTGGAGGGTATGGCTCAAGGGGTGGAGCACCAGCCTTCAGTGAAAAAGCCAAGGGACAGCAGCACCCAGGCCCTGAGTTCAAGCCCCAGTACCAAAGCCACAGAAGTTCCATTTACACTTAAGATGATAGTATCCATCCCCTTGATCCCCTATTCACTGGTTCAAAACCAATTAACATATACCTAAGTGACTTTTACATGTTAATTTTGCTCAGAAAGTCCAGATGGTGTCGTAGTCCATTCATGAGTAACGTGCACACTTGGCCTTACCTGTCTGTCAGGACAGAATATATGTCTGCGTCCGCTTGCCCTCAGCCCCTAAACCACTTGCCTTGTGTGGCACAGCGAGCCCGGGGCTGGGCCTGGACCAACTCTTTATAGTACCATTGGGCCCAAAGAGGCCTCTGCAGATTGTCTGCAGCGCTATTCTTTCATCCGGGGTTAAGGTGTCTTATCTGTCTTGACGCTTTATTGCTACAGGATTCCCAATGCAAGATGAGGTCCTAGTTCAGGCAGGGCCATAGAACTGTCTGTTCTTTCAAAACAATTGAGAAGTAGGGCTTGACTAACTTTATGTATTACTGCCATGCAATCTTGTCTCCTCCTTAAATCAATGGTTCGCTATTGATTTCTTCGCTTGTAATGATGCACAAGCAATCTCAAAGGAACAGGTGGCCAGTGATTATATACTGGGAGTCGTTGCCAGGTTTGGGAGAGGATGTGTTACACTAAATGCTGAATTTAAATGTCTCTTTGAAGACCCTCTGGGCATTTCCAGAAGTGCCCAGTTGATTGCACACCCTTAAAGGAATAAACTACAAGGACTCAGAACTCGGGGCGAGCTAAGCCAAGGAGGCTAGCCATCAGCCCCAATAAACAGCTCTCGTTACTATCTTCTTAAAATATCCCTTCCCATGCTAAGGCAATTTAGAGTCTGCTAATAGGTGTGGCTGTATCTTCAGATGTGGCTACAAGAGGCCAGTGCCAGAACTTGGCAATGTAAAAGCCAAAGGATGCGGATACGTGCCATACCAAGTCCACCGCAGCCTCCACTTAGTGGTGGATCGTGTTCGCCGTTGAGGCTGCCGTAACGAAGGGCCTTCGGCTGGAGGCTTAAACCACAGACAGCGATTCCTCGTGGCTGGTGGCTTGGTTTCTGATGAGGGCTCTCTCTGGTCTGTAGACAGCCACCTTCTCTCTTTACATCCTCACTTGCGATGAGAGAGAGAGGGAGAGCGCTAAGAAAGAGCAGATGGCCTGGTGCCCTTCTTGTATGGCAGCCTCAGCAGGCTGTCAGATCTGGGCCCAGACCTTTGGACTTGGTCGCATCTTCGTTGCCTCTCTGTAGGCTCTGTCTCCAAATAGACTCCCCTTGTGAGTCAGGAGGGCGTCCATCTGTGAACTGGAGCGGGGGGCGCACGCTGAAAACCCGCGGGGTCACTGCGCGCTTGCTCGGTGGCTCCAACTCAAAGCCAGCCCAGGCAGGAAAACTTGTGACTTTCCTATCTTTAATTAAATAGCAAAAGGCCTGAAATGGAGCTGTGGGCTGTGGCTCAAAGCGGTAAAGTGCTAACCTTGAGCACAAAAGCTGAGGGCTTCGTCTGCAGGCTCTGAGTTCGAACCCCAGGGTGGGTCGGCACACACAAAAAGTCCACAGAATCAGCCTTCTTCTTCCAAACTCCAAATTCAAACAAATCCAAATCCTGACGTCCTCAGAAGTCTTACTGCAGAATGAACTCTAAAGAGACCACGAGCAAAGTCTCATCTAAATACCATCTAAATCAGATAGGGATGTGACTCAAGTTCAACTCAAGTTCCTATGGTAACGTTCTTCTCTAGCTGGGAACCTGTGAACAGTTAGGCGCGTTCAAAATGCAGCTCTGAGCAGGCACGTAACAGACAGCCCTCTCCTAAAGGGAGACATCAGAAGGAAGAAAAGAAAGAACCACGGCTCCAGAACGTAGCAGGCCCGGTCTCATTACAGCAGAAGACTCAGAATAATTCTTCCCCGGGCCTGAGGATCACCGCAGGAAGCCCGCGAGACCCTCACCCCCCCACGTGGGGTGTGACGCAAGTGGCAGAGCATCAGCCTTGAGAACAAAGCTAAGGGTCAGGGCCCACGCCCGGGATTGCGTGAGTGCGGGCACGGGCGCACACGCGTGTGCACACACGCACGCACACCATAATCCTCTTTGGTTATGGGCTCTCCCCGGCCTGCCGGGTGGCAGCCTCCGCCCTGAGGCTCTGTAAGATGACTCCAGAGCTAGAGAAGCAGTGCCACCTTTGAACGGGAGGCGGGACCGGCCTGTCCACTGCACCTGGGGTGGGGAGAGCAGTGCTGGGGCCATTCTAGCCTCACGTGCACGGATCAACAGCTCTGGGTCCGTGCAGAGAATCCACTTGCCCCGTCCCTTTAGCTGGAACCAGCAGGATGCTTGCTCCGGAGGCAATCCCACCGCCGCTGGCTTCCGCAAGACAGCGGGTAAGATTTTGGAGGCACCCATCAGATGGTTATTTGTCGAGAACAAGCTTTCCCATCCTTTGCCATATGGATAGGCAGAATCTTGCCTATCTCTGGTTGTGGTTGCTTTTTGCTTAGCAGTTCCCTCTTCAGCTCAGCTTTCTCCCTTCCCATTTTACCAGCAGCCCCCAGGGACCCCTGCCGTGCGTGGCTGGGAATTCTTAGCTAGGAATCCATCTTTATCCCCTTGCAAGTCCTTCTTTCACAAAACATGAGAACACCGTTCTGCTGAATTCACTGCTACTTGCTGGCAAGAACCTCCTCACTTCCGGCTCCTCATTTCCAAGACTCACCAGAGCCTCCCTCACCTCCATCTGTTCAAAAACCCTCCCAGAGCTGGGCAGTGGCTCACGTCTGTCATCCTAGCTACACAGGAGGCTGAAATCTGAGGATCGTGGTTCAAAGCCAGCCGGGGAAGGAGAGTCTGTGAGACTCTTAGCTCCAACGAACCACCACAAAGCCAGAGCTAGAGCGGCGGCTCAGAAGGGTAGAGCACCAGCCTTGAGCCCAGAGGCTCAGGGACAGCGCCCAGGCCCCCAAGTTCAAGCCCCAGGACCAGCACACCAAAGAACACAAACAAAAACCTCCCCGCCTCTAGTCCTCTAGTCGGTTCCAAAGCAGTTTCTGGATTTCTAGTTATTTGTTTCAGCAGTAGCTCGATTCTCAGTATCAAAGTGTTAGCCTTCTGGAGCTGCCAGAAGCACCACTCGTAGCCTGGCTGGCGTGAGCCCCAACAATCATCTCCTCATGGGCGGTGGGGCCGGAAAGCCCAGGCCTGGGCTTGACTCCGCTTCTGGAGAGGACGCCATTACAGATGTGGGGCTGGCCCGCCCTCCGCTGCGCTCTGACCGCGCAGCGCGCAGGCGCGTGCGTGCCCTTGAGACTGGACTCCGCGCGTGTCCTTGACCGCTCCGGCTCACCCCCGCCCCCGGGTGCCCTCACAGGCGGGGCCCGCCCTGGCAGCACTGGCGCCGTGACAAACGAGGGCTTCTCCTGGACTGGAAGACTCCTGCTTCATAGTTATTCTGCTTTTACTCAAATAGACATTATTTGTATTGGTCTTAAGCTAAAGGCATCCCAGTACAGAATAAAGAGCTCTGAAGCCCTTAGACCTGGGCCCAAGTTCCAAATCAATCTCTCTGTCTCTGTCTCTCTCTCTCTCTCTGTCTCTGTCTCTGTCTCTGTCTGTCTCTCTCTCTCTCTCTCTCTGTCTCTGTGTGTCTCTCTTGCACGCGTGCACACAGGCAAAGGAAAACTCAAGACCTCATGCTTACTCGGCTTGCTTGCTTGACTGGTGCTCTGTCACTTGAGCCATGCCTCCAGCCCAGCTTTTTGCTGGTTATTTTGGAGATTGAGGTTTCTGACATTTCTGCCTAGGCTGGCTTTGAACCGCGGTCCTCAGGTCTCGGCCTCCTGAGCCACCGGCACCCAGCTGAGTGCTTTTAAGCCGGTCTCTGCACCTCTCTCGGTTTTGACATCAGTGCAAACAAACCGCCCTGCCCACTTCAGCCCTGTTAGAATGTACATGTCTATGTAGTAAAACCACTGTCGGGAACCATAAAGTCCGCGTGAAATATGGTGAAATAATGTATTCTTGCTAATAGCAACAATGGCAAATTACTGCTCTGAAATCTCTAGGTCACTCAGCATCTTTAATGTCAGGCATTAGCCTCAGCGTATTTAGATAGTTCCACACTTAGATAATTTCCTTCTCATTACTTCAGAGAGGGGTGCGTCATTACTTCAAAGATGGGTGTATCATTACTTCAAAGATAGAAGCATTCTTTTTTTTCCCCTCTTGAAATTATGGGAGGATAGAAGAAGCCACAAAACCTAACCGTCTCAAGAATTTCAGTACTGCCGAAAGTGGGAAACAAATTAAGCACTTGATATTAAGAAAACAATTTAATAAATTACGGCACATCAGTTCAATGAAATGTTTGCAGCCGTTAAAAGTGGTAATTATGAAGACTATAAAGTGAAAAATGTTGGTTGTAAACTGTCATAGAAGCGCAAATAGTATGAGCACGTTTTGAAAGAGGACCTACCAAGTGATCACATGTGAAGAATTCCTGTTTCACAGTGGTGGGAATTGCTAGTGATTTTGATTTGTTAAAAGATGACACCATCACGTCTTCCCAATGGGAAACAAGTCCACGACATGAGAGGCCATGATCGTGTCACCGTGCGGACCCTTGCTCTCCTCTGCCGGCACACGCTCGCCGTCCACCCGTCACACCCGGCTCCTCCTCCCGCTCCCGGCTTTCCCCCGCTGGGTCTGGGCGCCGCCGCTCCTGAGCGGCCTGCGGTAGGACGAGGTGGGGGATTTCCGACGTCGCGCAGGGAGCCAGCCTCGTGCCCCGTCCCGTCCCCTCGCTACGGAACCAGAGGCCCTGGTGATAAGGCCGGGCGAGGCATTGCACTGGAGCGAGCACTGGAAAGTGCTTCTTCGCACACGGGATCGGAGAATGTTGACAAAGGGGCCAAGGCCTAAGCTTTGAAGTCAGACCAGGCCTGGCTCAAAACGGATGGCTCTGCCCCATATTCGCTGTTACATTGTCACCGTTACCTGACTTTCCTAAGAGTTCCTTCTTCTTAAAGCCATTATTAAAAAGTCCAGGCATGGTGGTTTGTGCCTATAATCTCAGCCACTCAGAAGGCCTCAGCCTTCCGATCACAAATGCCAGGCCAGCCTGGGCTGCCCAGGGAGGCTTTCAAAGCAGAACACAAATCAGAAGAGTTAATGCATGTATAGTGAAATAAGCAGAGAGATAGAGATGGATACGTGGGTGGATGGATGGATGGATGGGTGGGTGGACAGGTGGGTGGACGGGTGAGTGGACGGGTGGGTGGGTGGGAGGGTGGGGGTGGGGTGGGGTGGATGCTCACAGCACCATTTGGTAAAGTGAAACATTCCCCTTGAACTCAGGGCCTGAGCACTGTCCATGGGCGTTTTTTGCTCAAGGCTGACCATGTGCTACCTCAACCATGGCTTCTCTCTCTCCTATCTTCTTTTGTTGTTGTTGTTGTTGTTGTTGTTGATTGGAGATCAGAGTCTCACAGGCATTCCCGCCAGGGTTGGCTTCAGATCGAGGGGTCCTGGGCGCCCCGGAGGGAGGGGCCCGGCCCCAGGGCGCGCTGCCTTCCCGGCAGCCAGCGTGGACGGGGCGGTCGGGGGCCGAGGGCCGGGCTGAGGCCTGGCCCGGGCCGCCACCCCGCGAGGGTCCCCGCTGGAGGGCGAGGGCGGCCGCCTCGAGGCCCGGCCCCGGTGCCCGGCCCTCGCCTGGGGGATCGCAGCGAGACCCCGCCCTGGGGCCGAGCCCGCGCCGACTCCCGGCCCGCGCCGACTCCCGGCCCGCGCCGACTCCCGGCCCGCGGCTCGGCTCGGCTCGGCTCGGCTCGGCTCCGCGGCTCGGCTCGGCTCCGCGGCTCGGCTCGGCTCGGCTCGGCTCGGCTCCGCGGCTCGGCTCGGCTCGGCTCGGCTCGGCTCGGCTCCGCGGCTCGGCTCGGCTCCGCGGCTCGGCTCGGCTCGGCTCGGCTCCGCGGCTCGGCGCGGCTCGGCTCGGCTCCGCGGCTCGGCGCGGCTCGGCTCGGCTCCGCGGCTCGGCTCGGCTCGGCTCCGCGGCTCAGCTCGGCTCGGCTCGGCTCCGCGGCTCGGCTCGGCTCCGCGGCTCGGCTCCTCGGCTCGGCTCGGCTCCGCGGCTCGGCTCCTCGGCTCGGCTCCGCTCGGCTCGGCTCGGCTCGGCTCCGCGGCTCGGCTCGGCTCGGCTCGGCTCGGCTCCGCGGCTCGGCTCGGCTCCGCGGCTCGGCTCGGCTCGGCTCCGCGGCTCGGCTCCGCGGCTCGGCTCGGCTCCGCGGCTCGGCTCGGCTCGGCTCGGCTCCGCGGCTCGGCTCGGCTCGGCTCGGCTCGGCTCCGCGGCTCGGCTCGGCTCCGCGGCTCGGCTCGGCTCGGCTCCGCGGCTCGGCTCCGCGGCTCGGCTCGGCTCCGCGGCTCGGCTCGGCTCGGCTCCGCGGCTCGGCGCGGCTCGGCTCGGCCCGCAGGCCGGGCCCGCAGCGCCCCCTGGCGCCCGCCGCGCGCAGCGCCGCGCCGCGCAGCTCGGGGCCGGGCTTCTCCCCGCCCTCGGGGCGCCCCGGCCGGGAGAGCGCGGCCAGCGCCACCTCGACGCCCGCCCTGAACGCGTGCGGGCTGCGTGGGGTTCCGCCGGTCCTGGGGCTCGAACTCGGGGCCGGAGCGCGGCCCCTGGCTTCTCCCGCTCGAGGCGGGCGCTCCGCCGCCCGGGCCCCGGCGCCGCTCCGGCCTTTCCTGAGCGCGCGGCGCTGCGGACTCGAACCCAGGGCGCCCCGCGGGCCGGGCGAGCGCTGCGCCTCGGAGCCACATTTCCCCGCCGCGGTGAGAGAGACGTGAAAAGCGAGACGCCGGGAAGTGACTTGGAGGCCTAATAGAGAAAATACCGAGAAGGGGAAGGGCAAGGGGAAGAAACGGCAATAAGAACCCCGTCCATTTGTTCTGGAAAGAGTGACTTATTTTCTGAAATCACTTTGGGGCTAGAAATTTATCATCCCAAGTTAGGTCATTTCGAGGTGTTTCTTTTTTTTTTTAATCTACAGGAGTCAACTTATTAATATTTGAAAAATGGCTACTATGCAGTGCATAGAGTAATATAATACTCCTACCTAAATTAACATCATCGCGGGCTCCATAATAAAGATTTATGAGAGACCCATCATGCGAAATCCTATTATGGAAATCTCCGTAAGCCGCCTGTGTTTGGGTTGTAGCAAGCTTCATGGTTATGAACCAATTAAGAGCTCAGGATTTCCCCCTTTCTTTTGCACTCCAGTCTTCTCTCGTTTTCATTTACCCTTCAACGAGATTGACCCATTATTTTTCCGCCTGTCTCTGTCTCACAAAGCCGAGTGCACCACCCACGCGGGTTCACCCCCCGCACAGGCCGCTTTCCCGCGGAGCATCCGCAACGGGCCAGGCAATTTATCATTTCTTCTTCGTAAATCACTTCCATCCTTTATCTCAAGTTGATCTGTGGAGCTAAACATAAATTCGTGTTGTAGGATCCATGTTCTTATCTGCTCTCAGCTGTGGAGGACCTTATAAAAATGCAGATGTCTGTGCCACCCCTCCCAAAGCTTCTAGGTAAAATTACAATATCACAACTATATCTCCTCCACTACCAGGGGGTGAATTCTTTGCACTGTGAGTTGACTTGGTGAAAACTGCAGGCGCGGCCCGCAGTCTGCCTTCTAGCCTGAGCTGGGCGGTGGTTCCAGCTGCACGCAAGAGGGCTGACCTCTGTCTGTCATTCTCATTAGCTGCCCTCCGCCGTTCCTGTGAACAGAGAACCACGCTGCTGAAGCATGGCTCTAAGAACTGGGGGGAAATCTCATTCTCATTGCCTGAAATAGTATGAACGGGCCAGGTGCCGTGGCCCACAGATTGAAGCCCGCCGGGGCAGGAAAATCCGTGACGCCCCTATCTCCAATGAACCACCAGAAAACCCAACAGTACCCAGGCCCCACAACCAACGTGTGTGTGTGTGTGTGTATATATACAGTTGTGACAGCGTCGGTGTCTGTGAGTTGTCTGAGCACTGTGTTTGGTCTCGTATCCTAGAGCAGCACTGTGTTTTGTGTGTTTTGCCCCCCCCCCCGCGGGCCCCCCTGTTCTTACGTGGGGCAGGGCCTCCGTCTGTTGGCTGCCTGGCTTTGGTGTTGGCTTGGGAGCTCGTTGTGGCAGTGCTGCTTATCTGTGGTTCGTGAGACGGAGCCCTGCTGTGCAGCTCGGGCTGACCTGGGGTCTTAGGGTTCCCCTGTCCCGGCCCCCCAAGGGCTGGGGCTCCACGCTGCCCCACCATAGCCGGCCTCCATACGTCTTCCTCTGCATTCCTTGATCAGGAAGGATTCCGGGGTTCGGTATTGTTTGAATCCAGAGAATGAGCCTCCTGGGGGACCGGCAGCTGCTGGCGAGGCGACGTCCCGGGCAGCCGAAACCCTGGGTGCCGTTCCCGGTTCAAGTCTCTGCGGCCCACTCAGCAGCACACAGTAAAGGGCCGCGGGCGCCGGGGCTGGACCTCGAGGCTGCTCACGTTTTTGTGGAGAGCTGGCCCTCTCCCGGGAACGCGCTGTCTCCCGGATGTGTCCGGTCAGGCTGGTTTCCAGCGGTGCGGTGCTGGCTGGACCTTCAGCGCTTCCTCTCACTGGGCTAAAGCTGAAGACCGAGCTAGGACCCTGAACTCCCATTCCAGCAGGCAGTGCCATGTTGCAAATTATTTAAACAGCCAATGAGGTTAACTGTGGGCTCGGTCTGACTCCTAGGCAGCTAAATTATGGCCAGTATAGGATTTAAAATAGCTGGTGACACCAAAGTATGAAATACTGCCAACAGTACTTATAGAAAGAATTGGTGATTGATGAGCACGGAGGATTATATATTATACTGCATGAGCTTAGACTTTCAGACCTTTCCAAAGACATTATTTCCTGAAAGATAGATGTTTGAACTTGAACTCAGCCAAGGGACAGCAGTTTCTAGACCAGAAGTTTGCTTAAAGAAATGTAATCGGGGCTGGGAATATGGCCTAGTGGTAGAGTGCTCGCCTCGTATACATGAAGCCCTGGGTTCAATTCCCCAGCACCACATATACAGAAAACAGCCAGAAATGGTGCTGTGGCGCCAAGTGGTAGAGTGCTAGCCTTGAGCAAAAAGAAGCCAGGGACAGTGCTCAGGCCCTGAGTTTAAGCCCCAGGACTGACCAGAAGAGAGAATGAGATCTGTTTACAGAATGCACCTGTAATCCCAGTTGCACAGGAGGCTGAGGCCCAAGGATCACGGTTCAAAGCCAGCCTGGGTAGGAAAGTCTGTGAGACTCTCATCTCCAACGAACCAGCTGGAAGTGGCGCTGTGGCTCAGCTGGTAGCACCCCAGCCTATGTGAAAAACTAAGGGACAGCACCCAGGCCCTGAGTTCAAGCCCCAGTACCAGCACAAACTGAGAGAGGTCTGGGGTGTAAAACTTGCCCGGCTGCGGGGCAGGGCGCGTGACCGCGGCTTTCCGTGGATGAGAGGCTCACAGCCCGCCTGCCCGGGCCGGCTTGGAGCTGCCATCCTGGGATCTCAGCCCCCGGAGCAGCCGGCATGCCGGGCGCGCCCCGGGCGGGCTTGGGCTGGGTTTTTTGTGCCCTGGGGGTGGGGGGTGGGGGAGGCTCTGGGGCCCTGCTTCTCGGCGGAGCCGCTGGGCGCTGACCCGGCCTCCCTCCCCCTCTCTCCCCTTCCTCCCCCCCCCCCCCCCAGATCTGCAGGGGCGACGCGCAGGAGGCGGAGCAGTACTACCACAGCCTGGCCGTGCGCCAGAGCCTGGCCGTGCACTTCAACATCCAGCAGGACTGCGGCCACTTCCTGGCCGAGGTGCCCAGCCGCCTGCTGCCCTGGGCGGGGGGCGCGCGCCCCGACGGCGCGCAGCGGAGCCACGTGGTGGTGATCACGCGCGAGGTGCCGCGGCTCACCGTGGCCGACTTCGTGCGGGACTCGCAGGCGCGGCACGGCGCCAGCCCGGACGCGTACGAGCGCCAGGTGTGCCTGCTGCTGCTGCAGCTGTGCGCGGGCCTGGAGCACCTGAAGCCGCACCACGTGACGCACGGCGACCTGCGGCCCGAGAACCTGCTGCTGGTGCCCGCCGCGGGCCCGGGCCCCGCGCGCCTCCTCGTGAGCAACTTCGCGCGGGCCCAGCGGAAGCGGCGGCCGCGGGGCCCCGAGGCGCTGCGCGAGCAGGCGCGCCTGGCCCCCGAGGTGCTGCCCGGCGCGCAGTTCCGGCGCGGCGACGAGTTCCAGACGGGCATCCTGGTGTACGAGCTGCTGCACCTGCCCAACCCCTTCGCGCAGCGCCCGGGGCTCCGCGAGCGCGCGTACTCGCGGGCCGACCTGCCGCGCGTGCCGCTGCGCTCGCCCTACTCGCGCGGCCTGCAGCGCCTGGCGGGCCGCCTGCTGCACCCGGACCCCGCGGGGCGGCTGCGCGTGGCCGAGGCGCGCGCCGCGCTGCAGTGCCTGCTGTGGGGCCCGCGCGAGGACCTGCGCCGCGCCCTGGCCGCCGCCCCGGGCCCCGCGCCGCGCGCCGCGCTGCTGCAGAACTGGCTGGACGTGAAGCGGACGCTGCTGGTGATCCGGCTCGCCGAGGCCGCGCTCGAGCGCCCGGGCGCCGTGGGCCTCGAGGACTGGCTGTGCGCGCAGTACCTGGCCGCCGCCACGCCCGACGCGCTGGCCGGCGCCCTGGACGTGCTGCAGCAGCCGTGACGCGGGCCGGGGGGGGGGAGGCCGAGGGGGGAGCGGCCCCCACCACCCCCCTCCCCCACCACCCCCCTCCCCCACCACCCACGCCCGACGCGCTGGCCGGCGCCCTGGACGTGCTGCAGCAGCCGTGACGCGGGCCGGGGGGGGGGAGGCCGAGGGGGGAGCGGCCCCCACCACCCCCCTCCCCCACCACCCCCCCTCCCCCACCACCCACGCCCGACGCGCTGGCCGGCGCCCTGGACGTGCTGCAGCAGCCGTGACGCGGGCCGGGGGGGAGGCCGAGGGGGGAGCGGCCCCCACCACCCACCACCCCCCTCCCCCACCACCCACGCCCGACGCGCTGGCCGGCGCCCTGGACGTGCTGCAGCAGCCGTGACGCGGGCCGGGGGGGGCGCGGGGGGGGAGCGGCCCCCACCACCCCCCCTCCCCCCCGCCGGGCCGCGCCGGGCAGGACGTCCCCGATGCGCGGCTCCTGGGAACACCGGAGGCCCCCCGGGCCCGGGGCAGGGGGGAGAAGGGGGCCCCGGGGGGGCGGGCGGGGCCTTGTGAGACCGTGGAGCCCCGCCCCGCCCCGCGGGCCCCCGCGCGTGTCGGCAAGGCACTTGGGAGCCTCCCGCGGGCCCCGGGTGGGGGCGGCCCGGGGCGCAGGGCGAGCGAGACCCCGGATCCAACCAAAGAGCCGAGCGGCCCGCGCGGGCTTCCGCCGGAGGGGCGGCGGCGGGGCGCGGGAGCCCGGGGCGGGCGGGGCGGGGCGGGGCGGGGCTGTGCGCGGCCCGGCCCGAGGGTTTTCTAGACGATTCTCTATTTTGCTATGAATAATGTTATTCTCGTACCGAGAGCGAAAGCGGCGCGTCCGCCCGGCCCTGCCCGCCGCCCGGGAGGCTGCGCCCGAGCCAGCGCCAGGAGGAAGCGCTTCGCCCGAGCGGTCACCCGCGGGGCCGGGCGGGGCGGCGCGGCCCGCACACGCGCGTGCACGCCCCACGCCCACCCGGGAGGCCGGCGGACCCGGGCCGCGCGCGCCCTGCCCGCCTCACCCTGTAAATAAAACCATTTTGATATCACTGCCGGCCGACCCCGAGCCTCCTTTCCGCGTCCGCCCCGCCGGCCGCGCCCCCAGCGCCGCGGTGCGCACCCGAGCCTGCGCCCTGGCCCCGGTGCTGCGGCGTGACCGCTCCCCCTGGCGGCCGGGCCCCGGTGCTGCGGTGTGACAGCTCCCCCTGGTGGCCCGACGGCGGTCCTGCAACATGACAGCTCCCCCTGGCGGCCGGGCCCCGGTGCTGCGGTGTGACAGCTCCCCCTGGTGGCCCGACGGCGGTCCTGCAACATGACAGCTCCCCCTGGCGGCCAGACGGCGGTCCTGCAACATGACAGCTCTCCCCTGGCGGCCAGACGGCGGTCCTGCAACATGACAGCTCTCCCCTGGCGGCCGGACCCGGTGCTGCGGAGTGACCGCTCCCCCTGGCGGCCGGACCCGGTGCTGCGGAGTGACCGCTCCCCCTGGCGGCCGGGCCCCGGTGCTGCGGCATGACCGCTCCCCCTGGCGGCCCGACGGCGGTCCTACAGCATGACAGCTCCCCCTGGCGGCCGGGCCCCGGTCCTACAGCATGACAGCTCCCCCTGGCGGCCCGACGGCGGTCCTACAGCATGACAGCTGCCCCTGGCGGCCAGACGGCGGTGCTGCAACATGACAGCTCCCCCTGGCCAATCGACGGAGATGGCAGTGAGGGCGCCCGTCCTGTGCGCAAAGCCCCGGGTTCTAAGCCCAAACTCGACAGGACGCAGCGGAGGCCCCGGGGTGCGGGGAGGAGCCAGGGTGCACGCGGGGCACGGGGAGGAGCCGGGGCGCAGAACCCGCGCAGGCCGACGCTTCCTTAAGCAGCAAGACAAACCCCGGGCGCCCCGCCCCGCGCACGCGCACATGGCCGCCGCTGCGGGGACGCGGGGCTCTGTGGCCCGCCGCGCCGGCTTCTCCCGTTTGGGTTTCGCCTTCGGCCTTGGCGGGAACCCGGGCCCCGCCCGCCCCGCGCACTGAGGCCCCCTCCCCCTCCTCCCCCTCCCCCTCCCCCTCCTCCCCCTCCCCCTCCTCCTCGACGTCTCCTGGGCCTGGGCCGCCCTGAGGGCCTCGAACCCCGGCCCTCCGCCCTCCCCTCCCTCCGGGCCGGCTCGAGCCGAGAGCGGATCGACCTCCGACGGCCGCCCCCCCCCCCCCCCCGGAAGCCGCGCTCGGGACCGGTGAGCCCGCCCAGCAAACCCGGACGGGGCGGCGGGGGGCCGCGGCTGGGACGGCGGGACCGGGCCCGGCCTGGGAGCCGAGGCGGCGTCCGCGGGCACAGCCGTCCCAGCCGCGCCCGAGGCCTGAGACCCGAGGCCCGCGGCTCAGAGCCGGCCCGGGCGGGAGCGTCCCGGAGACCCGTGCTTCCCGTGAACCCCCAGAACACCAGCGGCAGCGCCGGCCTGCAGCCCAAGAGCTCGGAGACCCGCCCGGCGCCGAGTTCAAGCCCCGGGGATGACGAAGAAGAAAAAGAAATTATCCACTAGGATGTTCACAGGCTAGGAAAGGCCTAAGTACAGGGAGGGAGGGGGAGAAGGAGGGTGGGAGGGAGGGATGGACCATGTTCATGGATGGCAAGACAGGACCGTGGGCGACATCGCTACGGGGACCCGGCAGGATGTCATTTTCCGTGGACTGGAGGCATTTCTGCACAGGCACACGCTGCACCCCAATAGAACTCAGCCCCTCCGTCCTCTGCACCCCAATAGAACTCAGCCCCTCCGTCCTCTGCACCCCAATAGAACTCAGCCCCTCCGTCCTCTGCACCCCAGTAGAACTCAGCCCCTCCGTCCTCTGCACCCCAATAGAACTCAGCCCCTCCGTCCTCTGCACCCCAGTAGAACTCAGCCCCTCTGCCCTCTGCACCCCAATAGAGCTCAGCCCCTCCGCCCTCTGCACCCCTCGCCCCTTTCATAGCTTCACTGTGCTCATTGTCTTTTTCCCGAGTGGGTACTGGGGCATCCACTCGGGGCGGGTGCTCCCCTTTAGCGTCTTCACTCAAGGCTGGCGCTCTACCGCTTGAACCACAGCTCCCCTTCCGGCTCTTGCTTCTTTCTTCCCACACCCATGCTGACCGTGGGGCTTGAACCTGGGGCCCGAGTGCAGCCTCTGGGCTTCTGGGTGTGAAGCCAGCGCTGTCTCCTGAGCCCCAGCTCGCTTCCGTGGGGCGTTCCCGCTGCGCCTGGCCCGCGGGCTCCACACGGGGGTCCCGGGCCTCGGCCTCCTGAGCAGCGGGGGCGACAGGCGCACCCCGACGCCCGCTCACCCACTGCCACTGAGCCGGGGTGAGTGACCCCCCCCACGCGGAGGCTGGCGGGGGAGGCGCTGCTCATGGCTGCCCCGTCTCCTGAGGGCGGAGGACCCGGGCGGGCTCGCCACGGCCTGACCCAGGGACTCGGCCACCTGCCCGGCCTCTTCCCCTCCTTTCCACGCGGTGCGCGGTTCCTGGCAGTGCTGCTCCCCGGGCCTCGCCGGTCCTTCCGTGACTCGGGCGGGAGGGACGAGGGCGGCTTCCCCAGGGCCCGGCAGCAAGCGTGAGCACCCCAGGCCCGGCCATGGCGGACAAAGGGTTCCTGTGTCCCCGTCCGTCCACTTGTGAGGGAGCCGGCGAGCTCCATCGCAAGATTCACGGCGTGGTCTTCTGACTGTGTAACCCCGGCTGGGCCTGCGTGTGTACGTGTGCGCGCGCACACACCCGCACCAGACCTGGGGCTTTGAACTCACAGCCGGCGCTGTCCCTGAGCTGCTTTGTGCTCTTCCACCTGAGCCACACCTCCATTTCTGGCTTTTTGCTGGTAGAGTCTGATGGGCTTTCTTGCCCAGGCTGTCTCTGAACCGACTCCTCAGATCTCACCCTCCTGCGTAGCTAGAATGGCTGGTGTGAGCCTCCAGCAGCGGTCTGTTTCTGATTCTTCATTGGCAGAGCAATCTGCTAGGCAATATGGCCACTACCCCGCACCTCCCCATTTTTTGGGGTTTTTTTGGTTGGTGTGGGGCTTGAACTCTGGGCCTGGACACTGTCCCTTAGCTCTTCAGTTAGACACTGGTGCTACCACTTGAGCCACAGTGCCACTTCCGGTTCTTCTGGTGATTAATTGGAGATAAGTGTGTCCAGGACCTTCCTACCCGGGCTGGCTTTGAACTGCAATACTCAGACCTCAGACTCCTGCATAGCTAGGATGAGAGGCGGGAGCCACCGGTGCCCGGCTACCTCGCTTTCTTTTCCGTGCATTTATCAACGTCCAAGTAAACACCACGTTAAAAATTTTGGAATAATTTTGGAATAATCAGAATAGTCTCAGCTATGTAAAAGTGAACTGTGTAGAAATTACATCACATTATTAACACATTATCTCTGGGTGGTAGCTTTTCTTTGTCATCTCGGATTTTCCAAAATGGATATTTAAATCAGGCAGCCGGTGTCAAGCCAGCTCATGCGGGGGTAAATAACATCAACACGCATAAAGCATTCGCTGCAGAAATGGCAGGATCTTCTGGCAATGTAGAACAATGGCATTGTTTTCTTCCTTTTACTCTTTCAGAACTTTCCGGTTTCTCTGCATCCTGTAGGGAGGATTCGGGAGGATTGGGGAGGGATTCAGGGGCGGCGCGCACCGACGGAGGGAAACACTTTCTATATGTGGAGGAGCCGGCGGCTCACGCTGTCATCCCAGCTCCTCGGGAGGCCGAGACCTGGGGCTCGCGGTTCAAGGCCAGCCTGGGCAGGAAAGCCCGTGGCACTCATCTCCTATGAGCCACCAAAATGTCAGACGTGGAGGTGCGGCTCGAGTGGTAGAGCACCGGCCTTGAAGGACAAGGCCCAGTGTCAGACACAGAAACACAAACCCGACAAACCGCTCATCGCCACAGCAGACATCGCCTTTAAAACAAGGGGAGGGGGAAGAGGACACTCCTTATTTCTTTTATTGTTGTTGGTTGTGGGGCTTGAACTCGGGGCCCGGGCGCCGTCCCTGCGCTCCCGTGCTCAAGGCCGGCGCTCTACCACTTGAGCCGCGGCGCCGCTTCTGGTTCTCTGGTGGCTCACTGGAGATGAGAGTCTCACGGCCTTTCCTGCCTGGGCTGGCCTTGAACCGCGGTCCTCAGATCTCAGCCCCCCGAGTAGCTGGGGTGACAGGTGTGAGCCACCGGCGCCTGGCTTCCTTTACTTGTTTTGCTAACAATCACTTGGGATCACAGTGGATCCAGCGGATTCTTTCACAGGCTGTAGATTCAAGGACAGGAGACAAATTAGAAGCCAAGCACCAGTGCCACGGGCACAAGAGGAGCCACCTGCCCCACACAGGCCTGCCCCGCAAGACCCTGGCCCGGCCCCAGGCCGCCTCCCCACAGCCCCAGGCCAGGCCGGGGGAGGAGGGGGTGCAGGCCACAGGTCAAGTTTCTCCTTAGTCCTAGCAAGGTCCTGGCGCTTACCCCACTTTCCCCAGCCCGCCATTCCTGGAGCCCACCGTGGCTCAGCCCCGTGGCCAGGAAGCCACGAGTCAGCTCCAGGCCAAATCCCCGCACCCCACACCGCAAGCCCCCAGCCGAGGCCCGGGCAGAGCAGGCACGTGTCTCCAGGGACCCAAGATGAGAGAGCCCGGTGGGAGTGAAAGTTCTGGAACGTTCTGGATGTCAGGAGTGTCACCTAGGAATAAGCACACCGATTCCAAAGGAACTTGGGCAGAGCCGCAGAAGGAAGCAGCGGCCGCCGGGTTTCGTCCCCGATGCGTTTTCTCCTGACCGTCCAGAGCTTGAGTCCACTGCTCGCCCAGGTGCTCCCTGGAAAGCGTGAAGAGCGAAGAGCGCACCCCGCCCTCCCCCCCAGGACCAAAGCAGGACCTTGCCAGAAAAGCAGCTCCCCCTCAGCTGGGGCTCCCCCACCTGAACGGGGCCCCGGCCCCCAGAAAAACAGTTCTCATGACGAGACCTGACTTAATTAAACCCATGTCCTATAAGATGACCGCGGCTCTTCCTTAAAGATGGCGGCGTTTATGTCAAACAACCACTGTGGGCAGAAAAGATGCCAACTCTTACACGGAGTGTTCACGCTTAGGAAGCAGGGAAACTGAGGCCCAGTTCGGGTGGCTGAGAGAGTCTAGCCCCGGGGAGCCTCCAGCATCCGGGGGTTCGGGCAAAGGCAACGCTAGAGAGGTAGGCAGGGAATGCAGAGGAGAGAGGGAGGTGAGCACAGAGCAGGCGGGTTTTGTAAGATCAGAACTCGGGGTTCTGAGTCCCCCCTGAGCACTGAGTGGCTCCTGCCCCCGTCACCAGGAAAGCACGGGGCACCAGGCAGGCACCGGCGGGCAGCACGCGGAGCCCTGGGTCCCGGACCCCCCGACATGCACAGGTGGATCTGGGCGTCGCTGATGCTCTGGCCTTTCATAGCCTTGAGCACAGAGAAGCCAGGGACAGCGCGCAGGCCCCGAGTTCAAAAAAAACAACTCTCCCTCCTATATAACTTTTAAAAATTGTCTTTGGTTTTGCAAAGGGGGTGCAGTTCAACAAGCCAGTGTGAGAAGGGCACGTCTGGATAGAAGTCTCCTCGTCCCCGCTGGCTGGCAAGCCTCCCTGCCGGACAGACAGACAGACAGACAGACAGACGTGAGGCAGGTTCCTTATGGAGGCCTGCCTGTCTCCTATGTGTTCACAAGCGAGAGGAAGCACACGCCCAGGAAAGGGTGGTTTGCACTTCAGGTCCGGAGGCTGAGGGGTTCGCGATCTGGGGGGCCCGGCGATGATGTCTCAACTCCTGGCAGAAAGTTGATCGCCTCTGGGGGGCGACACAGCTGTCGGCGCCTCCCCGGGAGCCAGAACTCACTGTGGCCACAGCGAGATGCACAGAATTCGAGTCCAGATCCACAGGCGTGGCAATCAGGGCTGGGGTCTGGCATTCAGATCGTGAAGGCCGACACAACTAAGGACAGAGTGGATCTTCCAGGAAAGGGAGAGGGGAAGGGAGCAAACCAAGTGTTACGGCAGAGGTTTCCCTATTTTTCTCTTTTCCTAGGATGGAGATGTGGTTTTCTTCTTAAACTATCTTGGGGTGCTTCCAAAAAGGCAAGGTTCTGTGGGCCCAGCGCAGACCCGCTGGAGGGTCTCAGTGAGGCCCAGATGATTCCAATCCACATCGGGGCCTGAGCCCCCGCCCAAGAGACAGGCACAGGTGGGGCGGGGTGGGATGAGGGGGGGAGGCTCCTGGGGGAGGGCGAGGGTGAGGATGAAGAAAAGCAAAGGAGATGTCCGGGGCTGGGAGGAAACGGGGGACCCCGCAGAGCAGAGAGAGGGAGGCGGCCAGGAGACCGAGGCCCAAAAGGAATCAGAGCTGACAGCCATGGTTTGTCTTTCTTTGTGCGTCTGTGGCTCACGCCTGTGACTCCGGCTGCACCGGAGGCTGAGATCGGAGGCCCGAGGTTGGAGGCCCCGAGATCGGAGGCCCGAGGTTGGAGGCCCCGAGATGGGAGGCCCGAGGTTGGAGGCCCCGAGATGGGAGGCCCGAGGTTGGAGGCCATGGGGGCGGGAAAGCCCTTGAGACTCTTCCTCGCCAATGAGCCAGTAAAAAGCCAGAAGTGGAGCTGTGGCCTGAGTGGTGTCTCGCCAGCCTTTAGAAGAAGGCCCAGAGAGCGCGCCAGGCCCCGAGTTCAAGCCCCAGGGCTCCCCCCCCCGCCCCCCCAACACTGTTCGTGGCTCTGATGCTTCCAAGACGGGGGCCGGAGTGGGAACGCTGAGATACAGATAGATGGTTTTCCTGCCATTCTAAGCCTTGGTCCCTAAACAAAGCCCTGCTGTGTGACAGGCCCCGGGCGGCCTGGCCCCTCGCCGGCCCATGGGTCCCAGCGCGCGGCTTCCTTTGTGGGGTCTCCAGCTCGGGCTCAGCCCGCTGGGTGTTCGCCTTTTCGCCGGGGTGGCGTGGGGGTCCGCAGCGCCCCGTGGGCTCGGCATCCTCTCCCGGGCCAGCCGGGAACCGTAACCCCGCCGGAGGACCGCCAGACCGGGGCCCCCGAGCGCCCGAGGCCGGGGCGGCTGCAGGCCGGGAACGGGCGCGCTCGGCTCCTTTAAGAGGCGGGACCGCAGGGCGCAGCCTCCGCGGCCGTGATTGGCTGAGGCGGCCGTCTCTCGCCGCGGTTGCCCGGGAACGGCGCCGGGGTCGCGCGGCGGCTGCGCAGAGCGGCGCGGCGCTGTCGGGAGGGGGCGCGGGCGCGGGCGCGGGGCTCCGCGGGATCGCCGCCGGGCCGAGCAGTTCCCGCCGCCTCCGCGGCCGCCGGCGCCATGGGCCAGTGCGGCATCACCTCCTCCAAGACCGTGCTGGTCTTCCTCAACCTCATCTTCTGGGTGAGCGGGCGGCGGGGACGCGGGGCGGCGGGGGACGCGGGGCCGGGGCGGCGGAGGCCCGGGCGACGGGGACGCGGGGCGGCGGAGGCCCGGATGGCGGGGACGCGGGGCGGCGGGGACGCGGGGCGGCGGGGGACGCGGGGCCCGGGCGGCGGAGGCCCGGGCGGCGGGGACGCGGGGCGGCGGAGGCCCGGGCGGCGGGGACGCGGGGCGGCGGAGGCCCGGGCGGCGGCGGGGACGCGGGGCGGCGGGGACGCGGGGCGGCGGAGGCCCGGGCGGAGGGGACGCGGGGCGGCGGGGGACGCGGGGCCGGGGCGGCGGAGGCCCGGGCGACGGGGACGCGGGGCGGCGGAGGCCCGGGCGGAGGGGACGCGGGGCGGCGGAGGCCCGGGCGGCGGGGACGCGGGGCGGCGGAGGGGACGCGGGGCGGCGGAGGCCCGGGCGGAGGGGACGCGGGGCGGCGGAGGGGACGCGGGGCGGCGGAGGCCCGGGCGGAGGGGACGCGGGGCGGCGGGGACGCGGGGCGGCGGGGACGCGGGGCGGCGGGGACGCGGGGCGGCGGGGACGCGGGGCGGCGGGGACGCGGGGCGGCGGAGGCCCGGGCGGCGGGGACGCGGGGCGGCGGGGACGCGGGGCGGCGGGGACGCGGGGCGGCGGGGACGCGGGGCGGCGGGGACGCGGGGCGGCGGGGACGCGGGGCGGCGAAGGGGACGCGGGGCGGCGGAGGCCCGGATGGCGGGGACGCGGGGCGGCGGGGACGCGGGGCGGCGGGGACGCGGGGCGGCGGAGGCCCGGATGGCGGGGACGCGGGGCGGCGGGGGACGCGGGGCGGCGGGGACGCGGGGCGGCGGGCCCGGGCGGCGGCGGGGTCGCGGGGCGGCCGAGGCCCCTCTGGACGGCCGAGCGGGGCCCCGTGGCCGCCCACGGCCTCCGCCCCGACGCCGCGGCCTGCCCGCCGGTGGGCGCCGGGTCTGGCGGTGAGCGGCCGGGCGGGGCCTGCGGGCCGGGGAGCCCCGGTTGCCGACCCCCGTGGCGTGGCGCGGCGCGGGGCCCCGAGTCGGGCGGGGGCGGGGGCGGGGGCTGCGCCTCCCGGGCGGCGATCCCGGAGGCCGGGGCGCGGGGCGCTGACGCCCTCCACAGGCCGCGTCCACGTCGCCGCCTCGGGGCCGGCCCCGCTCCCCGCCCTCCGCCCCTCGCCTCGGAACGGAAGGGCCCGGGCCGCCTGGGAGCTGAACCGCCCCCCCCCAGGCGGATCTGCGTGGCCGGGGACTCGGGCTCGGGGCTGCCCCCCACGGCTGGGGCCCTACCACCTGAACCCCGGCTGGGCCTTCTGGGCCGGCATCGGGCTGCCACGGTACCCCACGCCCGGGCCTCCTGGTTAGCTAGGGGTGCAGGCAGGTCCCCGACGCCGCCTCGGCCTTGGGCTTGCGGTTTTGAAAGCACTGCACCCCCTCTCGAGTGGCGGCTTGCGGGAGGTCTTGGGCCCCACTCAGGAATGTGTTCCTGACCCCGGTCTTTGCACCCCCTGAGCCCTCCGAGGAAGCAATCCAGGTCCACACCCTTCCCTCCCGGACCTTGCACCCGATAAACCTTTTTAAACAAGCTCCCCTCCTAGTTTTATTTAAACACACACACGCGCGGTCCCCACGTCACGCCTCCATCGCAACTGCGCTGCCACCAGCACCGGCCAGGACCGTCTCCTTCCTCCCAGTCCAGAACGTTCCTTGAAGAACATTCCCTCTAACCCTGCTTCTGAGTAATCTTTCCTCCATCCTCTCTGCCAACAAGCAGGCACCCCTGTTCTGGAAAGAGTCCCTTCTGGCCCCTAACAAAGAGGGAACCTGGTCCTGGCTGCTGGTCAGAACCGGATACTGACATCAAAGGCCCCTATCTGCTGGGGGGGGGGGGGGGGAGGCGCCCCTGGGCAGAACTGTCCACCCGGCCCTGGGGCTTCTACTCAAACCGAGGTTGCTCATTCTTTGGGTTACAGGCGTGTGGTGCGCGTGTGAGTGACAGTATCGGGGCTTGAACTCAAGGCCTGCGACTTGCTTGGCTTTTTCACTTGCGCTGCAGCTCCACTTCTGGCTTTTTTGTTGGTTCGTTGGAGATACGAGTCTCAGGGACTTCCCTGCCCAGGCCGGCTTCAAACCACCATCCTCAGATCTCATCCTCCTGCGCAGCCAGGATGACAGAAGTGAGAGACCAGGACTCGGCTACCTACGGGCCTTCTGAGACAGGGAGACGAGTAAGCAGGCACCTGCGGCTGTGCCTGGGCACCTACCCCAGAGGCTGAGCTCTGGAGTTGGCGCTGAGGTTCACGTGGTTGAGCACTAGCCCTGCGTGAAAAAGCTCAGGGACAGCACCCAGGCCCTGAGTTCAAGCCTCGAGACCAGCACAGAAAAATGTTCAGAGACATCCTCCCTCCAAAACGAGAAACATTTTGTTATTAGGGAAGAAGATACTTAGGACACAGAAACGTGGCTCCGCACCCCGAAAATTCCTGGTGACTTGGTAGGCATAGCTGTTTGGCTTTGGGCACGGTGTCAGGTGACGTGTGGGCTCCAAACTCAGGACAGGAGGTGGGGTGAAGTGCTGGGTGTATCAGAACTGTTTCCTAAGTCATGTTTCTGTTAACTGAATTGGCAATGTGTTTAATGAGCGGTGATGTGGACAGAGATAGGAGAAATAGCCCCAGAAATACTCGGCACAGGTTCATCTGACAGCCCAAGCTGGTAGGTTAGTCTGGCGTTGTTTTGGCCTCTGTACTGTTTAAGAATAGGCCCACACTAAACCAAGAAATAATCAGAGAATGGAGAGTTTTTCACCACATTCCAGCACGTTGCGGTTCGTAGCATGAAAGATGGCTGTGCACAAGTGCAAGAAGACACAGTTCCGACTTTGTAGAGCGGCAATGCTTTAAATCTCGGCGTGTCAGAGCTGGGCTCCAGTTGGTTCCGGAGGGCCGGGGGTGTCTGAGGCTAGCGGCGGAGCCTTAGAAGCTGCTGGAGTAAATATTTAGCTCATCTACACCTGTCTGGGTGCTGGACCAAGGTCAGACAGCATTCTTCATTTGGTACATAGGAGGCAGAGATCTAAAGGATTGTGGTTCGGGGCCATTCATGACAGAAAAGCCCGAGAGACACCCACTCACCCCCCAAAACAAAAACCACAACAACACACACACACAACATTTTTAAAGCATCACAAGAGCTTATGTAAGAATGACATCGTCACTTTGCGAGTTTCCTTCTGTGACTCTGCAGAAACACCAAGACAGCTGTGGAAACTCCTAAGAATGGCTTTGTTTTCAGGGGAGCAGGAGGGCACCCGCCCTGTCCTGGTTTCCCCTGTGAGCAGGGGTGTATTAAAGGGGACGGGAGAGCAGTTGCAGCTGAGTCTCTAGGCCTTGGCCTTTCCCTGCATTCCCCTCTCTGTCTTTGTGAAGAGGTTTGTTGGTGATCTGCCCCTGCGTGGTGACTGAGCCCAGCCACTTCCTTGGTGTGCCTCCCCTCCCCTCCCCACTCAGTCCCCTCCCCTCATCCCCTATCTACTCGCTCCCTGCCCCTCCCTGCTCCTCCCCCCCTCCTTTGCAGCTGCTTCGCTGGCAAAGCTGGGATCCTTTGACAGCTCCCAGTGCCGTCCTGGCCCCTGCAGAGGAGGATTTAACCCTGCTCACCTCTATTTAGCTTGCCTATTAATAGCCAGAGATCGCAGTTAAAAATCCTGGTTGAGTGCCAGGGCCCGGCCCCACGGAGCCTGCGTGGCCGCCAGGGCCCGGCCTCGGGCCGCCCCCACGGAGCCTGCGTGGCCGCCAGGGCCCGGCCTCGGGCCGCCCCCACGGAGCCTGCGTGGCCGCCAGGGCCCGGCCTCGGGCCGCCCCCACGGAGCCTGCGTGGCCGCCGAGTCGCCGCGGGCTGGGTTTCTGGCTCCAGCTGTTGTGGGTCACCTGCTTGGTACTTTGGTGTCATGGCGTTGTTGTGTACGTGTCCTGCAGCTGAGCTCACGCGTGCCCGAGCAGATTCCACCGCGAGGAGACACGGGTTGTCTCGCACCTGGGGCGGTCTGTGGACGAGGAACGCTTGGCGTCATTACGTGAGGTCCGGGACCAGGACTTGCAGTCGGTACCCGATGCTCTCACTCGTGGGCTGGGGCTCTACCCACCGAGCCGCGCCTCCAGCCCTGCTTTGCGTCTTGGTAGACAGCAGGGCAGCTTTCTCGGAGGCCCCGCCGCATCTGTCCCAACCCCGGTTTCCTGCCGCAGTCAGAATTTCCCACACAGGGCGAATTGTATAGCAGGCTCTTCCAGTGGAACAGCCTTTCGTCACTTTATGCCTGAAATGCGGGTCTTCCCATTGCCATCTGCTTCAAATTCATGTTCTCCCGTTTCGCATTTTCTATGCAGGCCAAAACTTGTGCTTCTTAGCTGGGCGTTGTAGCACACACCTACAGGCCCAGCGGCCCAGGAGGCTGCGGCTCCCGAGCTCAGAACGTTGAGAACCAACTTACCAAGACTCCTGTTGGGGGGCAGCTCAGCCACTGGAGGGCTGGCCTAGCAAGCTCGAGGCCCGGGGTGCAATTCCTAGCAATGCAAAACCAAACAAGAAGGTCAGAAACAAAACCCCCAAGCTTCATTGACTAGAGGCTGAAAGCACGGAACTCCACAGTTTTTAAAGGTTTAAAGTTGCTTCCATTAGTCTCGCTTTCAAAAGCCCAGGGTTATATAAGAACACATTCCCCTTCCTCCTTCTCCCCTCCCTCCCGCTCATTTTAAATCACGTGACTTTCCCAACTAAGTGGCCTTTTCCAGATCTGACAGTAATTCCAGTGGTGTAAGAAAATCCCCCATGCTGCCCCCGCCTGGCCACTCACAGACCCAGGCATGACCAGGAGCTCAGGGGCAGAGGGGTGGAAGACCTCCCTCTCCCTCCCTCTTTCCCCCTCTCTCCCTTTCCCCCTCCCTTCTCTCTCTCTCCCTCTCTCCCCCTCCCTTCTCTCTCTCCTCTCCCCTCCTTTCCCTCCCTCTCTCCTCTTTCCTCCTTCCCCTCCTCTCTGTCTCTCTCTCTCTGTCTCTCTGTCTCTCTCTCCCCCCCTCTCCCCCTCTCCCCGCCCCCCGCAGTCCTGGGGTTTAAACTCAGGGCCTGGGCGCTGTCCTGAGCTTTTGCGCTTAAGGCTAAATGCTTCGCCCCTTGGAGCCACAGCTGCGCTTGCGGCTTCCCCGCGGTTCTCGGAGCTGCGACGCAGCCTCCTGCGCCTTCTGCTGCGGCCGCGGTCCTCGGCTCCGCCTCCTGCGCCGCTGACACGAGGGGCGTGAGCCCCTGGTGCTTGCTAGTCGGAAGACGATGGAGGCGTCTGTGTCAGAGGGTGTCTGGCCATCCCATTAGGCCTGATGGTGCTCACTCCCGAGTGGAAGCGTGGCTCCGGGCTGTGGTGTGGGTGTGGGCCGTGGGCGCGGGCCGTGGGGCGCGGGCCGTGGGTTGTGGACGTGGGGCACGGGCCGTGGGTGGTGAGCGTGGGCCGTGGGCGCGGGCCGTGGGCGTGGGCACGGGCCGTGGGTGGTGAGCGTGGGCCGTGGGCGCGGGCCGTGGGCGTGGGCACGGGCCGTGGGTGGTGAGCGTGGGCCGTGGGTGCGGGCCGTGGGCGTGGGCACGGGCCGTGGGCGGTGAGCGCGGGCCGTGGGCCGTGGGTGCGGGCCGTGGGCGGTGAGCGCGGGCCGTGGGCCGTGGGTGCGGGCCGTGGGCGGTGAGCGCGGGCCGTGGGCGGTGGGCATGGGGCGCGGGCCGTGGGTGGTGGGCATGGGGCGTGGGCCGTGGGCGGTGGGCATGGGGCGCGGGCCGTGGGCGGTGGGCATGGGGCGCGGGCCGTGGGCGGTGAGCGCGGGCCGTGGGCGGTGGGCATGGGGCGCGGGCCGTGGGTGGTGGGCATGGGGCGTGGGCCGTGGGCGGTGGGCATGGGGCGCGGGCCGTGGGCGGTGGGCATGGGGCGCGGGCCGTGGGCGGTGAGCGCGGGCCGTGGGCGGTGGGCATGGGGCGCGGGCCGTGGGCGGTGGGCATGGGGCGCGGGCCGTGGGCGGTGGGCATGGGGCGCGGGCCGTGGGCGGTGAGCGCGGGCCGTGGGCGGTGGGCATGGGGCGCGGGCCGTGGGCGGTGGGCATGGGGCGCGGGCCGTGGGCGGTGAGCGCGGGCCGTGGGCGGTGGGCATGGGGCGTGGGCCGTGGGCGGTGGGCATGGGGCGTGGGCGCGGGCCGTGGACTGTGGGCCGTGGGCGCGGGGCGCGGGCTGTGGGCCGTGGGCTGTGGACGTGGGGCGTGGGCCGTGGGCGGTGAGTGTGGGCCATGGGTGCGGGCCGTGGGCGGTGAGCGCGGGCCGTGGGCGGTGGGCATGGGGCGTGGGCCGTGGGCGGTGGGCGTGGGCGCGGGCCGTGGGCGCCCGGCGTCGGTGAGCTTGGCGGAGG
Source organism: Perognathus longimembris pacificus (assembly GCF_023159225.1). Lineage (NCBI taxonomy): Eukaryota > Metazoa > Chordata > Mammalia > Rodentia > Heteromyidae > Perognathus > Perognathus longimembris. The sequence goes on from NC_063180.1 coordinate 45,155,074, forward strand.
CCGGTGTGTGCCCTCGGGGCTTCCGAGGAAGCAGCCGCGCTCGCTCCCGTGAGGCGCCGCGGCACCTTGCGACTCGGTGGTGGCAGAATCGCGGCGCGGCGCGGCCCGGGGCCTCCCAGAGACGCCCACCGCAGGCCCGGCCCGGCCTCCCGGGGCTCCGGGTCACCCTGGAGCTGAGCAAAGGCACCCGAGTTGTCCCGGGAGCCTCTCGCGTTCCCATCCTGGCCTTCGAGAGACGATCGGGACGGTGGACAGAAGGGAACGCAGAGTTTGGCATTGCACTGGTCGGGTCCCTGCTCGGCCACTGCGTGTCCTTCCGCTGTGTGGAGGCAGCGTGGGGAGCCGAGCCCTGGCACTGGCGTATCTGGACAGGCCAGAGCTGCCCAGACGCCGGCGGCCATGAGTATCCGTCTGTGTGTCCTCGTCACACTAGATAGGGCTGGGGTGCTGGGGGTGGCTTAGGAACAAGGAATCTACTGGAAAGGAGCGCAGCGAGGCAAGGTTTGCTTCTGCAGAAGTGCATGCCGTCAGCCAGGAATGCGGCAGGCAAGCAGCGCACCGCGCAGGCAGGCTGCTCCCCTGTTACCCCCAATCCAGCAGCCCCCCTCCCCCCCCGTTGGGATTGGCCGAGCTCAGGTTCACAGTTGCAGAAGGATGAGACTTGAGTAACAGATTCATGGAGCTTCTCACAAGATGTCTGAAGATGTTCAGAAAAGGACGTAACTAAAACGCGGTTAGCAAGGGCCAAGCCAGCTCAGGAGCCTTTCAGAAACACAGTTCACTCCAAATTAACAGCAAGGGGCTGGGAATGGGGCTCAGTGGTAGAGCGCTCACCTCGCGTGCACGAAGCCCTGGGTTCGATTCCCCAGCACCACATAGGTAGAAAACGGCCAGAAGTGGCGCTGTGGCTCAAGTGGCAGAGTGCTAGGCTTGAGCAAAAAGAAGCCAGGGACGGTGCTCAGGCCCTGAGTTCAAGCCCCAGGACTGGCTGGCAGAAGGAAAAGATGAATGGGAAGGAAGCAAACTCCCCGCAGCCTTCCTCATTCAGGCTCTCCCGGCCCGTCACTGACCGAGACGGCGCGGCGGGCGGTGGGGTGCGCTGGGCTGGGCTGGGCGGTGGGGTGCGCTGGGCTGGGCTGGGCTGGGCTGGGCTGGGCTGGGCGGTGGGGTGCGCTGGGCTGGGCTGGGCTGGGCTGGGCGGTGGGGTGCGCTGGGCTGGGCTGGGCGGTGGGGTGGGCTGGGCTGGGCTGGGCGGTGGGGTGCGCTGGGCTGGGCTGGGCGGTGGGGTGGGCTGGGCTGGGCGGTGGGGTGCGCTGGGCTGGGCTGGGCTGGGCGGTGGGGTGCGCTGGGCTGGGCGGTGGGGTGTGCTGGGCTGGGCTGGGCGGTGGGGTGCGCTGGGCTGGGCGGTGGGGTGCGCTGGGCTGGGCGGTGGGGTGCGCTGGGCTGGGCGGTGGGGTGCGCTGGGCTGGGCTGGGCTGGGCTGGGCTGGGCGGGGCGCTGGGCTGGGCGGGGCGGTGCGGGTCTCACGGCCCGTGGGCGGTGTCTGCAGGGAGCCGCGGGCATCCTGTGCTACGTGGGCGCCTATGTCTTCATCACCTACGACGACTACGACCACTTCTTCGAGGACGTGTACACGCTGGTCCCGGCCGTGGTCATCACCGCGGCGGGCGCCCTGCTCTTCCTCATCGGCCTCATCGGCTGCTGCGCCACCATCCGGGAGAGCCGCTGCGGCCTGGCCACGGTGAGCCGGGGTGGGGGAGGGGGGTGGGGGGGCGGGGGAGGGGCGGGGGTGGGGGCGGGGCGGCGAGGCGGGGGGGGGGGGGGGGCCAGCACGCGGCTGCTCATCAAGACGCCAGTGGGAGCCACCGCCCTCCTTTCTCTCGTACTCAATTTCCGACCGCGTGTTCTTGCAGTTTGTCATCATCCTGCTCTTGGTTTTCGTGACGGAAGTTGTTGTTGTGGTTTTGGGATACATTTACAGAGCAAAGGTACGTTGTAGTCTGTGGCTTTCACGATGCGTCTGTCTGTCTGTCCGTCTCTGTGTCTGGGTGCATGCGTGCGCTCCAGTCCCGGGGTTGCACGCGGGGCCTGAACTTTTTCACTGGCTCCTCAGAGCTCAGCATCCTGAGTAGCTGGGATCACAGGCACGTGGCTGGATCTTCTTGACCGTAAACATCCTGTTTTCTTCTGTGACCTCAAAGGAACTCCACCCGAGTAGCTGACCGGCTGAGAAGTTCATTCACTTCTTCAGCCGCCGGAGTCCTGCTACTATACAGTGGGTGGAATACCGAAACTTTGTTTCAAGAGGATTAATTTAACTTTCCATTGCTGCTCTAAGACATAGAAGAGTTTTAGAGTTGTGATCCTGCCTTCCACCCCATCCTGTGGAAGAGGCTCCTGCCAGTTCAGGGTGCAAAGGTCCTGTGGCCATCACCTCCTTCTCGCCCTCCTTCCCTTTTCTTCATCATTCATTCCCTCCTCTTCTTTCTATTTAGTTTGCTTTTACTTCCTGCCTATAATTCCACTTAGGGCTGAGCAGGCTGCTTTCACTAATTGTGATAACATTTTAGAAGCATGACAGATAAAATGGATTCATTCCTGTGTAAGCGAAGACATGGTAGGCCATGTTGATATTCAAGGTAGGTTCTCTAGCTCTGATCTTGTTATCCCGTCACTGGTGAAATTATCAAGTGGTTCTAATTGGTTTTGGGGTGGGGGGGTGTGAGTATATCTGGTGGAAGAAACGTTTATTATGTGGCACCAGAGAGCAGTGCTGGTATGTGTCCAAAAGTGTGTGTGCGTGCACGTGTGCTAGTCCCGGGGCTTGAACTCGGCCTGAGCCATCCTGAGTTTCTTGCTCGGGGCTGGTGCTCGACCACCTGAGCCACGCCTCTGCCTCTGGCTTTTCTGGCGACTAGCTGGAGATAAGCTCTCAGGGCCTTTCCTTCCCCGGCTGGCTTTGGGTGAAGATCCCCAGATCTTAGGGTTACAGGTATGAGCCACCAGTGCGCAGCTTGTCCAGAAATGATCTCACAGAAAGTGGCCGCTTTTTACCTCCTTTAGGAAAGGAACAAGCAGAAGTTTTCAGAAAACACACTGGGAACTTAACTGGGAAAGACGAAGACATCGTTCGCCATTGAGGGTGTCTCTTCCAGGGCGCCTCCCTTGCTTTTGCCTCTATGTGAATCTGCACGGAGGGAAGAAGGGGAATTGCGAAGAGCTGCGGGTGTTCCGCTCCCCTGACCGGTGTTGCTCTGTCCTGGTGCAGGTGGAGAACGAGGTTGAGCACAGAATCCAGAAAGTGTACAAGACCTACAATGGAACCAACCCTGACGCCGCCAGCCGGGCCATAGACTACGTGCAGAGACAGGTGAGCGGGGCGCCCCTGGCTGCGGGGCGTGGCGTTCCGTCCTCCGCCCCTGTGCAGGCGTCCCGGCCTTCCACAGCCCACGCCTGGGGAAGCCAAGCCAGCCAGAAAAACACCTCACGCCTTTGTGTGTGTGTGCCAGCACTGGGGCTCGAACTCAGGGCCTTGCACACTCCCTGAGCTTGAGCCACAGCTCGACTTCTGGCTTTGGTTGGAGAGGAGAATGTTGGATTTGTCTGCGGGGCTGGCTTCAAACCTTGCTCCTCAGGTCTCGGCCTCCTGCGTAGCTAGGGTGCCGGGCGGGAGCCCCTGGCCTGGCCCGCCTTCCCTTGATTGCTCTGCTAGACATCGCAGAATGGAATGGTACAGTCAGAACTAGAGCACATAGAACCCCGGCGCTCAGCGTCGTGGGGAGTAAGAAAGCCCCCCGTTCGCTCCTGCAGCTGCACTGCTGTGGAATTCACAACTACTCAGACTGGGAAAGCACGGACTGGTTCAGAGAGACCCAGAACCAGAGCGTCCCCGTGAGCTGCTGCCGGCAGAGCGCCCGCAGCTGCAACGGGAGCCTGGCGCGGCCCTCGGAGCTCTACGCGGAGGTGAGCCCGCACGGACGGCCCGCCCCTGCCCCCCCACCCCTGCTCTACGCGGAGGTGAGCCCGCACGGACGGCCCGCCCCTGCCCCCCCCACCCTGCCATCCCCCCCCACCGCCCCTGCCATCCCCCCCCACCGCCCCTGCCATCCCCCCCCCCCGCCCGGCCGTGTCTTGTGTGGTGATCGCGGTGTCTGAGTCACCGGGTAGCCCTGCCATGAGGCCCCCCGCTCCCGCGAGGGCGGCCCGCGGCCCAGCCCCGCCTCCCCAGGCGCTGGCTGACGGTGCCCGTGCGGTGCCCGTGCGTTGCAGGGCTGCGAGGCGCTGGTGGTGAAGAAGCTGCAGGAGATCATGATGCACGTGGTCTGGGCGGCGCTGGCCTTCGCGGCCATCCAGGTGAGCGCGGGCGCCGCAGCGCAGAGCACTAGTGAGGGTTCGACGGGCACAGGGGACCTGGAAACGGTGGGAACTCCGCTGTCTAACCCGCGAGTGGTGGGGATACCCCTGTCTAACGAGGATATGGTGGGGATACCCTTGTGTAACCCAGGAGTGTTGAGGATACCCCTGTCTAACTGGAAGTGGTGGGGATACCCCTGTCTAATGAGGATATGGTGGGGATACCCTTGTCTAACCCGGGAGTGATGGGGATACCCCCGTCTAACCCGGGAGTGATGGGGATACCCTTGTCTAACCCGGGAGTGATGGGGATACCCCCGTCTAACCGGGAGTGGTGGGGACATCCCTGTCCAACATCTTGTCTCTAGACCCACTCCCAGAAAGGTGGGCGGCCCTGTGACCCGGAAGCAGAGGCAGCGGGCAGGGCTCTGCTTTGTCTCCTGCCTTGCGTGGGGCGTGAACTGCAAACAGAACTATTGCGGGAGGCTTCTTCACTTTTTCCTGCTAAGCTTGGCGGTGTGGTCGTCATGCATACTTTGAGTATGTTGCAGAATGGAGTGCTCTTTCCTCCTCTTTCCCTTCTCCCTCCCCAGCAGGTGTTTTAGTAGACCTCACTGATGGGGAGGGGGAGAGGCGGCACTGGGCTTTGAACTCAGGGCCCCCCACTCAGCTAACAGGAACTTCACTGCTGAGCAAAACCTCCAGCCCCGAACCCAAGTCGTACCGCTTTCCATTAGCTAGGAATGGAAACGTCATTCCTTTCGATCTTCTGTTTTCCTGTCCTTTGGACTTGACGTATTTACTTGGCTGGACTTTGAATTCTGTCTCGTGCTAGCATGGCTGGCAGTCTAGCGCTTGGGCCACGCCTCCACCCCTGTGTCTTGCTGGTGATTTTCAGGGTAGTGCTGACCTTGGCCTTGAACCTGAGCCTGTGCTCCCGGCTTCTGCATGGCGAGGGTTGCGTGCACCCGTGCCTGGCTTGAAGGCTGTATTTGTAGTTTTATTTCTGTGGTGCTGCGATTGAGCACTGCTCGCCAGACAAGGCCGCCGCGGAGCCGCATCCCGCGGACGCTTGGTTTTCATTTTACTTTGTTTCATTGAGGAAGCCCCGCCCTGTCGGCGCGAGCTGGCTCTGAACCCCGGGCTCACGCAGCCCTGCCGCCTCAGCCTCCCCCCGCCCCCCAGGCTCCCTGGGCGTTTGCTTCACGTGCACCTAGCCACGAGCTGCTCCAACTTTGGGCGCTGACTCTTTGGGGTGATCCTTCTAGGAAATGCTATTTTTTGGTTGACAGAAAGGATTCCCGGTAATAACTGCGGTTGAAGCCCGCTCCATCTTCCTGGCGTGATTCTTCCCAACTGCCCATCGCGCTGTGCGGCGGCGCAGCCCTGCGGCTGGTGCCCGGGGGGGGGGGGGGGGGCGCGTGTGCGGACCAGCTGGCGGCGGCTCAGTCGCCTTTCACTTCATCCATATCCTCCCGGCCCCATCCCCCCCAACCCCACATGCCCATCTCTCTCACCCCAATTAAGTGACTCCGAGATGGGAGGACTGCGTTGAGAGCCAGCCCCGGCGGGCAGATCCTCAGACTCCCACAGGAGGCACGCGTGGATCAAGTGGTAGAGCGCTGGCCTTGAGGGAACAAGCTGAGCTGAGTACAAGGCCCTGCGTTCAAGCCTCAGTGATGGCCAGGAAACAAATCAGTTCTTCAAACGGGCTTCAAGCTTAGAAAGCGCTGGGCGTCTTTAAAGCGTTCGATTGAAGCCCATGTCACCGCTCGCTCAGTGTCAGGTACTGCAGGGCCTGCCCTGTGTCTGTGGGAACTGGAGCTGGCACACGGTGACGGAAAGCACCTTCCCGCGGCAGCACGGCGGCGGTCCACTCTGCCGATACCGAAACGGCCCAGTGCTGCTGGCCATGGCCCCTGCCCCTGTAAGCCTTCGCGCTGCCCCTCAGGAGCAGTGAGGTGATCAGCGGGGCTACGGCTCATAGTTCGATTATCTGTGCGAGCATTCACTGAAACTCATACGATACGATATGAAGGAGGTCTCTTCCCAGGCAAATCCTAAGTTCTGCATCCCTAATGGTTTTATGGTTGATAGTAAGCCACACCTATTAGCATGCAGCAGAACCTTCTGGAACGGCAGGCTACTTAGGCTGGTGACACGCCCTGTGTAGACCCGAAAGGCAGGCACAGCCCGCCGCTCATCTGGTGATGTGGTGGGCAGGCCACCGCCTGCATGTTACATTTTACTCACCCCGACACGAGGGAAAGAGGCCAAAGACCCCATTTTTTTCATTCTGTTTAAAAAGCCTAAGTCAGGGATCCAAAGCTTTCAGAGTGTTCACTTGTCAAAACCTAGTGGTATTGAAAACGAAAAACACGTTTAAACACTAGTTTCAGGGGGGACATCCATCTGAATTGACCCAAGAGTTTTCCTAAGGTGTTTTCTTTTTTTCAAAGAGTGCCTAGAAATGCTTTAGTCTTTCGATACTCAAAATCTAATGTACATCGTGCCCTATGTGTGGGAGCAAGAAAAAGAGAGAGCAAGGCGTTTGTGTGCCTATCCAGACGGAAATGTATGGAGAATTCCGTCATCATTATGGAGGTGAAGAGCTAGAAAGAATGCCTGGGGAGTCTGGTCCTCAGCCGCTGGCTTGCCACCTGAGGGGGAGAGCAAGTAATGCGGCTTGTGACACTTTAGCCGGGTCAGATCCCTAATGACTGACACACACCTGTCCCGCTACACCGGGGCTGAGATCGGGGGTCTGGGAGAGGAAGGACCTGTCAGAGCTGGGACTGGGCAGGACAAGGCAGCCTGCCGGCAGCAACGTGAGCCCCTTCCCCAGCAAACCAGTGATGGCTGGAGTTCCAGGTTCATCATGCTCAATCTACCATGGCCGGGGGACCTAAAGTCGCCATCATAAGACTGTTTGGATGTACAGCGCATAGAAATGAGTTTCTCTAGGATGCAGATAGAAATATACATAGCATTAGCTCAGAATATTTCGTAAATGTTCCACAACATATACCAAGAATGTCGTTAAGGGGCTTTAAGTGTGTGTGACCATGGGGGGGGGGGGGTGTTGAACTCAGGACCTGAGCACTGTCCCTTAGCTTTTTGTCAGAGCTCTACCACTTGAGCTACACCTCCCTCTGGCTTTGCTGGCTTTGCTAGCCTGGCCTGGCTTCGACCTGGGATCCTCAGATGGCGGCCTCCAGAGTAGCTAGGCTGACAGGTGTGAGCCGCGGCTTCTAAGGTGCTTGGAGGCGGCAGGCAGTGACTTGAGCAGGTGTGCGGTGTCCCGTGGGTCTGGTGGTCCCCGTGGAGGGTGGGGGCCCAGGACGCCTCTCGCTGTCTGTGGGCCCTGGTCGTCGTTCCCTTCAGACTCCCTGCCTTGGCTGGGGTTAGATCCCCCCTGAAATGAGCGGAACAGCGGGGCCTCTCGCCTGCCAGGGAGGAGCTGGAGCGGCCAATTACCTTTCCGTGAGCCCTTGGGCTGCTGTTGACGCTGATGAGAGGCCGGGGCAGAAAACCTGGAGTCATTTTCTCTTGAATCCACCTCCGTCCTCCTGCTTGGGGAGGGGGGGGGGCCGTGCCCCCAGGGCCGTTCGTGGGTTGGAGAGGAGGCTCTCCTCCCCGAGCCTTGGGGGGCGCGGCCGCGTGGACGCGCGGGCCCCGCCCCTCCCTGATGGACGGACGCGGGCCTGCGCCGGGCCTCGCACTCGGGGCCCGCGGGCGTCCTCGCTCGGCGCGCCAGGCCGTGTCGACGGGCGCCCGGTGGGCGGAGGTCCCAGGGCGCCCGAGGTGGCGCTGGGTTCGAGTCCCGGCTCCGGCCGACCCGGGCGCCGTGCTGACGTCCCTGTGCCTTGTCCCCGCAGCTGCTGGGCATGCTGTGCGCCTGCGTGGTGCTGTTCCGCCGGAGCCGCGACCCCTCGTACGAGCTGCTCATCACCGGGGGCACCTACGCCTAGGCCGCCCCGCCCCGCGCTCTGATTGGCCAGGGCGGCTCCGCCCCGCCCAGAAGCGCACGCGCGTGCGCACTGCTGTCTGTCGGCCTAAGCGGGCCCGCCCCGCCCCGCGGCCTTGGGCGCACTCCGACCCCTCGTCCGGTGAGGCCGCCGCCAGCCGGGCCGAGTGGAGCCGCCCGCCCGCCCGCCCTTGTAGAGTAGTGCTGACCCCCCCCCCGCCCCGTGTAAATAGACGAGGACTCAATAAACGCCCGGCGCCGCCCGCCCCGCGCCCGGGCCCCGGGCCTGAACCGCGCCGCCTCCTCCTTGGCCGCCCCCGCCCCCCCCCCCCCCCCCCCCCCCGGCTCTCCGAGGTCACGAACCCCGACCCTCGACCTCAGCCTCCCGAGGGCAGCCCGCCGCTCTCGCCCGGCCGCCTCGGGAGTGGCCTTCGCAGCTCGCTGTTGTGCCCCCCAGGGTCCCGAGCGTGCGGCGGGGGATACGGGGGGGCGGAGCCCATGTCCCCCCCCACCCCCCTTCCGGGCGCGGCGGGCTGGTGTAGGCCCGGGCCGTCGGCGCTGGCCGGGCTCCCTGGCTGGGGTGCGCGCCGCCCTCGTCACGGACGGTCCTGTGCTGGTGACTTGGCCTCCGGCACCCGCGCCTGCCTGCACCCGTCGAACGGTGGGGGGCCACGCGTGGCCTCTGGTGGGACCTTGGCCCGGAGGGAAGACCCCGCACTCGCGGTTCCCGGACGGCCCCCCTCCCTTTCCCGGCATGCCTGCGCCCGGGGGGCTGCCCTGTGCTCCCGCCACGCCCCATCCGCGCCCCGCACCCACGCACCTGAGGCCGGAGAGGCCGCAGCCAGGGCCGAGGTGCCTCCCCCCGACGCCCTGCCCGCTCAGCCAGCCAGGGCCGAGGTGTCCCCCCCCCCGACGCCCTGCCCGCTCAGCCAGCCAGGGCCGAGGTGCCCCCCCCCCCGACGCCCTGCCCGCTCAGCCAGCCAGGGCCGAGGTGCCCCCCCAGACCCCCTGCCCGCTCAGCCAGCCAGGGCCGAGGTGCCCCCCCCCCCCGACGCCCTGCCCGCTCAGCCAGCCAGGGCCGAGGTGCCCCCCCCCCGACGCCCTGCCCGCTCAGCCAGCCAGGGCCGAGGTGCCCCCCCAGACCCCCTGCCCGCTCAGCCAGCCAGGGCCGAGGTGCCCCCCCCCCCCCGACGCCCTGCCCGCTCAGCCAGCCAGGGCCGAGGTGCCCCCCCCCCCGACGCCCTGCCCGCTCAGCCAGCCAGGGCCGAGGTGCCCCCCCCCCCGACGCCCTGCCCGCTCAGCCAGCCAGGGCCGAGGTGCCCCCCCAGACCCCCTGCCCGCTCAGCCAGCCAGGGCCGAGGTGCCCCCCCCAGACCCCCTGCCCGCTCAGCCCTCCAGGGCCGAGGTGCTCCCCCCCCCCCCACGCCCTGCCTGCCTCAGCCAGCCCAGCCTCTTGCTCAGGCAGGGCTGAGGGCACAGACTGGCATCTACCTGTGCAGCACGGGTCCCTGGCCTCTGACCCGTGTGCCCGTGGGTGGCAGGTGTGGCCGGCTGCTGGGATGCGGCTGGGCAGAGTGGGGGGGGGGAGCCCGAGGCCCCCAGCCCGTGCCACTCAGTCCAGACGCTTCCTGCAGCTCAGCTCAGGCCTTTCCTCTGCCACCAGAAGTCACGGTTGTCAAGGGTCTGGGCGCCGGTCGCGCACACCTGTGGCCCCAACGACTCTGGAGGCTGAGCGCTGAGGGTTGAGGTTCCAAGCCAGCTGGAAGCTGGAAACTTCAACACTGTCTCCAAGTCACCAGCAAAAGTATGGGGATGTGGCTCAGGGCAGAGCGCTTGAGCGCCAGCCTTGAGCACAGAGGGGCTCAGAGACAGCGCCCGGGCCCTGAGTTCAAGCCCCAGGACTGCAAAAAAAAAGTGGAAATGGAGCTAGGGCTCAAGTAGTAGAGCACCAACCTTGAATGAAAAAGGGCCAAGTTCAAGCCCCAGGAACCCTGACCTGGGTCCCTAGCTGGCTGTGGAGGAGCCTGGGGGGAGCCCGTGGGGTGTGGCTGTGGTGGCGCGGCGGCCCCGGCCCCCCTCGGCCTCTGAGCGGCGTCCTGGAGCGCAGCGAGGAGCACGCGCAGACGGGAGCGAGCGCAGCGCCTTTATTCCCGTGGGAGGGGCGGGCGGGGGCACGGGCCCGGGCGGGGGGGGCGGGGGGGTCCCTCGGGCCCCCTGGGGCTCCTCGGCAGGGCAGGCGGGCTCTGGTGGGCACGGCCGCCCTCACAGCTGCTCCAGGTAGGACCCGGGGACGAAGCCGCGCCGCCCGTCGCGCTCCGCGGTCCACCAGCCGTCCTCGCCCTCCTGGACGACGGTCAGGACGTCGCCCGCACAGAGGTCCAGCTCGTCCGCGTTCTGCACGAGAGGAGCCGCGGCGTGAACCCGGGGCCCACACCCGCGGCGCCGGGGCGCTGTGCGGGGTCTGGGCCCAGCTGGCACACACACACACCCACACCCGCATCTTGGGCCCAGCTGGCACGCACGCACACACACACACACACACACACACACACACACACACACACAGCGCATCAGGAAATCAGTTCTAGCTTGGCCGGAAGGTTCGTGTTGGCCCTGACAGTCTGCACCATGGTCAGAGGACGAAGCCTGCGCTCTGCCGCCTTGGGGGGGGGGGGGTAGGCACGCCCACGCACGCACGGGGGACGCCCACGCACGCACGGGGACGCACACGCATAGGAGGCATGCGCACGCACGCACGCACGGGGGACGCACGCACGCCGGGGCCCTGCGCCCCGCGCGGCCCACCTGGGCTCTGTAGTCGTAGAGCGCGCGGTGGCCGCGGGCCGGCGGGTCCGGGCTCCCCTGCGGCCCCCGCGGCCCCGGCACGCCGATGGCCGTGTACACGATCTCGCTGTGCTCGGGCGGCGCCGAGGCCGCGGTCTCTGTGGAGGCTGCAGGCGGGGTGAGGCCGGCCCTGCCCCCCTCCCCGTCCCCTCCCCGCTCCTCGCAGCCCGCTCGGATGCCCGTGTGCCCCGTTACCAGCATGGGCCTGCGTGGACGTGGTCTTGGGGCTCCCATGAAGCAGGCCTGAGAACCTGGGGGGCAGTCAAGGGCTCTCAGGACTCGCTGCTACCCCCCAGGCGTGGGTCTGACTCGCCCCGAGGGGTAGGACGCCCCACGGTGCCCGCCATTCTCCCCCGTGGGTCAGCGGGGCCCCTGCTCCGCGCTGGGCCTGGCAGGGGTTCTGTCACCCCGGCTGCTCAGGAGGCTGAGAGCCGAGGATCACAGTTCAAAGCCAGCCCGGGCAGAAAGGAGACTCCGCTCCAGCGAGCCAGCGAAAAGCCACGCGGGGAGCTGCGGGCGGGGCGGCGGGTCACCTCTTCATCACGCTGCAGGCCAGCGGCAGGCCGGGGCTGCTGGCCGGCGGGGCGACCTCCCGGTCGTAGTAGTTCTGGTAGGGCACGGGGGCTGTGGGCAGACAGCAAGCCCGTGAGGCCCCGGGGCGGACCCCACCCCGGCCCGCTGCCCGCTCTCCCTTCCGGCCCTGGGGCTCCTAGGAGAGGAGTGGGTACCCCAAGAATGCACGGGTAGCCAGGCACTAGTGGCCCCTGCCTGTAATCTCGCTACTCAGGAGGCTGACATCTAAGGATCACGGTTCAAAGCCAGCCTGGGCAGCAAAGTCCGTGAGACTCTCACCTCCGGGAGCCGCCAGGAAACCGGAAGTGGCGCTGTGGCTCCAAGCGACAGAGCAGAGCGCCAGCCTTGAGCTTTACAAAAGCTCAGGGACAGCGCCCAGGCCATGAGTTCAAGCCCCCACACCAGCACCCACAAAAATGGCCTGGGTAGTGGGTGGGGGGCTGGTGGGCCCAGAAAGCTGCCCAGGGGGAGGAAGGCGGCCTGGCGGTGGCCCCGGTGCCTTGGCCTCGCTTGCCTCGGGGACCCCCCCCCCCGCCCACACAGCCTCCTGGGGGCCCTGGAGGCTCAGCACCACCGTGCCCCCGTCCGGCCTCACCTGGGGGCTCGGAGCCGGTGCTCTGCCTGGATGAAGCTGTTGATGTCCGAGTCCACACTGCACCCCTCCAGCGTCACCCGCACCTCCTCGTAGAGCTGGGGATGGGGAGCGGAGGCTGGAGGCCCGCGTCCACCCCGAACCCCAGCCTGGCATCGCCACCGCTTAGCCCCAGAACTGAGGCTCCCTGCGGGCGGGGGGATCCCCGTCCCAGGGCCTAGAGCCCCGCTCAGCCTCCTGACCCCCAGGCGGGGGTTCCGTCCAGCCTCTAACGGGAGCCCCTGCCCTCGCCCCCCAGATGCCCTCCTGCGCAGGGCGGCCACGTGCCCAGGCGAGCGAGGGGGGACTCGGTGAAGACAAGCCCGCGCCCCGCCCGCCAGGGGCTAAGCCAGGTCCCGGGCCCCGCGGGGCCCAGGAACCCCGACCTGGGGGCCCCACAGCACCTACTGCTGCACTGGGGGCGTGGCCCCTCCTGGCCCCGCCCCTCGTCTGTGCCTGGTGGGCGTGGCCCTCCCCGGCCCCGCCCCTCCTCTCAGGCTCTGGTGGCTGTGGGCACGGCCCCGCCCCTCGTCGCCGACGCGCGGGTGGGCGTGGCCCGCCCCGGCCCCGCCCCTCACCTCGTCGTCCCGCACGCACTGCGTGGAGAGCTGGTTGCAGTGCACCCACAGCGCGTTCCGCAGGACGGTCAGCCGGTCGAACTCCTGCAGCTGGAAGGCCTGGGCGGGCGGGAGAGGGGCTGGGGGGGACGTTCCTCTCGGGCCGCAGCCACGGCGGGGCCTGAAGGACGGGCCTCCCTCCAGCACCCCACGCCCTAGCGGAGACGGGCCTAGGGCTGGGCCTGGGGCTCCCTCCGAGATGGCCTCCCAGGCTGGCTCCGCGCAGCGAGCTCCCCGCCCCGCCCGGAGCAAGGGGGGAGACTGAGGCCGCGCGCTCGGCCCTCACCTCGCAGGTGGTCCGGTGCTCCTGCTCCCACTCGCCCCTCAGCTTCTCCAGCTGCTCGATGCTCTGCCTGTACGCTCGCTCTGGAAGCAGAGGCGCCCCTCAGGCAGGCCGGGGCCCCCCGCGCCCTCCCCAGCCCGGTGCCGGGCCCCCCGCGCCCCCCTGGGCCCCCTCCACAGCCGGAAGTGAGCGGCCCAGCTGCCGCCGCCGGAGCCCCCAGCCGACCCGGCCCCGCACCCGCGCAGACGGGAAACGGCCGCCGGGCGGGGGAGGAGGGCCCGGGCTGGGGTCACCGTCTCCTGCCCCCCCCCAGCCACGAGGCAGAGCCGGGGAGACGCTTTCCTTCCTGGGATAGGAAGGGGGGGATATGCGCAAGCGCGCGCGTGTGTGTCAGGTGGAGATGTGTCTGCGCATGTGTGCATGTCCGGCACCTGTCAGGTGTGTCGGTTTGCACACTGGTTTGCACATGTCAGTGTGCCATTGTGTACATGTCGACTGTGTGCCTGTCAAATGCCAGCGTGTGCCAGGGCATGTCAGCGTGCAGCGCGTGCCAGGGTGTGTCAGCGTGTGCCACCGCGTGTCAGCGTGTGTCAGGGCGTGTCAGCGTATTGCCACCGCCGTGTCAGCGTGTGCCAGGGCGTGCCAGCGTGCAGGGCGTGTCAACGTGTGCCACCGCGTGTCAGCGTGTGCCAGGGGCGTGCCAGCGTGCAGGGCGTGTCAACGTGTGCCACCGCGTGTCAGTGTGTGCCACCACGTGCCAGCGTGCTCCGCGGCGGTGTCGCAGGTGGGACTGTGGTCCCGCTTCCTGCCCAGCGCAGCCGGGCTGTGCGCCTGGCATCCTGGGCATGGGTGGTGCGCGCCCAGGACGCCCCCTCCCCCACCCCGCGGGGGGAGTGGGTGCAGGGGAGGCCTGGGCTGCGGGGAGGGGCAGGACTCCATACCTGCCTCGGTGGCCGAGTCCTTGCACTGCTTGGCTTTGTGCTGGCTCTGGGGGAGGAGGGGAGGGCAGGGCTGAGCTGGGCCCGGAAGATGGCGCGCACACCCCGCACACCCGGGGGGGCACAGTGACGATGGCGCGCACACCCAGGGGGCACAGTGAGGATGGCACGCACACCCCGCACACCCGGGGGGGCACAGTGACGATGGCGCACACACCCCGCACACCCGGGGGGCACAGTGACGATGGCGCGCACACCCCGCACACCCGGGGCACACTGCAGCCTCCCCCACAGAGATCAGGCCGGTTCCCATGAATGGGGATGGATGGCCGGTGCCCCCTGGGGAGGCAGGGGCGGAGGATCAGGGTTCGAGGCCAGCGGGGGCGCAGTGCGTTGTCCTCGGGCCCAGCCGCCCCCAGCGCAGAGGTGGCCAGCCAGGCGGCACCCAGCAGGACCGGAGCCGGTGTGAGCGCGCTCCCGGCCTGGGCACACCCGTCTGTGCAACGGGGACACCGGGGAGGGGGGCTCCGGCCCCTCGCCCACCCCACCCAGAGCTCCGCCCCTCGCTGACGTCCCGGGCCTCAGTTTCCTCTTTGTGCCGTGGCCCTACCACACAGCCCCCTGCAAGGACTCTTGGGGGGAGTGGCGTCCTCTCTGCCCCGCCCTGCCAGGGGTGCGCGCACAGCTGAAAAGGGCCGAGGGGAGCCTCTCTAGCCGTCCCACAACACACAGAGACCGCTGCGTCAGAGGCCAGGGTGCGGGCAGCCCCCCCCCCCCCCGCCCGGCCCCGCCCCACCTTCTCCATCTGCTTGTGGCTCCCGCCGGCGCC